>NC_064629.1:640279744-640586077 GCF_023864275.1 Schistocerca cancellata
GTTTGTCTGCAAGGCTTTGGCTATGTTTATGTTTTCTGTGAAGTTCCCTTTGCTTCCGCAGCAGTTTTCTAACTCGGTTGTTGTACGACGGTGGCTCTTTTCCATATCTTACGATCTTGCTTGGCGCATACTCATCTAACGCATATTGAACGATGATTTTGAACTTTGTCCACTGGGCCTCAACACTATCTGTACTTGAGACAAAACTTTTGTGTTGAGCCAACAGGTACTCTGTAATCTGCTTTTTGTCACTTTTGCTAAACAGAAAAATCTTCCTACCTTTTTTAATATTTCTATTTACGGCCGAAACCATCAATGCAGTAACCGGTTTATGATCGCTGATTCCCTGTTCTGCGTTAACTGTTTCAAATAGTTCAGGTCTGTTTGTCACCAGAAGGTTTAATATGTTATCGCCACGAGTCGGTTCTCTGTTTAACGGCTCAAGGTAGTTTTCAGATAAAGCACTTTAAAAAAATTCACTGGATTCTTTTTCCCTGCCACCCGTTATGAACGTTTGAGTCTCCCAGTCTATATCCGGCAAATTAAAATCTCCACCCATAACTATAACATGGTGGGGAAATCTACTCGAAATATTTTCCAAATTATCCTTCAGGTGCTCAGCCACAACAGCTGCTGAGCCAGGGGGCCTATAGAGACATCCAATTACCATGTCTGAGCCTGCTTTAACCGTGACCTTCACCCAAATTATTTAGCCTGCTTTAACCGTGACCTTCACCCAAATTATTTCACATTTCGAATCTCCGTCAATTTCCTTCGATACTATTGCACTTCTTATCGCTATAAACACGCCTCCCCCTTCACTGTCCAGCCTGTCTCTGCGGTATACATTCCAATCTGAGTTTAGAATTTCATTACTGTTTACATCTGGTTTCAGCCAACTTTCTGTCCCTAGTACTATGTGGGCATTGTGACCGTTTATTAATGAGAGCAGTTCTGGGACCTTTCTATAGACGCTCCTGCAGTTTACTATTAGCACATTAATATTGTTATTCCCTGTTGCATTTTGCCTACTCCTATCTTGCCGCGTCTCAGGAGGCGTCTTGTCGGGCCTAAGGAGGGAATTCTCTAACCTAAAAAACCCACATGTGCACCTGTGTGCATATACGTCAATAGTTTTTTTTATTTTCATGCTCATCAGTCAGTTCTTGCATGTATACGCTTCGTAGTGATTTACAACGGTTTTCGATAAGGCCTGTTGTTTTCAGAGTATTCTCTCCTCCATGGTTTTCAGTTCGGTTACTAATTTCTTCTTTACAATTACTCGCGTCTTGATTAATTACGTGGGAGCTGGATATGGTTTCATGTGTGGATTTAAATCCGCTTTCGCTCACACTTGTTAACATTCAGTTTGCTGATTCCACAGTTGTAAGATTTTGGTTTTGATCTTCTTTGCTTCGTTAGCGTATTGTAGTACATTTTTCTGCTATATATAGATCATTGTCA
This sequence comes from Schistocerca cancellata, assembly GCF_023864275.1. Lineage (NCBI taxonomy): Eukaryota > Metazoa > Arthropoda > Insecta > Orthoptera > Acrididae > Schistocerca > Schistocerca cancellata. The sequence goes on from NC_064629.1 coordinate 640,281,209, forward strand.
TCTGAATAAGAGCTCCTCGGTTCTGTTTTGGCATTCTCTAGTTAACCTTGGCACTGACATCAATGTTACCGTATTTTCTGGTTTGCGCTTTGCAGCCACTATTCGCAGACGGCTCCATATTTGTTCATTTCACTTTTGCTTGAGTTGAGTGTGTGAGCTATTTCCGTAGCAACATTTCTATTTTTAAAACTGCTATATTCAGTTTGTTGGGGTTTTAGTTTGATTTTGATCTGGTAACCTTGACCATCTGAGAAGCATATGGGCCGTACCGTCGTTCCGATCAGATAGTTCTTTAATTTAGTGGCTACATATATGCTACTTATTCTGCTAGCTGACATGTCTGGTATAGCTGTTTAAATTTCGGCGTCCTCTAAATTTAGATTGTACATGAAATAATCCAGTTTTTAACATTTATTCAACAGTGGTGTTTTATCTAAAGGTAACTACACGCGGTTAAAACATCCTCCTAGTAAAAACACTTCGATAATTCTCGCTTAATAGATGGGTTATGAAGAATATCTTCCTGTTTTCTCTGTTTTGGTTCCCTGGTGGGGCATAAACGCTTGCTACGGTACTGCGGCGCAATGATTTCAGTATGTGCCCCCTCAGACGTGTACTTGCAAACAAACAAACAATTACGTAGCTTTATATTTTCGAGGTGGCCACTGAAACTTTATGACTACCCTTGATATAATGACTCGAGAGCATCTGACGAATCTCTGTTTGTTCCTTCCTCATAGTCTAGCTCCATTCCTTCCACTTTGAATTTGCATTATCACTATCCAGTTTCTCTGTGTTACTAGTTTTATTGAACGTATGGCATTTCTTGGCGGGGATATCCCCTTCGGGATTCGGCCGCCGAATTGCAAGTCTTTTTAGTTGACGCCACTTCGGCGACTTGAGTGTCAATGATGATTAAAATGTTGATGAAGGCCACACAACACCCAGTCCCCGGCCGGGAATCGAACCCGGGCTCCCCTTGCGTGGTAGGCGGTAATGCTACCGCTGCGCTACGGAGGCGGATCTGGTATTGCCATCCGTCTCGGTTATGTGCTGTGTCTGTGGCTCTGCTATCTTGTATTTTGCTTTTTTTTTACTTATCATCGATTTGTTTGGCAATATTTTTGTGTTTCCGGCACTGACTCTGGGGTAGCCGCGAAATTTTTTCCTCTCTCTCGCTTCCCATATTCAAGTCTGTGTCAATTACATCGTTTTTGTCCGGGGATTTTTGGGCCTTCATGCTATTTCTCAAAGCATTTTCTTTATCGCTCTCTGTGTCCCAATCTACGTGAAATGTTTCTAAAAAATGGTTCAAATGGCTCTAAGCACTATGGGACTTAACATCTGAGGTCATCAGTCCCATAGACTTAGAACTACTTAAACCTAACTAACCTAAGGACATCACACACATCCATGCACGAGGCAGGATTCGAACCTGCGACCGTAGCAGCAGCGCGGTTCCGGACTGAAGCGCCTAGAACCGCTCGGCCACAACGGCCGACGTCAAATGTTTCTGACCTGCTTGATTTATCTTCGATATTCTTATCATCGTGTGGTGATTAGTTCGATTTTCTTTCGACGCGAACATCCGGCTGGATTCCCGAATATCCAAGATGTCAGATCAGAAATAAGTGTTTCTCTCCTTGCATTGTTCTGCTGCGAGCAGTATGCCGTCAACAGTACTTAAAATGTGAGGTCTGCAATCCATTCTGGATGATCAAATTTTCGTTCCTGCATTCGTTTTTCCTTAATAAATTGAACAACAGCGAGTTTTGAATCGAAAAATCGTTCCCAGCATGCCCCCTGGCTTGTACAACATGCTTTGGAAGTGATATATATGGCTTACATAAAGTCCAGGAACACTTTCAATTATTTATTACACCAGAACCAAACATTGTACAGATATCATACATATATCATTTTAAAGAGAAACCCTGAAAGTTTTATTCATGTATATCACCACAGTGTAGTTTGGTAATTTGCCCATAGTGAGCGCTAGCCGCAAACATGGCGAGTTCAGGTGCGGAGCGAGCTTTTTGTGTGTTGGAATTTGACAGAAATAAGTGTGCTACAGCAGTTCAACGAATGTTTAGAACCAAGTACGGTAAGAAGCCAGCAACAAGGAAGGCCACTTACCACTGACACAACAAATTCGTTAGACACGTTGCCTGTGCAAGGCAAAGAGAAGCGGACGTCCCAGTGTGAGTGAAGTGAATGTGGAGCGCGTATTAGAGACATTAATAAGTAGTCCAAAGAAATCGGTGCGTCGTGCATCCCGTGAACTCGAAATGGCTCCAGTGACAGTGTGGAAAGTCCTGCCACAGAAGCTGTCTATGAGACCATTCAAATTGGAGCTAGTGCAGAAGCTCAATGACGACGACAAAGACAAGCGTTTTCAGTTTTGTTCGCAGTTGCAACAATTGAATGAGGATGGGGATGGCATTGTTGATCGCTTAATTTTTAGCGACGAAGCCACTTTTCACACTAATGGGAAAGTGAACAGGCATTTTTGTCGAATCTGGGGTACAAAGCATCCAAACGAATGCATTGAATTTGGGCATGATTCCCCAAAGGTAAATGTTTTTTATGCCTTGTCACGTCGAAAACTGTGCGGGCCATTCTTCTTCGCCGAGAGCACTCTCACTGGATATTCCTACTTGGTCATGTTGCAGCAATGGCTGATGCCTCAAATGCAATTTGACTCTCAGTTCATCTTTCAGCAGGATGGGGCTCCATCCCATTTTCATCGTGAAGTTCGTGTGTACCTGAACACGGAGCTGCCGCATCTATGGGTCGGCCGTGCTACAGAATGGGACAACTGTTTCATGAAATGGCCTCCCCGATCACCAGATCTCACTCCGTGTGACTTTTTTCTGCGGGAACACATTAAAGATCTGGTGTATGTACCGCCCCTACCATGTGATCTAGCAGAGTTCCGTGAGAGAATACGGGAGGCGACTGCCCCAGTCAACGATGCCATGCTGGGTGCTGGGACGGGTATGGCAAGAATTCGATCACCATAATGACGTCTGCCGGGTCGCTCATGGTTCGCATATCGAATGATTGTAAAAAAAAAAAACTTTCAGAGTTTCTCTTCAAAATGCAATATGTATGACATCTGTACAATGTTTAGTTCTGGGTCGCATTCGGGAGAACGACGGTTCAATCCCGCGACCGGCCATCCTGATTTAGGTTTTCCCTGATTTCCCTAAATCGCTTCAGGCAAATGCCGGGATGGTTCCTTAGAAGAGGAACTGCCGATTTCCTTCCCCATCCTTCCTTAATCCGAGCTTGTGCTCCGTCTCTAATGACTTCGTTGTCGACGGGACGTTAAACAGTAATCTCCTCCTCCTCCTCCAATGTTTTGTTCTTGTGCAATAAATACACTACTGGCCATTAAAATCGCTTCACCAAGAAGAAATGCAGATGATAAACGGGTATTCGATGGACAAATACACTACTGGCCATTAAAATTGCTACACCAACAAGAAATGCAGATGATAAACGGGTATTCATTGGACAAATATATTATACTAGAACTGACATGTGATTACATTTTCACGCAATTTGGGTGCATAGATCCTGAGAAATCAGTACCCAGAACAACCACCTCTGGCCGTAATAACGGCCTTGATACGCCTGGCCATTGAGTCAAACAGAGCTTGGATGGCGTGTACGAATACAGTTGCCCATGCAGCTTCAACACGATACCACAGTTCATCAAGAGTAGTGACTGGCGTATTGTGACGAGCCAGTTGCTCGGCCACCATTGAACAGACGTTTTCAATTGGTGAGGGATCTGGAGAATGTGCTGGCCAGGGTAGCAGTCGACCATTTTCTGTATCCAGAAAGGCCCGTACAGGACCTGCAACATGCGGTCGTGCATTATCCTGCTGAAATGTAGGGTTTCGTAGGAACCGAATGAAGGGTAGAGCCACGGGTCGTAACACATCTGAAATGTAACGTCCACTGTTCAAAGTGCCGTCAATGCGAACAAGAAGTGACCGAGACGTGTAACCAATGGCACCCCATACCATCACGCCAGATGATACGCTAGTATGGCGATGACGAATACACACTTCCAATGTGCGTTCACCGCGATGTCGCCAAACACGGATGCGACCATCATGATGCTGTAAACAGAACCTGGATTCATCCAAAAAAAAATGACGTTTTGCCATTCGTGCACGCAGGCTCGTGGTTGAGTACACCATCGCAGGCACTCCTGTCTGTGTTGCAGCGTCGAGGGTAACCGCAGTCACGGTCTCCGAGCTGATAGTCCATGCTGCTGCAAACGTCGTCGAACTGTTCGTGCAGATGGTTGTTGTCTTGCAAACGTCCCCATCTGTTGACTCAGGGATCGAGACGTGGCTGCACGATCCGTTACAGTCATGCGGATAAGATGCCTGTCATCTCGACTGCTAGTGATACGAGGCCGTTGTGATCCAGCGCGGCGTTCCGTATTACCCTCCTGAACCCACCGATTCCATATTCTGCTAACAGTCATTGGATCTCGGCCAACGCGAGCAGCAATGTCGCGATACGATAAACAGCAATCGCGATAGGGTACAATCCGACCTTTATCAAAGTCGGAAACGTGATGGTACACATTTCTTCTCCTTACACGAGGCATCACAACAACGTTTCACCAGGCAACGGCGGTCAACTGCTATTTGTGTATGAGAAATCGGTTGGAAACTTTCCTCATGTCTGCACGTTGTATGTGTCGCCACCGGCGCCAACCTTGTGTGAATGCTCTGAAAAGCTAATCATTTGCATATCACAGCATCTGCTTCCTGTCGGTCAAATTTCGCGTCTGTAGCGCGTTTTCTTCGTGGTGTAGCAATTCCAATGGCCAGTAGTGTAATTGAAAGTGTTCCCGGACTTTATGTACACCTTGTCTAAAGTCTCCATACTCCTTGTTCATTTCCACAGAAAACTGTTGCAGCTCACAGCGGAATAATGCGTGCAACTTCAGAAATTCGCTATTTGTACCAGCAATTTCTTCAAGTGCTCGATGCCTGCAAATATAGCCCAAAGTGCTACCTCATGTAGAGAACAATTAACTCCATCAATCGATCGTTGTAATTTTTGGCTCTTTCATCGCCAAGTAATTTCTGCATGGTTTTGTAATGTTTCATGGTAAATGTGCAGCACCCGTCGCTTGTGCGCCTGCATAATTATATTGAGAATTCTGATGCCTCTCTTATATTGTTTCCATTCATTTTTAAAGGCTTGTGGAGATTGATCGATAGACTTGTTTTTTGTGCAGATAGCCACTGGGGCTGTGAACGTCCTCCATAACACAAACAATAGAGAAGGGTAAACAGCGCTGACTCCACGATTCTGCCCATCTGAAGGGAGTTGCGGCACACCACAATACGAAATGAAATGTCGCGATGTTCCACTACTCCACTACTACACAAAGAGAAGACATGTTTGCCCGTGGTCCGCACAAGTTGCACGTGTGATGTTTGGCACACCGTGGCCGGCCCTGGCGTACAAGATACCTGGATGGTGTATACCTAGCTTCAGTCTGTGACGCCGCACAGCCGGTGTGTGTTACTGTTCTTGCTCCACTCTTGCCTCCACGGGAAGGTAAATAAACGTAGCACTGCTCCGGCCGTCAGCAACAGGTGAGTGTCAGGAACTAAGTGCTCCATCTCAGCCACCGAGCCACACAGTTCTTTCCCATGGTTTTCATATTTAGAATACGTGAATAACATATGATCGGTGTCTCCTGTACCATCGTTTCAGTCGCATTGCTAACTATTAGCCACACATATTATGAACAGATTAACTGGAAAACTGCCTTAATTGAATTTAATTCTCGTTGGGGGATGCGATAATACGTCAGTTAATTTTATAATAGGTAAAGCGAGGTTTTACTGGAATTCGTGGCAGGATAGTGGTGGCGTAAAACTTGTCTTTGGCAGCACAAAGGAACATCCACTTTTCTTTCCAACGTTTTTGAGCTTTTTTTCCCGATAGTATAACATCGAACTGTGGAATGGTTCTGTTTCAGAGAATCCCTGTAGTTGAAGCATATTTTGCTAACTGATGAACTTTTTGGTCAAAACCCACATATTCTTGTATGAGCTTGTATCCACAAAAATTACAGAGTTGCTCCTCTACAATTACTTTCTAGTGTCTCAAGTCCAATGTCCGTTATAAAACAATGCATTTTATTTTTACTTTGGATTCTCTGTTGACTATAATATGCTCTCAGAATCAGTTAAGTTTGCCAGAATCAAACATCCAATAGTGTATAGGTCGGGGTTCACCGCTGCCCATTACATTACTGAAATATCCTGGCTTTCCAAGACATCCCAGGTGACGCCCACCACATGACCGTGGCATTACCGTGCATGAGAAGGAATTCAGTGTCACCACCGTTTGCAGCAGCTACGAACGGTCCAACAAAATCTGTTCGATGAACTGCCTGACCGTAAGGCGAACATGGACAATGACATGATCTGAATGGCTGATGAGTTTACTTTTACTTTGGATTCTCTGTTGACTATAATATGCTCTCAGAATCAGTTAAGTTTGACAGAATCAAATATCCAATAGTGTATTCACGAACTAGATATCTGTGATCATTTATGGTTTCTTCTTCAAGTATAATCAGCTGAATGTCGAGGTATGTTTCGTCTGGTAACTACCAACAAAAAAAGCAGTTATTGCAATATTTTTTTGTATTCCAGCTCTTGTAATTCTCCAACAAGGTACTTCCCCCAACATACATTCGTCGGGTTATTAAAAGCACTTCTACCGCTGTAATTAACAAGGCGTCTGTAGGAATGGTACGCAGTGCTTTGAGACATACTCATAGCCATCGAAACTGAATCACATCCACTTTTAAGTCTGCCTTTTTCTAATAATTAACATAAAGAAACCTGTCATAATCTAAGACTGATCGAGAAAGAGCTCACAATCAAGTTTTAAAGAGTACTGGATGAGTTTCTCACCGGCTGCCTACTATCGACTCATAGACTCCAATGACTTTTCAATTTTGTTTTTTTATATACTGTCAAATACAAAAAAAAAACGACGCACCACGAAGGAATTACCTGGACAGAAATCAGTAGATCTGATGTACATGATTCGCCCTGGAGTCTAATTGGCTGGAGTAGAATTGTTTTCAGTGATGAGTTACACTTCGAATTGAGTCCCAGTGACCAGCGAAGACGTGTCTTGAGACGCCTCGGTCAGCGGTGGTATACTAACCTGACTGCGCCATATGGCCCGACAGCGAGGAGTGATGGTCCGGGCTGCCATTTCATTCCATAGCAGGACCTTATTCGTTATCGTCCGAGGCATCCTTATAGCACAGCGGTACGTCGAAGATATTGTACGCCGTGTCTCGTTGTCCTTCATAGCAAGCCATCCTGGCTTACATTTCAGCAATATAATGCCTGCCCGCACTCGGCTAGAGTTTCTGCTGCCTGTCTTCGTGCTTTCCAAACCCTACCTTGGCCAGCAAGATCGCCGGATCTCTCTCTAGCTGAGAACGTTTGGAGCATTATGGGCAGAGCCCTCCAACCATCTCAGGATTTTGACGATATACCGGGCCGATTGGACAAAATTTGGCCCGATATCACTCAGGAGGACATACAACATCTTTGTGAATCAGTGCCAAGCCGAAAAACTGCTTTCGTAAGGGCCAGAGGTGGACCAACAAGTAACTGACGTGCTCAGTTTGTGAAGTTATTTCTCTTAACTAAATCATTCAGTTTTCTGAAATTGTTCTCATTTGTTTGCCTGTACATATACATCACATCTACCGATTTCCGTCCCATTTGAATAATTCCTCCGTGGTGCGTCGTTTCTTTTTTGTTGCAGAGCATATTTAACGTTGTTAATCCAGGTAGTGGGCATACAAAATTGCTCAAAATAGTTGGAGGGACACATGCAAAGTGGCCGAGCGGTTCTAGGCGCTACAGTCTGGAACCGCGCGACCGCTACGATCGCAGGTTCGAATCCTGCCTCGGGTATGGACGTGTGTGATATCCTTAGGTTAGTTAGCTTTAAGTAGTTCTAAGTTCTAGGTGACTGATGATCTCAGAAGTTAAGTCCCATAGTGCTCAGAGCCATCTGAACCATTTTTTGACACACGCATAAACTTACGGTATATTGAATCTGTTGTCTTCTTGCATAGTTTGATAGCTCCGCTGTTCGATGTATGCAACAACTAAAATCATTCGCCATCTATCGGCTTTGTTATGCATTGCAATATCAAGTGACCCTCAGAAGGAAGTGAGTTCCGGTGTCCCAGTGTTCTCTAGCGAGCTACGCAGACAGCAGGTGTCATTCATGACCATTATAATCAACCAAGGACAAGCATGCAACGTCTTAATGCAGTGCAAGTTGTAAAGGCAGTCTGTTTGATCCACGAAGGATGGACTTTACGTCGTGAAACTTCAGATGCCAATGTCTCTCCATCTGTCATCCAGAGGTTGTAGACACGCTGCAGGGAGACAGGTCAGAAAACAAAGCGAGTTGGACAAGGTCGCCGACGCAGTGCAGCCTCACGTGAACACTAATATCTAGTCAGATCTGTGTTGCGGTGTCGTATGACTACCGCCAGAACACTAAAAGACGCTGTCAGAAGGGCCACTCGAGCCGCTGTATCCGATCAGACTGTAAGCAACAGTTTACGTGAAAGGAACTTACGAACGAGGCGTCTTGTTCCAGTACAGCGCTTGACATGACAGCATCTCGCAGCTCACCTTTAGTTCTGCTGTTCCAGTATCAACTGGTAACTTCGTCACTGGCTAAACGTGTTATTCACAGAAGAGTCCAGATTTGCTCCGATGGAAGATGACGGCTGTGTTCGTGTGTGGAGACGTGATGAATGATACCTGCCAAATATTGTCCAGGAAGTCAAACAATTCGACCAAGTTTCTGTGATGGTGTGGGAACTCATCAGTCATACAGATCATGTCATTGTCCATGTTCGCCTAACGGTCAGGCAGTTCATCGAACAGATTCTGTTGGACCATTCGTAGCTGCTGCATACGGTAGTGACACTGAATTCTTTCTCAAGCACGGTAATACCAGGGCCCATGCGGTGGGCGTCACCTGAGATGTCTTGGAAAGCCAGGATATTTGAGTAATGTAAAGGGCAGCGGTGAACCCCGACCTATACCCCGTCGAGCATGTGTGGGACATGCTTGACAGACGTGTTCACGGTCGTCTTTATAGCTTAGACTCACCAAGAACTCTCAAGGCTCTTATTGAAGAATGGGAACGAAAGCGCAGGGTGACCTCCGTAGACTTATACGAAGTATGTCACGTAGGTGTCAGGCGGTGATAAACGCTCACGGAGGGCATACTCAGAATTGAAGCCCTTAAAGTCCAATGAAAAGCCCTCAGGATGAAGGGATGAATGATTGTTTCCACTTTGTTTTCGACACCTGTCAGATATGTCAGTTCTTGTTATACATATATCAAAAAAGTTTTGCATCATCCCAGTTCCCAGAACTCCTGAAGATAGATGTTAACTGTGGATATTGTATCACAGACACAGTCACTTTGACTTTTCAGAGTGTTGTGTACATAGTTCCGTGTAGTCAGCGCGTACACAACTTTCCCACTAAAGTGCGCCACGGTAAGCACAACAGCGCAGGCGCAGCGCTCGTCCGTCTCCGCACTACGAGATGGCGCTGTGTTAGAGATGGATCAAATTCTACTTCTGCCGATCCGCGTATTAATATGTAACGCAGCCAATGAGATTGCTACTAACGTAGAACCTTTTCTCCTCGCGGATCACATTCTCGCAGTGATACCTGAACACGCAAGGTATTATAACGAGTGTACAGACCTCCGATTAGTGAGTCTGCATTAGTCTCTACCAGTCTGCATTAGTCTGTACCAGTCTATGGTCAAGTTTCAGCCAGCGCCTAATAAGATTATCATATTCCTGTACATAGCCATGAAGATAAATGAACAGACACTTTGTCAAGTATCAGAGATATGTGAGAATAAGATTAACGTACCAAGACCAAAGGAACTTCAGATTGTCAATTGTAAATAGCATCCAGAATCAAGTTAAGTAAGGTTTATGCTGTTATTATTTTAATAAATGTGTGTGAAAATTAAACAAGTTCTGTTTAAAGTTGGTCACCGTCAATCTGCTACTCTAAGCGTGCAAGTGGCATTTCTATCGTCTGACCTAACGGCAGAAGATAAACACGCCACAATAAGACCACGATACATATTGCTGACACTCGCCTACTTCGTTAGAGCGACAAGTCAAATATCTGATGCTGTGTGTGTACCGAAGGTCTTACAGTACGCACACCACACAGAGATGTGAATAAACCCGCCCAGAGATGTAAAAAAACATGCATGAACAGCGCTTATCAGACGGAAGGGATCCGACAGCTGATTAGTTCCAGTCATTCCACCAGGAAGGAGGTACACGGCCGTTTTGTCTGTAGTTCAACTATGCCTAGACGCTCAATACCGCAGTTCGATCGCGTTCGCATTGTTACTTTGTGCCAGGAAGGGCTCTCAACAAGGGAAGTGTCCAGGTGTCTCGGAATGAACCAAAGCGATGTTGTTCAGACATGGAGGAGATACAAAGAGCCGGCCGTTGTGGCAGAGCGGTTCTAGGCGCTTCAGTCCAGAACCGCGCTGCTGCTACGGTCGTAGGTTCGAATCCTGCCTCGGGCGTGGATGTGTGTGCTGTCCTTAGGTTAGTTGGGTTTAAGTAGTTCTAGGTCCAGGGGATTGATGACCTCAGATGTTAAGTCCCGCCGCGCGGGATTAGCCGAGCGGTAATGGACTATGCGGATGGTCCCGGCGGAGTTTCGAGTCCTCCCTCGGGCATGGGTGTGTGTGTTTATCCTTAGGATAATTTAGGTTAAGCAGTGTGTAAGCTTAGGGACTGATAACCTTAGCAGTTAAGTCCCATAATATTTCACACACATTTGAACATTTGTTAAGTCCCATAGTGCTGAGACAGATACAGAGAGACAGGATGTGTCGATGACATGCCTCGCTCAGGCCGTCCAAGGGCTACTACTGCAGTGGATGACCGCTACCTACGGATTATGGCTCGGAGGAACCCTGGCAGCAACGCCACCATGTTGAATAATGCTTTTCGTGCAGCCACAGGACGTCGTGTTACGACTCAAACTGTGCGCAGTAGGCTGCATGATGCGCAACTTCACTCCTGACGTCCATGGCGAGGTCCATCTTTGCAACCACAACACTATGCAGCGTGGCACAGATGGGTCCAACAACGTGCCGAATGTACCGCTCAGGATTGGCATCAAATTCTCTTCACCGATGAGTGTCGCGTATGCCTTCAACCAGACAATCTCGAAGACGTGTTTGGAGGAAACCCGGGCAGGCTGAACGCTTTAGACACACTGTGCAGCGAGTGCAGCAAGGTGGAGGTTCCCTGATATTTTGGGTGCATTATGTAGGGCCGACGTACACCGCTGGTGGTCATGGAAGGAGCCGTAACGACTGTACGATACGTGAATGCCATCCTCCGATCGATAGTGCAACCATATCGGCAGCATATTGGCAAGGCATTCGTCTTCATGGACGACAATTCGCGCCCCCATCGTGCACATCTTGTAAATGACTTCCTTCAGGATAACGACATCGCTCGACTAGAGTGGCCAGCATGTTCTCCAGACATGAACCCTATCTAACATGTCTGTGATAGATTGAAAAGGGCTGTTTGTGGACGGCGTGACGAACCAACCACTCTGAGGGTTCAATGCCGAGTCGCCATTTAGGAATGGGACAATCTGGACCAACAGTGCCTCAATGAACTTGTGGATAGTATGGCACGACGAATACAGGCATGCATCGATGCAAGAGGACGTGCTACTAGGTATCAGAGGTACCAGTGTATACAGCAATCTGGACCACCACCTCTGAAGGTCTCGCTGTAAGGTGGTACAACATGCAATGAGTGGTTTTCATGAGGAATAAAAATGGCGGAAGAGATGTTTATGTTGATCTCTATTCCAATTTTCTGTTCAGGTTCCGGAACTCTCGGAACCGGGGTGATGCAAAACTTTTTTGATGTGTGCATAAATGAGCGAGGTGTAATCATGTTTTGTTGTGTACCTAATTCGAGAAAGATAAAGGTATAATTTGGTAACATTCTTAATCCTCCATTATTTTTCAAATGCATATGGCAGAGGCCCAAACTCATGTCCCCCTAATTTTTTGGAGCATTGTATTTTGTTCTCATTGGGAACAACTTCTCTCGAAGGCACATATAACCGTCTGAAAACTGTTTACCTCGGTTGATGAATGCGTAAGCCATTTATGTGTGACCTGTACGTCAAGTTTTTTATTTGCATTATTTGATCTCCGTCGGAGATTACATGTGTTTTCCTCCGCAAGTCATATACGCTTATGGTCGGCATAATACAACACCTTGAACGTTGACGTAAGTTTACAATCCCCGATTGTAGATATAGAAGAAGATTTATAATGGCTCCTTGAAGTAACCCTCATGAAATTATTCTGAAACCAATTGGTTTTTTTCTGTCCCTGAATATATTTTTTCTGATAATGATGACTTGATACCAAAGACAATTCATTGGATAGGAACTACCACGCAGTCATACGCTCCGCTGATAATGGCCTAATATATGGGTTCTTCTCAAATACGAGCTGAGTTGGATAGACGATGTACCTGAGTTGGATAGACAATGTACCTTTGCCTTTTCGTAAATCCCATTGTAACTAAGGTAGGAGCCTCTGCAATTCCAGCCACTACTGCATCCTGTTCTTTAATACACCTAAAAACGTTTTGCCAATTCAGAATGAAAGCGTTACGTGCTTAATGCTGCTTTGTGTCTTGTGGATTAGAATTAGTCATAGCCACGGGAATTATGATTTGCGACATCTAATCAGGAACTAAATCCTCTTACATTCAAAGGGAGTTATACATCCTGAATAGTAGTTCCTGTGCTTTGGAAGGCGTGTTTCTAAGCAGCAGACGGTGAAATACTTGCCAATTCGAGATTAATGTTCGTGAGCACCGGAAAAACAAACACACTCCTCGGTGGACAAGAAAGGGCGTTCCCGTACGATATCCAGCGCGACTGCTGGCTTTTTCCTGTGCATGACATGCAGTCGTTAGTGTATGAAATCCCAGCGGAAACAAGAAGAAATGGCTGTCGGCGCTCTAGCTGTCTGTTTCACTGAACAGCAGATAGCAGGGATATTTGAGAGAGTGCGGAAAAATTGTCAAATGCAAGTAGTTTGCAAACATGTGCCTCACTCTCATTGCTCATTCCGATGGCTTGAAACTGAGGTTTGATAAAAAGGAACTGGAATATTTGTTTTTATTACACAATCTTTATTCATTCATCAACATCAACTTTGTCCCCTTCAAAGTAAACCCTCTCACCTATAACATACTTGTTCCAGCACTTTTACCAATATTGGAAGCACTTCTGGAAGTGCCGGCCGAAGTGGCCGAGCGGTTCTAGGCGCTGCAGTCTGGAACCGCGAGGCCGCTACAGTCGCAGGTTCGAATCCTGCCTCGAGCATGGATGTGCGTGATGTCCTTAGGTTAGTTAGGTTTAAGTAGTTCTAAGTTCTAGGGGACTAATGACCTCAGAAGTTGAGTCCCATAGTGCTCAGAACCATTTGAACTTCTGGAACTCACTTTTCGTTATGGTGTTCAGCACCATCGGCGATTCTGTTTTTACCTCATGAATGGTGGCAAAACGACGTCCTTTAGTGGTTCTCTTCAGCCTCGAGAATAGAAATAAGTCGCACGGAACCATGTCCGGCGAAACGGTGTCTGAGGCAACATGACTTTTTATTTTATTTATTTATTTATTTATTTATTTATTTATTTATTTTTGCCAAAAACTCGCTAACAAGGATTGAGGTGTTAAAACGTCCCCTTAGAAAAATTATAAATGACTGTGCTTAAACTGACACACAATATTTTTTTTTTTTTTTAGCGCGACGCAATCTGACTTTCAGTAATCCCTACAAAAGAATGGCCCTGACTAACATTAACCTATACCTTTCATGAATCACTTACCTCACAAAAATCTTCATTACTCGAACTACTGCAATACAGTGGGCGCCACTACTGCCAGCTAAATAAAAGATTCTAACTACTGAAGGCACTAACCACTGATAGGCATAGTTAGCAAATGAAAGATTTTGATAGAGAACAAACAATGTATTTACCTTAATAGTGTTCAAGAGTCATAATATATATAGCAGTTCATGACATCCATTCTTACAAATGTACTATTTCTGATGGACACACATCCAGATCATCCGCTCTCAAAATTCCTCCATTTCTCTCCCAAAATGGTTCAAATGGCTCTGAGCACTATAGGACTTAACATCGATGGTCATCAGTCCCCTAGAACTTAGAACTACTTAAACCTAGCTAACCTAAGGACATCACACACATCCATGCCCGAGGCAGGATTCGAACCTGCGACCGTAGCAGTCGCGCGGCTCCGGACTGAGCGCCTAGAACCGCTAGACCACCGCGGCCGGCTTCTCTCCCCACATCCACCACTGCTGGCGGCTCACCTTCAACTGCGCAACGCTATGCGCTGTTAACATCCAGCTGTCCAACACTACAATGGCCAACAACAATGCAAACCAGCCACAAACTGCACACAGCACAGCCTGTGATTTTCATATAGAGCGCTACGTGGCGTTACCAATAAGAAAACCTAAACAGCCTACTTACATAGCCCCCATGCTCCCCACAAAAAATTTTACAAATTGTTTTAGGCACTGGCCAATACAGATTTGAAAAAAATTTTTCACAATTACAATAACAAAGAAATCAAATGCACACAGTTATTGTTACAATGTTGGTCAAAAGCTAAAATTTTCTCACAGTCCATAAAGACAGTCCTGATCGTTCATCACAGTAAAATTGCAGTGTTTTTCTCATAGTCTAAGCAGTAAAAGAAAATGCACATGGGAGTAGTGGATTTCCATGCAGTCTTGAAGAAGTAGTGTTGTCCTTCCAACGGAAAGACAGTGCTGACTCTTGGCATGCAGACAGGTAATGGGTCACAACAGAGCAAACCCACAGCAGAGTCAGCCGAAGTTTTGAAGAATGTTGATAGGTAGGTTATCACAGAGCAGATCCACTGTAGTCCTGGTAGAGATTATGGTATTGGTGGGCCACCAGATGTGCAGTCCCACTGCAGTCCTTGTAGAGATAATGGTATTGGTGAGTCATCAAAGGTGTAGACCCACTGTAGTCCTTGTAGAGATGGCTAGCAGCCATCCGTTGCGACTGTGCAGGTGCACAATCACCATCGAAGAGTCTTGTGGACAATATAGCAAGTCCATGAACCACCACTTTTGCACTCACAAAAATTTTTTTTTGAAATGTCCTTAGAAACAGCAATGCTGTTAACCAGTCCTTTGCTGAATTATTAACACACATGCAAACACTAACAGTCCCAACTTCTCACATACTGTGCATATATTATGACCAACAGAAACATGTGCAGGGAAATGATACTTAATTTGATGAACTGGTGTCTATACAATTATAAATTTACAACATAAGAATACAATTACAAAGGTACAAAATACATCATTAAAGAACATAACAATACAGATAACATTTGTAGTAGTACAAGCTTTACAAAAGAATAGAAATAAACAGATACAACAGTGTTACAGGAATTATGACGTAAGTACATACATAAAAGATCAGAATAACTTTCGAAACATCAACTTCACACATGAGCATTGAAACAAAACAGAATAAATAATGTCTAAACATCTTTACAAAGTAAATAACATGGTATTAGAAAAATTCTGCAACATAACTCTCATCATATAAACACATAAAGACAGGAATAACACAAATACACAAGGGTATACAAACACATAGCGGAATAATAGAAAAGGAAAGACAGGGTTCGTTTTCAGTGTAACATTTGGTACTGCAGTCCAACCCAAAACTTCATTCTGTAGATCTTTCCTCTTATTTCAACATTTGTTTCCACCAAAAAAATCCTATCCAAGCATGATTTCTGTATTCTGTTCACATCCTCTTTCAAAAATAGTTGTTCTCCACTGTACATTACTTTTTTGGCCAAACCATTTTCTTATAGCTTCTCAATGCATTTCTTCCAATTCATCATAGTTAGTTTCTTACATAGTCTACCCCCTCTTAAGCTAACTTAAATCTACTGAGCTCAGATATTTATATACCAAGGCAATGCAGCAGCACAAAGCAAATTAAAACAACCAACAAGGACAAAAAAAATGCAAATTGGCAAAGCAAGCAGCAGTAAATCTAAATTAGCAGAGAAATTGCAATATTACAACTAATATGAGCCAATGTGCAGCAACAATAAAAATAAATCAGTAGTAAAACTGGCTTAACAGAGTAATACAAAGTGAAATTTAGTAGCACTATGCCTGGCAAACAGCAGCAGCAAACACAGTAACTTATATCTAAACATGACAAAGCTCAAGCAGAAAAAATATTACACTAAAGACAACAATGCAGATAAGGGATATGTATATTCACATCTTAATGTCTACGTAATTAAAGTGGTGCACCACAAGAAGTTATTCTACCAAAAATTACCAAACACGTGAAAAGAAAATTCTGTATGCAATTCCTGTGAAGGGAAATGTCTTTTTGTGCTCCTTCGTTTTTTTTAAGTGCATCATAAAGTTATTATTTACTGGATCTGTAGGCATAAAAAATTTATATTAGTACATGTATAAAATTTTATTTTAACCAATGCTGCAGTGGAGCTAGAAACTAGATATTAAACAAAATAGGCAAAGCAAGGCATGAAACGTCATTCACTAGCCATATGGCATTTCATAATGCAGTAAACAATCTTTCAACTAGCAAGACAATAGACGTGAAATGTTTCTCATCATTTCATTTCAGTAAATATAAATTAAGAGCTCCACAGTGTAATCATATGTTTTCAAGTATGGGCGTGTCGTATTTGCGATGCTTTCTACAAAGAAATGTCAATAGCGAGGATAATGGCCTCTTTTTTTTCCACCTGTGCCTCTGAAAGGCACACACTAATGGCTTTTTTCCAGGCGACTGTCGGGCAGCTGGGTGCATACAGTGACTTACCTTCCTTACCGAAATATTTACGACACCAGTTTGCACTACAGTGACAGTCTCATATAAAAAATTTCACAGGTCGAGAATTTGCGTTGTAAATGTGTAGAAACAAAATCCTATAAATACAACAGTGTCCAAAAAATTTTCGCCGGTATTGTGATACATTCACGCACGTACACACATTTCATGACTCTTAAAGTACGATTCTTGGTTTCCAGCATCCTTTTTCACATATCAGAGACCCTAGCCACTACTCATTATCCCTTACCTTATTATACATATACATATTCGTTGACACTTCTTCAATATTTCTTCATAATAAATACGTAGCATAATGAAATTCCTCATATATCATCAGCTTATTGATATTAAACATACCTCAACAGCATAATACACATAGTCATCGTAACAATAACATCATAGCACCCCAATCAAATCTCAAAAATGTCGTAGCTTTCTGCTATAATGTCAAAACCTAAAAAAAATTCTCTGCTCATTTCAGTAGTGTCATCTACCTCAAATGTACTTTAAAAATCATGATCCCATACCAAATACATCATTCAAAGCTCTCATAGTATCACAATGGTTCCGAAAAAATATGAACAGTTCACAAAGTACAGACAAGATACAATATCATAAGTATGAAGTTATCCAACTGTGTAATTGCGTAAACATCTGTCACTGATATAGTAAAAGAAATGTTTGTCTCTCCCAGTTAAATGATCAGATAGCTGTGTAATTTATGTGTTAGCGAAATATGGTACCGATGTGTAAAGTTGTATAAGCAAATACCATATTAGCTAGGGCTCCTTGTGCTTGCCAAACACATGGTACACAAAGTGAGCGTGTACCCCCCCTGAGGATTAATGTAATTATACCCTCAGGTGTTACACATTACAGCAATGGAATGAAATGTATCACAGAAAACTTTCTTTGTAATTCAAAAATCTTTAAAAATAAATGTTTTAAGTACAAGATTAATCAGTCAAATGCGTGTACTGTAGCGCTAAACTGTGCGTCTTGCTGTAAGATAATTCTGTGGAAGTGTCGTAGTTATCGTCCTCCGAAATCTAAGTTCTGCAGAAGTCAATGTACTTACCTCTCCTCACCATAAACAAAAGTGAAAATCTATGCATATATATATATCGTAGTTATTACGTACATTACCGTGATCAAGAAAGTACTACACTGTAACGTATTGTTGTGCTACAAAAAAAGCTGTCTCATTGTAGCTATACCACAAAAGTTACTACTAAAACATGTTTTACTTTCCAGAAGAATTCAGATAAACTGAGAAGATATGAAACAGATACAGCGCAAAAGCAATAGTATAAATTGTGTCACACATTAGTAGCATCGTGATGTAATCGTGTAGCTGTCAAATAAACTAACCACTGTGTCATCTGGTATCTCTCAGAAAGCACTTTAAATCCATAATGTATTTTCAAGTAAGCCAAAATGTTGCAGTAAAATCTCATTAGCAGTACTGGTATATGTTCTAAGTATGTAAGCCTTATAGTCGTTACATAATCGTGCAACAAACAAGCAAGAATGTACACACACAATAACACTTTGTCGTCTGTAGACTATAACAATGCACTCATAAATACTGTCTAAATATGTTCCCTAGGTTCTAGGCTGGATAGCTAACTTCAAAACATTGTTGCATGTTAACAGTTTCTCAGTGTGACATATTGCACTAGTAGCGTGAAGTAAAAAATTTATGGCAAAGACAAAGATAAAAAGCAGATTATCTCTCACTAAACGGTTTTACATGTGAAATGTGGTGCAATCTTTTACCCTTTCTAGTGCGCAGAGTTCCAAAAAAAAAAAAAAGGTTCAAATGGCTCTGAGCACATTGGGACTTAACATCTGAGGTCATCAGTCCCCTAGAACTTAGAACTACTTAAACCTAACTAACCTAAGGTCATCACACACGTCCATGCCCCAGGCAGGATTCGAACCTGAGACCGTAGCGGTCATGCGGCTCCAGACTGAAGCGCCCAGAACCGCACGGCCACACCGGCCGGCGCAGAGTTCCAACTTCAAAGCAATTATCATGTGGTATATGTCGGTAAAGAATGCTCAAATTTTTCCCTAGGTTAGCGTCTATGTTATTTTTCTCTGAGCCAACCGGTGCATGTGGCTGCCTCCAGTGCGAGTCATTGTCTGTCTCTTTGTTGGTGCGCGTCGTTACTGGGATTAGGAGACCTAACTTCTACAAATTCACCTTGACGAGAAGGCCTTGCCCTGTTTGAATATCGCCAATTCTGATGAAATTCAGGTCTGTCGTTATTATAATATCGTCTGTCGTCATGTCGGTCACGTGGTGGAGAACTTCTCCCTGAGTCGTAACTACGCGCTGAACTGTTGCGTCTGAAGTTATTCTGTCTCCCTTGATAATAATTATTTTGGTTCTCTGATTATCTCTGTGATAGTCATTACTACGGAAATGCGATCTTTCTCTGTAACTATTATTACCCTGACAGTGGTTGTCATATGGGTGGTTTCTGTTTTGGTCACAATTTGCGCTGTAAGAATAGCCTTGTCGTGTCCAGTTATTGTTTCTGTCGTCACGGAATTGTGACGGATGTGACCTGTAATGATTGTTTTCCTGTATTCGAGTTCCGCGACTGTCAGTGTCAATTTGTAACAGTCCCTGAAAAGCTTCAATGTCGTCTTTGCAACGTCCCGCCAAAATAATATGTCGTAAATGTTAAGGCAATTTGATTAAGCAAATGCGGATGAGTTCTGAGGGGCTGTATGGGTTTGAAAGATACCGATTCTTATGTAACATGTCTTTGAAATATTTGACAAGACTAGAAAATTCAGATTGTTCGAAATGTTTCATCATTATAATGCTGTGTTTTACTCGGTCTTGTGTAGCTTGAGACCAATATGCTGAGAGGAAGGCATGATAAAATTCTCCTTCACTGTGACAATCGTGAATGACCGATCGCATTCTTACAGCTGGTTCATTCTCTAATCAGCCACACATAAATTCTAATCTGTGCTCTAATGACCAGTTGGGAGGAAAACTATGAGAGAATTGATGAAGCCACGCTTGTGGATGAATGTCATTGCCGGAATTCTTAAATGTTTTGAATTTACGTGTAGTAATAAACAGCTTATAGTCAAAATCATCATGTCGGCGAGTCGCATGTCGGGCATTGTTACGTCGTTTCGGCGGTTCCATCTCAAAATTTGGTGTACCTTGCCAATTTCTTTCATAATTTTCGAAGTGCCCTGTGTTATTATTTTGTGGCTGTTCCGTATTTCTAAGTCCCTCTTCCCGTGTTGGAGCGCGAGTCTCCTCTGAAATATGTAATTCTTGTATTACCTGTGTCAACTGATCTTGTATTTCCCGGATTTCTCTTTTATACTGTGTATTGATTTGAATTTGATTTTGTTTGAATTTTCTAATTTGTTCATACACTTCTGTGTCAGTGAAGGCTAAGGGTCTTGTGTCATTCAGATCATTATCTACCTTTGTAGATAAGTTAGTGAACTGATCCGAAAGTTCGGTTACTTTCTCCGATAGTGAACTGATTTCCTGAGTGTGTTTTTCTGAACCAAGTTTCAGAGTGTCCATTTGTGTTGAAATCTACTGTGTCCTTTAAGTTTTCCTGAGTTTTTGCAAGTTGCGTAACCGAATCGGGAGATGCAACTGAGTCAATTTTAGCTTGCAAGGTGTCATGATTTTCACGAACAATAGTTTGTAGTTGTTTTATGGCTGCTGCGTGATTCTGTAATGCATTTTCATAACGTGAAAAAATAGGTTGAAAATGCTCACAGATTTGTGTTTTTACGTCATTACAGACTTTTCGACATTTATATTCGATTTTAAGTAACTCTGCAGTTAAATCTTCACGTGTTTGTTCCATTGAGTCTAACTTTTGAAGATTTTGTTCCATTGTGTCTAATTTCCGAAGATTTTGTTCCATTGTGTCTGACTTTTGAAGCTTTTGCTGTGTTTGTCTCTGATTTTGTTCCATCGTGTCTAACTTTTGAAGATTTTGTTCCATTGTGTCTAACGTTTGAAGCTTTTGTCCCATTTGTTGTATTAATTGTAATAACAATGCACCGATGTCTGAAATATGTTCCTCAGTGCTTTTCGGCAGTGATTTTGCACCGGCAACATTCACATTTTGACAAGCAGAAAATGTGTCTTGACTTATTTGAGAAAACGGTGAGGACCCAAAACCTGAATCTGCAGTATTTTCAAGATTGTGTCCTGTAATTCCCGATTCCTGAGGCGAGCTGTTGCCGACCGATCGATCGATAATGCTTTCCCGTTCACTAATTGTTTCACTGTCTACACCACTGTTTGCCGCCCGCTCCATTTCCCTATGCACAATAACCAAATTACTACTTTGAATGTCTGTTAATTCATTACACATTGGTGCTGATAAGCTACGCTCGTCGTCACTAGTATTTCTCAGTTTACTTTCGAGCCTAGTGTTACGTTTTTGACTCGCCATTATTGTCACAATATTTCACACGATAACACAGAAAAGCACAATTTGAAGAGTATAATAAGAAAACACATTAACATAGCACTGAAAATAAAATCTCGTTAATTGCTAGTGCAGCTGCGCAATACTTGGTACAAATCTACATGCATGACACAACTATTTTAGTGTACAACAATGAAAAACTACGACTACAAAGGAAAGTCTCTCTATAATTACGCGCTAGCAATAAACAATAGCTACACTAATTACACAAACTACAAGAAAAGAAATCAGAAGATTCCAGTGAGGTATCCTCGGCTGAGGGTCGACATATGAAACTTCCTCTTAGAAAAACTATAAATGACTGTGCTTAAACTGACTCACAATATTTTTTTTTTTTAGCGCAACGCAATCTGACTTTGAGTAATCCCTACAAAAAATGGCCCTGACTAACATTAACCTATACCTTACCTCACAAAAATCTTCATTACTGGAACTACTGCAATACAGCGGACGCCACTACTGCCAGATAAATAAAAGATTCTAACTACTGAAGTCACTAACCACTGATAGGCATAGTTAGCAAATGGAAGATTTTGATAGAGAACAAACAATGTATTTACCTTAATAGTGTTCAAAAGTCATAATATATATAGCAGTTCATGACATCCATTCTTACAAATGTACTGTTTCTGATGGACACACGTCCAGATCATCCGCTCTCAAAATTCCTCCATTTCTCTCCCCACATCCAGCACTGCTGGTGGCTCACCTCCAACTGTGCAACGCTACACGCTGTTAACATCCAGCTGTCCAACACTACAATGGCCAACAACAATGCAAACCAGCCACAGACTGCACACAGCACAGCCAGTGATTTTCATATAGAGCGCTACGTGGCGTTACCAATAAGAAAACCTAAACAGCCTACTTACAGTGTGAGTGGGAGCATTCTGGTTGTTTTATTCGGATTGCTTCGCGTAAATGGCGCATAACTTCTAGATTGTATTCCTTATTGGCCGTACGACCATAAGGCAGAAACTCACGATGCACTATCCTATTCTAATAGAATATGTGGTCGAACTTCTCGAATATTTTCGGTCTAAAATCTTCAGACAGTTCTACCGGGACTCTTGGGCCTTGGTTTCGACGTCATATCTGTATATCCATGTTTCTTCACATGTTATAACCTCCTTTAAAAGCTCCGGAACGTTGTCTTCATTCAGCAATACCTGAGCGATGTCCACGCGACGTCGTTTTTGATCGAAATTCAAGAATTTCAGAACAAATTTTGCTGCTACATGTTTCCTACTCAAAACATCCGTAAAAATTGCTTACCATGCACCAAAGGACATGCCAACATCGTCAGCAACCTCTCTGACGGTAATTCGGCGATTTTCCAAAACCAGTTTGTTTACTTCTTCCGCCTTGTCGTCAGTAAAGGGCGTCCAGGGCGGTCGTCGTCTTCAACGTCTTCTCGACCCTCTTTGAAACGTTTATACCACTCGTAAACTCTTGTCTTACTCATAACAGATTTGCCAAAAGCCACAGTCAACATTTCGAATGCGGTGCTGCATTTTATTCCATTTTTCAAGAAAAATTTAATGCTGATTATTTGATACATCTTTTTCCAAAGTAAAAATTAGCCGAGAACTCGAAAACACGCATAACCTTTCCAACTGTCAACAATAAACTGAATATTCAAAACAGTTGAAAATACAGACATCAGTAACATGTCCAGAATGAGAGTTTCACTCTGCAGCGGAGTGTGCGCTGATATGAAACTTCCTGGCAGATTAAAACTGTGTGTTGGACGAGACTCGAACACTCGGGACCTTGCACTTCGCGGGCAAGTGCTCTACCAGCTCTTCTTTTTTTTTCTCCATTTTGTTCGTTGTTGATCGTTGTGTTTGTTCGTTGCGGATGTCACATGATATCTCGTCAAATTCGTTTCTTCATCGTTTCACTCAGTTTTTATATTGCAGAGGCCAACCCGCTCTCTGACCGAACACGCTGAGCTACCGTGCCGGCGACTTATCTCATTTTGTTCGTTGTATCTGCTCGGGGTGGACGTCCCAAGACACCCATTTCAGTTCGTCGTTGATTCATTAACTCAGTTTTTTTATTACAGAGGGCAGTTAACCCATGCTCTACCAACTAAGCTACCCAAGCACGACTCACGCCCCGTCCTCATAGCTTTACTTCTGCCAGTACGTCGCCTCCTACCTTCCAAACTTTACAGAAGCTCTCCTGCGAACCTTGCAGAACTAGAACTCCTGAAAGAAAGGATATTGCGGAGACATGGCTTAGCCATAGCCTAGGGGATGTTTCCAGAATGAGATTTTCACTCTGCAGCGGAGTGTGCGCTCATATGAAACTTCCTGTCAGATTAAAACTGTGTGCCGGACCGAGTCTCGAACTCGGGATGTTTGCTTTTTGCGGGCAAGTGCTCTACCAACCGCGAAAGGCAAAGGTCCCGAGTTAGAGTCTCGCCCGGCACACAGTTTTAATCTGCCAGGAAGTTTCATATCAGCGCACACTCCGCTGCAGAGTGAAAATCTCATTTTGGAAACATCCCCTAGGCTGTGGCTAAGCCATGTCTCCGCAATATCCTTTCTTATATGAGCGCACACTCCGCTGCAGAGTGAAAATCTCATTCTGGAAACATCCCCTAGGCTGTGGCTAAGCCATGTCTCCGCAATATCCTTTCTTTCAGGAGTGCTAGTTCTGCAAGGTCGCAGGAGAGCTTCTGTAAAGTTTGTAAGGTAGGAGACGAGGTACTGGCAGAAGTACAGTTGTGAGGACAGAGCGTGAGTTGTGCTTGGGTAGCTCAGTTGGTAGAGCACTTGCCCGCGAAAGGCAAAGGTCCCGAGTTCGAGTCTCGGTCCTACACACAGTTTTAATCTGCCAGGAAGTTTCATATGTAACATGTGTACCAACAAGATAAAAAAAATTGAAAATTCTATGCATCCCGAGTTAGAGTCTCGCCCGGCACACAGTTTTAATCTGCCAGGAAGTTTCATATCAGCGCACACTCCGCTGCAGAGTGAAAATCTCATTTTGGAAACATCCCCTAGGCTGTGGCTAAGCCATGTCTCCGCAATATCCTTTCTTTCAGGAGTGCTAGTTCTGCAAGGTCGCAGGAGAGCTTCTGTAAAGTTTGTAAGGTAGGAGACGAGGTACTGGCAGAAGTACAGTTGTGAGGACAGAGCGTGAGTTGTGCTTGGGTAGCTCAGTTGGTAGAGCACTTGCCCGCGAAAGGCAAAGGTCCCGAGTTCGAGTCTCGGTCCTACACACAGTTTTAATCTGCCAGGAAGTTTCATATGTAACATGTGTACCAACAAGATAAAAAAAATGAAAATTCTATGCATAAAGCCCTGAAACTGAAAAATTCCATTTACTTTTTGATCACACCTCGTATTCACTTCCAACCATTGGTTGCTTATCTTAAAATAGTCTGTTCATTAACATCTGCTGTGCGTATAATTTGGAGCCTAAAGTTTTGAGACACACTATATAAGTGCTGTTTATGGTTACTCTAGCCTACACCTCTGAGAACCAACCAATTTGCAATTGTAGTGCCTACACTACAATTTTGCTGTAAGTTCAATCACATTTTCGAAAGTGTATGTCTGTCCTGTTCTATTTTATACGTATAAATTGTTCTATTCGTGCATGCCCCGAACCTCCTGTTCTCGTTCGTCTATCCTAGGATAGTCCCAGAGAAACGACTTGCTGTAAATGTCGTCGCAATGACTAGATTACTCCCGTTGGCATAATGATGTTCTGCGCTAATTATATCAGTATATCTCTCGATTTCGTTGGAGTGTTGCACATCCTCTGATTACATACCCGAAGAGTCAGATGAAGAATGTCGTGACTTTCCGCAATTTGACCAGTCGTGTCTTGGCCACCCTCTTTGCTTTTGAAATTTGTCCTTTTTTTCTATGGCTGCAGTAACAGACGCATGCTAAATCACAGGCTGCTACAGCTCTTTTATCATAAGCGCTTTTTCCGCTTGGAAGTACCATGTTTGCGCTTTCACCTCTGGTGACGTAGAGTGCGGGACCTTTTATCGTCAATACATACTTCTCCGCGCTGAGTTCCTCGACGTATTCTTCCAAGATCGAATGGTTACTTTCCCATGGAATGTGCTTGTGTAAGATAAATGGCGCGACACTTGAAGATCCCTTACTAATTTTCGAATTTCAGGGATTTGGCTTATTACGTCGTCTACGAAGTTCAGCTTCTCCGTGGCACTGTACACCGTTGGCGCGTCCACGTCCATCGCTTTCCAGGCGGGGTTTTCTACACTCCGCTCAGTCGCTTTAGTCAATGAGTGGATTCGAAAATGCCTCCATGTGTGTCCGTAATTACCAGTCAGCACGCCCATTTGGGACACGACTGAATCTGCGAGTACCTCAGGAGGTAGATGGGTCGCGTTTTATAAGTTCACTGCTGACAATTGGCATTGAAGACGGGATGCAAAGAATGTCAGATTTGCATGAAATGTTTGGAAAAATTGGAAATTTGTGGTAAGTTCCTATGGGACCAAACTGCTGAAGTCGTCAGTCCCTAGGCTTACACACTACTTAAACTAACTTACGCCAAGGACAACAACACACACCCTTCACCGAGGGAGGACTCGAATCTTCGACGGGAGTGGGGGAGGTGGGTGGGGGTGGGGGGGGCATTGCTGCTCGTTTTCTGGAGCTGGCTGGCCAGGCAGATGATACTGTCCACATCGTCCAAAATATTTTTTCGTTCGTCCAGTTTTTGCACAAATCTGATCGCTGTTTACAGATTTATCCTGCTGGCTAGTATTACGCGTTCTACTTCGTGTCAGCATCGACACAGCTTCCAACTCCCTCACGTACGCACAGATAAGGGATAATTACAAAAGCTATAAAGTACTGTTCACTATCTGGACTTTATACGTGGCTGGCAGTTTCTATTCGTTACCAATACAATACAGCATTCCAGTTTTCTGTCATCTTGAGCTACACGCAATCCCGTGGTAATGACACAATAAATTAATACCCAACACAAATAACGACAAAATCAACGTTGGAAAACAATTGTTTGGGGTCAGAAGAAACTAAAAAATTCTGAACAGAAAATATAAGATTAGCGCAAGGCAGATCATATGTAATTCAATCTACAGCGCGAATTTACAATATATTTAGTGGAATTTTCACATACTTGGTTGTAGTTCCATTGTATTGTATGTTAACCAGGGGCCGGCCGCTGTGGCCGAGAGGTTCAAGGCGCTTCAGTCCGGAACCGCGCTGTTGCTACGGTCGCAGGTTCGAATCCTGCCTCGGGCATGGATGTGTGTGAAGTCCTTAGGTTAGTTAGGTTTAAGTAGTTCTAAGTCTAGGGGTTTGATGACCTCAGATGTTAAGTCCCATACTGCTTAGGAAGAGGTAGGAAGAGGTGTGACGATATATGGTGTATTCTCGTTTACTTGCTCTATGGGCGCAAAACAAGAGTATACACGTATCATAAAGCACTGCAGTTCCTCCTGACAGCTAAACACAAGCACGGGCGACTGGGACGATTGCTTAAGGAATACAACTTCACACCGGTCACGTACCAGGACCCACAAATGTGATCACCGACACGTTGTACCGTTCACCTATAGGAGTGGACTATCGTAGGACATAACTCGAAGAGGAACATTTCTCCGTATACTATACAGGGTGTTACAAAAAGGTACGGCCAAACTTTCAGGAAACATTCCTCACACACAAATAAAGAAAATATGTTATGTGGACATGTGTCCGGAAACGCTTATTTTCCATGTTAGAGCTCATTTTAGTTTCGTCGTTATGTACTGTACTTCCTCGATTCACCGCCAGTTGGCGCAATTGAAGGAAGGTAATGTTGACTTCGGTGCTTGTGTTGACATGCGACTCATTGCTCTACAGTACTAGCATCAAGCACATCAGTACGTAGCATCAACAGGTTAGTGTTCATCACGAACGTGGTTTTGCAGTCAGTGCAATGTTTACAAATGCGGAGTTGTCAGATGCCCATTTGATGTATGGATTAGCACGGGGCAATAGCCGTGGCGCGGTACGTTTGTATCGAGACAGATTTCCAGAACGAAGGTGTCCCGACAGGAAGACGTTCGAAGCATATTGATCGGCGTCTTAGGGAGCACGGGACATTCCAGCCTATGACTCGCGACTTGGGAAGAACTAGAACGACGAGGACACCTGTAATGGACAAGGCAATTCTTCGTGCAGTTGACGACAACCCTAATGTCAGCGTCAGAGAAGTTGCTGCTGTACAAGGTAACGTTGACCACGTCACTGTATGGAGAGTGCTACGGGAGAACCAGTTGTTTTCGTACCATGTACAGCGTGTGCAGGCAATATCAGCAGCTGATTGGCCTCCACGGGTACACTTCTGCGAATGGTTCATCCAACAATGTGTCAATCCTCATTTCAGTGCAAATGTTCTCTTTACGGATGAGGCTTCATTCCAACGTGATCAAATTGTAAATTTTCACAATCAACATGTGTGGGCTGACGAGAATCCGCACGCAATTGTGCAATCACGTCATCAACACAGATTTTCTGTGAACGTTTGGGCAGGCATTGTTGGTGATGTCTTGATTGGGCCCCATGTTCTTCCACCTACGCTCAATGGAGCACGTTATCATGATTTCATACGGGATGCTCTACCTGTGCTGCTAGAACACGTGCCTTTACAAATACGACACAACATGTGGTTCATGCACGATGGAGCTCCTGCACATTTCAGTCGAAGTGTTCGTACGCTTCTCAACAACAGATTTGGTGACCGATGGATTGGTAGAGGCGGACCAATTCCATGGCCACCACGCTCTCTTGACCTCAACCCTCTTGACTTTCATTTATGGGGCCAATCGAAAGCTCTTGTCTACACAACCTCGGTACCAGATGTAGAGACTCTTCGTGCGCGTATTGTGGACGGCTGTGATACAATACGCCATTCTCCAGGGCTGCATCAGCGCATCAGGGATTCCATGCGACGGAGGGTGGATGCATGTATCCTCGCTAACGGAGGACATTTTGAACTTTTCCTGTAACAAAGTGTTTGAAGTCACGCTGGTACGTTCTGTTGTTGTGTGTTTCCATTCCATGATTAATGTGATTTGAAGAGAAGTAATAAAATGAGCTCTAACATGGAAAGTAAGCGTTTCCGGACACGTGTCCACATAACATATTTTCTTTCTTTGTGTGGAGGAATGTTTCCTGAAAGTTTGGCTGTACCTTTTTGTAACACCCTGTATAAAGAAGGTGACCTTTGAAAACTTCATAGTGACCTCGATGAAAGAAGTAGGAGCGAAGCAAGACAAGGATTCACATCTTCTCGCAATCAAAATGAAATGGAGAGACAACATCCAGGCACAAATCCGATAGCACCACCTTTTGTGGAAGGGCGTCCTATTTTTCAGAACAAATGCGAGCAGCAACTTAAGGGTAGTGTGTGCGACAGAAGAATTAATAAACAAAGTGATATGGTACACACATCTTAGCTACACATATTTCAGTGTGAAGAAGTGTTTCTTAATATTAAAGAGCTTGTGTCGCTTCAGCAATATGAGTGACACGTTCGGAAGCTACTGGCTGTCTGTAAGGACTGTCAGAGGGTAAAACCGACCACAGTTAGAATAGAGGCACCCGTGTACCTTATTGTGCGAACAAAGCTGACGCAAACGGTCACATCTGACCTGATGGGCCCCCTGCTAAAAATATCAAGAGGGTTTAACTAATGGTAGTGGTGGAGTTACCTCTAAATATATTACCTTCACACCACTATCTAAGACAAAACGGTCGTTGGTCAGTTAAGCACTGTGCAGTGACTTCCTCTGACAGGTGGATTGCTTTGACCGAATACTCTCAGACAACAGACCACAATATAGCTCGCAGAAAAGGCAGGGCACATGGAGAAGCCATAGAATAAAACCTGTGTACATCTTCCGGTATCACGCGAGCTCGAATAAAGTGAGCACATTATGAAATATTTGGGCAATTTATGTCGCCTATATTGCGCAAAGAAAGACGCAACTTGGGATGTGTACTTGAGAGACTTTCGAGATGTAATAAACGAGCTTTGATCAGGTACGCAGTAGATTTCCCATCTAGAACTCGGCTGCAGCATAAAGAAATTGTGAAGCAAGAATTCCACAACATCCATATTGCGGGACAGAAACGAAAAACAAGGACAGAAAGAAACGAAAAAGACAGGAAATTCCACGTTGGACAACAGGTTCTGCTCAGAGCCCACCGGTTGTTAAATAAGCAGAAAAAGATTTGACAGAATTTCCTCTCTGCATACCACGGACCTACGCCAAGTGCATCGCATTGCTCACGTGAACACGGTG
The DNA here is from genome assembly GCF_023864275.1 of Schistocerca cancellata. Taxonomy (NCBI): domain Eukaryota; kingdom Metazoa; phylum Arthropoda; class Insecta; order Orthoptera; family Acrididae; genus Schistocerca; species Schistocerca cancellata. The sequence goes on from NC_064629.1 coordinate 640,311,132, forward strand.
GAGCTTGAGGGGATAAAATCTGGTAAATCACTTATGGTTCACGATTTGAGCCACCTCAAGGCATTTGTAGAGTTGTTCAACGTGTCAAAGAACACACATATAGAAATTATAAACAGAATAAGAAAACGTATTTTTAGTATACGACAGATTAGTATTCACGAAAAAAAAATTAAAATGTGTTATTTGGGGTGTCATAAGAATGTCGTTATTTGAGGTGTCATAAGAACTGTCATAACGACAATACAGATGTTGGAGGCATGAGACATCCTACCCTTATATCAGGGGATCTTTAAATCAGTGAAATTAAAGAACGCTATGTTTCTTCTAGAATGGACAGTCATTCCTTCTGCTGCAAACACAAATTCAGTGAACTGTAGTGTATCAACTTTTTGGACATCGTATGTCATGTAGGGAGGTGTAATAAACACCATATAAGTCGAAGGCGTGTAGCCAACCTGCGTATTTGAAAGTCAACAAAAAGGTTAAGCTTTTCCAGTTAGGGTGAAGCAATGGCATAAGGTGTTTCTTGGCCAAGTCAGTGTGACTTCTGTTATTATGATACTTCTCATTGTCAGCCCGAGGTGGAAAGCTAGTTTTTTTAAATGTGGTGAGCTCGTCACAGACACGAGATTGATGATTTTATTGATTATTGAGAGGACACGGCACAGTTTGCGCAAATTGGGTTTATTTGAAAAAACACGTGGTGATAGGAGGAAGGATAGAATTCGTTTAATGCAGGTAGAAAGGAAAAAAGTCTTATAATGTAGCAAGGTTAATATAATGGAAGTCTGTACGAAAACAAGATTTGTCTTGTTTAATATTTTCAAACTAATGCCAAGAAGGAACTTGGGAATGACCAGGAATCGAAGAATGGGAAAGAAGGAACTAGAGACGAAATTAGAAGATGTTAGAGCCAGCCTGTGTGAAACATTGCTGCACGTCGAGAGACCAGTTGATAGCCTTAATAACTTCATAAATAACTTTAATAGTAGAATTACATTCAGTCCAGAACCGTGCGACTGCTACTGTCGCAGGTTCGAATCCTGCCTCGGGCATGGATGTGTGTGATGTCCTTAGGTTAGTTAGGTTTAAGTAGTTCTAAGTTCTAGGGGACTGATGACCTCAGATGTTAAGTCCCATAGTGCTCAGAGCCGTTTAGTGGAATTACAATTATTCTGGGTAGCAAAAACATTAACTGCATGAACTGGTAAAATGTACTTACATCCAAACCTGTGTTCACATCTCTAGCCCATCTACCATAATCACCAATCTTTCAATCACGATGTAACACATTTTAAATTGTATTCAAAAAGACTAACATAATCATTTTGAAATACAAAGCCAATTAATCATTTTGAAATTTAAAGCCAGTTAGATATATGAGCATGTAGTGTTAAGTAATCTCGTGCCTTTAAGTCAGTAACTGATATGTAAAGCCAACTAGTTACACAAGCATGTAGTGTCAAGCAATCTTGTGCATATGATTCGGTAATTATGAAAGCATGTAGTGTTAAGCAATCTCGTGCAGCATGTGCGGAATGTTGGATGATGTGAGCAACGGTGAACACAGCCCAGCAGAACACACAGACAATGAAAACAGAGGCGGCCAGAACAGGACGCCAGACCCCAGACGGGGGCAGGGAGCACAGGTGAGAGCTGTTATGTAACTGCCAGGCCGAGAAATAAATTGAGTCGTGGTTGGAAGGGGATGGCCTGTGGAGACCCCCGGGGAGCACGTTTGACAAGCAGCGTGGCAGCATCCCTGCCACAGAGGGCGACATTGGCGCAGAGATGGGTGGAGTCAGAAACCGATGTCGAGAGCGCACTATTAAAGCTACACTGACAAGGGGGGGCCACGACGTTTGGAACGCGGATTTACTGTAAACTTCATACACTCGTAGTACTCCATGAGGACAACAAAATGTGTAAGCATTAGCGCGTACTTCTCAAGCGTTATTGAGAAAATCGCAAGATAAATTCAGTCGTCAAATATATTCCTGTGCGTGGCCATTTTTATCAAGAAGCGGCGCTGCCGAGTGGTTAGCGTTCAAACTGGATCGATGGATCGAGTTCCGTTTTTTAAATTTCTAACACAGTCATTTTCTTTACTACTTATATTACAATTGATATAATGGGAAAAGTTGGTGTAATCGGATGAACTTTTACTAAATTTACAATGTGCATAAAATGCATAAAGTGATACTGAAAATGCATGCTTGTCTGTGATTTGAGAAATCCCTTATACCTGGAACGAGCCCGAAACGACGTGATACCTCCAAGTTTTGAGCGGCACAGACGGCTTTCGAAAGATGTACAATTAATCGTCGCTTTCGACATTACGAGTACAAGTTGCAAGATGGTATTTTTCGTAAAAACATGGAAAACATAAAGTTAAGCGGCACCAGCTGCATTGAATAAATGCTATGTTTCCGGATACGCAAGGTCTTTTGAGGTTTTCCGTGGAAAAACAAACCTCGTTAACTTATTCAAAAACCTCTCTTTCAGACGATAATTTGGAAGCAAACCATGCATAACGCAGCATTTCCTTAAATATCGGCGCTGATAATTAGTCATGCAGTATCGACTGTATTTTAATAACGTCTTCACGAGAAGTAGTTTCTCGTTATCTTTCGATTAAGTACGAAAAATTTTGAAGACACAGACAAGCATACATTTTCAGTATCACCTGATGCGTTTGGTCGTTTACTAGACGATAGTTATGAATATTATATTATTTGTGATAATAAAAATTTGTAGACTGCCAAATAACATTGTAAATTTAATAAAAGGTCATCCGATCACATGTATTTTTCCCATTATATCAATTGTAATATAAACAGTAAAGAAAATGACTGTGTTGAAAATAAAAAAAAAATGACGAACGGGACTCGATCCGGCGATCCAGCGATTACGGGGCTTCAACGCTAACCATTTTTTTTTCTTTTTTTAATCTCATTTTGTTCGTTTTCGTTCGTTGTATCTACGTCGCAAGACACCCGTTTCAGTTCGATGTTGATCCATTAACTCAGTTTTTTGATTACAGAGAGCAGCTAACGCTCTGAGCGGACACGCTGAGTTACCGGGCCGGCTTAAGTATATGAAACTAGCATCAATCCAACCACTCGGCTGCTGCCGCTTCATGGTAAAAATGGCCACGCACAGGTATATATTGGACTACCTTAATTACATTACGATTTTCTCAGTAACGCTTGAGAAGTACGCGCTAATGGTTACACATTTTGTTGCCCTCATGGAGTACTACGAGTGTACGAAGTTTGCAGTAAATCCGCGTTCCAAACGTAGTGGCCTCCCCTTGTAAGTGTAGCTTTAATAGTGCGCTCTCGACATCGGTTTCTGACGCCACCCACCTGTGCGCCAATGTGCCCTCTGTGGAAGGGATGCTGCCACACTGCTTATCAAGTTTTATCATATCAGAATGATTTTCTTGCAACTCTTATATATATTCGTCTGCATGTTCTGTTCTAGCTGTTAAGTACACATCCTGATCTGTAAGATAAAATAACGGCCGTAACAATTGTCCAACTGATCATCAGTAACTTCTTACAGAGTAATTAACGAGATCATAGTTATGTTGTTTATAATTTATCAGTACGACGACGCTTGACATTTCATAAATATCTCGTAGAATCGCATTAATCGTTCGTACTTTAGTATTTAAATCTTATATCATATTAATATTTGGGGAGTGAATGTTTTAGGTCTTCAGGTTGAATTGCAACAGAGCATTCATAGCTGGGTTGGAGGATGCCACTGCAAGAACAGTCCTCGTAGAGACTATGTTAAAGTGGATACTGATCTGTTGGTAAATTTTGTTTTGTCACTGGCTATTTTGCTATCGATTTGTACTTGCCACAACACAGAACCAAGCGTTCTATTGCAAGGTGCCAGCTAAGGTGCAATTAATGACCAAAGATTAATAAGTGACAAAAGTAGTCTTCAAACAAGAAAACTGATAGGGGCTGGCACAACATGAAAGTGGTCTGTTCTCAAGAACATGTAGAAGATGTTCTGTGGAGACTATTTTCTGCTTGATCAACTAAAACCACAACTGATCCGTGACCGTAGCAGAAAATTAGTTGACGAGTGTTGGTTGTGTAATGCGGCAAAGTTTTGTCACCATACATTTAATGTTCTTGTGGATTTATATTTACTTTAGACCATATTCACGATGCAAAATCGGATTAATCATTGCATTAACTGTTACTGGCTAGCACCACGGGCTAACAATTTCTGTGATACTGCATCTCTGTGATTTAATTATGTCTGAGCACTGACAGAAAGCCGGCCGAAGTAGCCGTGCGGTTAAAGGCGCTGCAGTCTGGAACCGCAAAACCGCTACGGTCGCAGGTTCGAATCCTGCCTCGGGCATGGTTGTTTGTGATGTCAAAGGTTAGTTAGGTTTAACTAGTTCTAAGTTCTAGGGGACTAATGACCTCAGCAGTTGAGTCCCATAGTGCTCAGAGCCATTTGAACCATTTTTGAACTGACAGAAAGGGCCAAGTGACTTCGCAGTCCTAGAAGCCCCTGTCGGGTAAGGAAGGGCTGGGAAGCATTATGCCGTACTCTGCAGGGGCGGATATTTATTGCGCTGAAAGAGAACAGCGTGTGATGCCAGTGGTTTAGGATGTTACAGGCCGCAGGTCCCCCATAACGCCGCTGCAGCAGGTGGGAGGTGCTCTCTGGCGAGACGAAAAGATTTCAGAATACCATACCTGGAAAAACAGCATCCGAGGCGGAAGAATGCGAAAGGACATCCTTTAAGGGCAAAGGTATGCGTTGGGTCGCAAATGAGGCTCACGAGCTGACCCCTGTGGAACCCTCTCGCGGGCAGCGCTGGAGCACGCCTCCAACCAAGAAGAGCAGACACGCATTAAGGAGGGGGAATGGAGCCCTCCAGAAATTCTTCTGAATGGACTATGCGCTTCAGGTGACTGGCTGGCAGGTCCATGACCCATGTAGTGGGAGGTAATGTTTTTATAATGGTCGTTGCGATTCGTCCCCTGGAATGCGAAGGTAGACGCCGCGTGTCCAGCTGGAAGTGGCGTATGGCGGGAGAAAAAGACTTTTCTCCACAGGCAGCGATCGACAGTACTTCCCTCTGAAGATCACTAGATGGGATTTCGCTGCCGATAACCATAGTGGAGGAGCTGGTGGTCAAATTTTGACAAGTGTTGCTTTCGACAAAGGCAGCGCACGTGTCGTTTCTCTGAGGCAGCGTTATTATTTTGTTTACGCGAGTGACCGTTCTTTAGCTCTCTGTTGAGTCTCAGATACATTGAAGTGCTTCTTTATGGAAAATTACTTTAGTCGAATTTATGTTCCTGGCTATTGAGCAAACAGAAACATTGACACGTTTTCTGCCTTATACTGTAGTAATTTCAACCGTAGGAGTTGTGGGCGGCATACTGCGTCCACTGAGTATGCAGGCACGCCACGTACATCATCTGCACAGCGGCCAACGCTGAACGAGCAGATCATCGGTGCAGAACTACAGCTGCCCGTACTTCAATATTTGATACCCACACTCCAGTTCGGCTATCACAATAAATGTGTTGAGTTCTAGTTCCTTGTCCATTGAGCTTTTTTCTGAAAGTGCCCGTCGTGTTGTAGGCCTTCTGTTTCCCACAGCTGATCAGTATGTGCCAACTTTGTGTCCAGCTAATAGCAGGGGATCGCGATCTAAAGTCATATTTTCTGCCAATCTCGAAATTACATGTAGGGTAGAATTCCATATTGTGTATTTCACATTTGTACAATTTTTGCATTCTATTTGTTTTTTAATAATACACAACTTGTAGTATCCCGTTGGAATTCACTGTAGTATCATCCCGAAATGGGTGACTGTTTCGAAGTGTGAAACTGAAGTAAAACGATAATTCTACACTTCGTTTTATGGAAATCCCTAGGTGTAGGCTGTCATGGCAGGGTGAGTCTAATCACGTATAGGCGTAAGAATTCCACTGCGGAGACAACATTAGGCAGCAACACATACACCCATTCGTATGTTATAGACACTGGAGATTTACAAACTTAATTCACCAGAGTAAGTTTTGTAATTTCAGAACGAGGTAGCACCACATAAAAAGTTAATGCCTTCACTTAAAAATGGAATAAGGAAATATATTTAATTTCTATTACAGAGCTGATTAGGGGCGAAATGCTAAAAGTGTTCCAAGGTGCAACACTTTCCCCTATTATTCTCACTATGGAAATCAAACACACTGGGCGAAGGGGGTGGGGGTCGTTTTTGTGTATTGTTTGTAAATTGTATTGGTATCTCTCGCATCCTATCTGGCCAGGCCTATGTTGGTTTGCTGATATATATCTAGAATATACATTTTTATTCAAAGACAATAATCATACTTTAGTCGTCGCTATTTATGAGGGTTCCCTAGACATTACAAAAGGTGCCACACGGTCCTTAATAAGATGTGTGATCACCACGTACAGCTATTGAGGGGTTTGGTGCAGAAACGGTGTAATCCACAAATACCCATTTCTTTATATTTTTGTGTTTTTTATTACTTCATCACATTGTTCTTGTGGCCTATCATTTTTGTACTTATTTCAGGTGTCATTCAGGAGTAAAACATTAGTGATGTAACTTGTAGACAACTATTTTGAAAGTAACTGAGTGCAAAATTAGTGTAACCCACTATAGTTTCCTTTAGTGAAGGAAATCTGAGTGATTCTGGTTTTGATCAAGAATGTGTTCCACATGCTTCTTCATACGAAGATGACTCTGATAGCGAAATCTCCAAAAGGAAGCTTAAAAAGAGAAATGTGAAAACACAAACCACTGCTGAAACAAGAAGACTGCAAGTATCTGCTGTGGCAAAGAAGGTGAATTAGCTCAAAAAAGTTTTATCTGTGGATTGGTGCAACAAACAAATGAAGAAGCGGTCATATAGTACAACAGAATCACGTCGTGTATTCACTCGTACATACACCTTAAATAAACGGGATGGTATTAATGTTAATATGTGCAGACTTGCTTTTCAAAACACCTTTCAAATTCCTTACAAAAAACTAGATGTCGCTTCTGATAGTCGGGTACATGTGAACCTGCAAACAAAACTCCTGCAGAAGTCAAACGTCAAGTGAAAGAGCACACAGAATCATTCCAAAGGTACCATTCGCACCATTCTAGAAAGGACGTTCCAAATCGATAATACCTTAATCCCGACCTGGACATTGCCAAAATGCATTGTGTGTATTTGGATTAGTGTAAAGAACGAGATTACACCCCAGTAAAGGAATCTCTTTACTGTCTGGTATTTACTTCAGATTTCAATCTTTCATTCCATTCACCACAAAGTTGTGAAATTAAGGAAACAGAAATAGCAGGTTTAACTGACGAAATTGAAAAGAAAATGCTGGAACTGTCACATCAACTACACGTTCGAAGGGCTGAACTGGCGAGGTCCAAAATGAAGGAAGATGTAGAACTTACCAGATCTGATCGTGAGATGTGTGTTATAACATTTGGTTTCTAGAGTGTTCTTTGACTGCCAAACTCCTAGTTTCTGAGATATACTGTCTACGGCATTTAAGCTGCTTCAGTTGCTGTATCCACAATCTATGTATTTCTGGACAGAGGCGCAAGCAGGTAGAGGGTCGTAAAAAGTTGTTTCATGTATTTTGCATCATGTGAAAAATCTTCTCTTGCATATTAAGAAATTGGTCTGCTATATTGATACTTGTGGGGGATAAAATCGAAATTTCCAAGTTTCTCTTATGTTGCTGTGTATTGTCACGAATCCATAGATTAGTCTTGAGACAATTGAGGTGAATTTTTTTGGTATCAGAACACTCATTCATGGCCTGTGACCAGGATTTTTAGATAATGGGATGAAGAAAGAACAATATATTTTTGATTCTGATAGTCTTATTAGAATTATTAGGGTGGCAAAGAAGAAATGAAACAAATTTCAAGTCACTCATCTACAGGTAGACGATTTTAAAAGCATAAAACCTTTGAAAAATGTAACTGTTAACAAGAAAACATGTATGGACGGTGACAACATCAACTGGCTGAAAATACAGCAGCTGAAATTTCACAAGGAAAAAAATTTTGAAATCGATTTCTCTGAGACACTAAATCGAGATATGCCATACAGGCTATGTATGAATTGCAAGAAAACCAGAAAAGGACGTCAAATACATTAGCCAGGTTGTGTCACCCTTTTGAAGTTATCTGAGGTGAAAAACCTACAGTAACAATTGCTGAAGCTGTAGATTTAAGGAAGCTGACGAAATATATTCCTCCCATCCATCACAACTTTTATGAAAATATTATTAATTCACAGGTTACACTTCCAGCGTTTGATACAGACATATCTTTGGGTGAAGAAGGCGAAAATGAGTGATTGCTTGTTTACTTTGAGAAATGTCTAGACATTCTTCTAATATTACCTTAAAAAGTTACATTATTTTGAGCATTAATGTCACTAAAGGAAAAGTTGTACCACGCATCCCATATTCGTAGCAAAACGTGAAATAATCTTGTTTATTTTCTTTAATACATACTGTTTATTTAATTTAAATAGTGTTATTTCCATAATTTTCCTTAAAACTATGATAACGTAGGTTACTTCATTCTTGCAGTAAATACATATTTTGTTCGTAGAGAGCAACAATGACATATAAAAGTACAAAAATGTAGAATACACCAATAAAGTTTCAAAATTTTTCTTGCAGGTAAGATGGTGTAACCCACAATTTTGGCACTGAAAATACAGTTTTTAAGTTCATGTAGAGAGCAAATATTTACATTTAATAATATCACTCCAAGTACAAAGAACAATTAGTGTAGAAGTAACAGTTAATTTATACAGTTTGATTAACTTTCACTCCTTTTTTCCAAAAACAGGGAACTTGTGGGATACACCATTTCTGTAGCAAACCCCTCAGCTCTGTGCCATGCTCCCATGCTGGCTTCAAGGTTCGTAAAGAGGTCTTGCAGTAGTGCGTTCCATTCCGCCAATGGGATTTAAGTTGGGAGAACTGACACGCAAGTCCATTCGCCGAATATCTCGTTCCAAGAGACCCTCCAGAAGAAGAAGAAGAAGAAGAGTTAGCACCACGGATACCTTATCATTAATTGAAATGTCATGGGAGACAAATTTCAGTTGTTTCAACACTACCTGCCAGCTGCAGGTTGAGTTGGTTAGGGGAGGAGACCAAACAGCAAGGTCATCGATGTCATCGGATTAGGGAAGGGTGGGGAAAGAAGTCGGCCGTGCCCTTGCAAAGGAACCATCCCGGCATTTGCCTGGAGCGATTTAGGGAAATCACCGAAAACCTAAATCAGGATGGCCAGACGTGGGATGAACCGTCGTCCTCCCGAATGCGACTCCAGTGTGCTAACCACTGAGCCACCTCGCTCGGTCCTACCAGCTGAATGACTATTCTTGGCCTAATGGCATTGTCTGAGATCAAGTAATGTCTTCGTCACAAACGAGGTTGGAATTTTGCGTAACAAAATGGGCATTTCTACTGAGAAGATCGCAACCTTCTTATTTATTGTAGCATTCAACCCGCACCAAAACAAACAGAAACATCACAAATTTAACTATATATATATATAGTTAAATTTGTGATGTTTCTGTTTTATATATATATATATATATATATATATATATATATATATATATATATATATATATACCCTATGAATACTTGACACTTCCAAAAAAATATTCAAGTCATCGAATTTGCCTCGTTGAGAAGTGGTATCCTGAAGCCAGGAAACAGTATAGTTCCAAGAAAAAACCACGGCCTCTGTGGACTCAGTTATGAGAATACGTTGGTTACGATTTTTACGAGTCCCTTGCGTCTATTCGCCTAGGTGGAAAAAGATTATCAGTCCCCACAGAGTTTCAAAAGATTTTTAAGGTGAAACAGTTATTTACCTCACCTTTTATGTGACTGCAATTAACAACAGTATGATTTTTGTTCATATATTGTTCCACAGTTTCCAAGAATTTTGTGAAAGAAAACATTGTCCGTATTAGGCTGTATAGTTCATCTATATTTTAATTTTTTTATATTTTAATGTAATAATCGTCCATGTTTATGAGTTTTAGTGGGTGCTGGGAAATGACGTAGAGTCGAAATTGGCCAATCGCACAACGAATAAAGGATAACTATACAGACTACTACGGGCAATGTTTTCTTTCACAGAACAATATCTTTATTAACGAAGAAGAGAAGATTAGTATTTAATGTTCCGTTGACAAGAACGTGACTGGATGTGAACTTTCGGGTTAAAATAGGTAAGAATGAGGGAAAAAGTCGCTTGTGACTTTTTCAAAGGAACTGTACCAGAATTTAGGTTAAGTGGTTTGGGGAAACCACAATGCTTTGGGTACTGAAGATGCCAAGCATTGTTACAGGAAGAGATAACACAGTAGTTAAAACACTGGACTTTCTCTCGAGTGAAAGGAAGACAAAAGTTTACCGTCTCATTGACAACAGTTTCACGGGACACGGAGCACAAACTCCTATCGGATGGGAAACGTGTTGTCTGGTGTCTTTTCCAAGTGAACCATCCTGTCAGCTGCCTCGAATGATTTAACTCTTTCAGACCAACTGGATACAATTGTGTACATTTCTTTTTACTGTCTATAAGCTGTAACATAAACGTTTTTCCTCGATGGAAACATCATGTGCACATTTGCGACTGTCCACGCTTTTCATCACGAACAAGTGCTGCCACCTGTCCAGTGTCATTATAAAATTACCAACAAGTGAATGTAGCAGTGTGGTGCTGCTTGTGAGCGCTAGAACACGCGGATGTTGTTGGTTAGTTATATTCCGCGGTATAACTGAATGATGTTATTGTTCTTTTGCATGGTATTTATTGAATGATCAGTTTATTTATTACAACATTTAATATTTCAAAATATATTATTTTTGTCCAAAAAAGAAAGCCGAGTATATTTTGAAAATGGATAGATATATTTCTATAAATCTTGCTTCTAGAATCATGTTTAAAACTCAGCTAAGACCACTAGAGCGTAAATAAAACTTTTCCTTCCTCCAGAAAAAATTCAGTTCTGAAAGGGATAAGTATGTCATGGAAAACCTAATTATATATGAGTGTACGGAGATTTGAACCTCATTATGAAAAACTGGCTATAGATACTGGGACTGGGATTCTAACCTCACTTCTCGCGAATGTAAATCCAGTGTCTTAACCAGTGCGGCACCTCTTTCGGTAACAGTGTGTTATTCCCTCGCTACACAAAATTGTATGATTTCAGTAAACCAATTACGGGGAATGCCGAATTCATTCCTTTAAGAAAGCCACAGTCGATTTCCTCCCATAACCTTGCTCAATATGCACTTGTGTTTTGCCACTGATAAGTTCGTCCTCGACGAAATGTTGATCCAAATTGTGTCTTTTACCTTACACAAGACTCTGAAGAGGCCTCTGTGGTTAATAGATACTTACGCAGACAAGCTAGTAAACGGCCAATAACGCCAGTACCTCATACATTACTTGTGGTGTTCTAGGAATACAACTTTCGTCCTCAGCCTCTCCTGAAGGCGTCTGTCTCTGTGATCTAACATCGATCTTGGTCAACGAACGCGCAGGTCAATTGACGGAGGAGATGCAGCAGTATTGGAATACTCCCACTATACAGTAATTTACATAGTACATTAGTGGACTTGAACCGTATCTTCACACACATATATTACTGAACGATGAGCAACAAACTCCTCACCATCCTCGGCTTCTCAACTCTGACCTCAGTAGGCGTGTAATTTTTGCTATTAACAGACTACGGGAAGGTGACATGAGTATTAGTAAAACGAAAAATTTGTTAAAATTAATATCTTCTTTTTTACTTACGTTCCTCGAAGAAGACACTGTATTAAGTGATGTCATTGAAAACAAGACAGATGGAAAAAAGTAAGCAAACTGTTTATTATTTCAAAAGCAGTACGGCAGGCATAACTCTTAATAAATTTCTCCCACTGTGAGACAAGATGGTCGATACCTTCATGCTAAATGTTTACAGTTGCCTTCGGAACCATAATTGTACCCAGGCGCGCACCTCTTCGTCTGATGCAAACCGAGGACCACGACTGTCTTTCTTCAGGGCTCTAAAAATATGGAAATCACATTGAGAGAGATCGGGACTGTTTGGAGCATGTGTTAGGGCTTCCCAGCGGGCGCACGTTGCCATGGTTGTTTCGACTATGCCGCAGAAGTTTCGCTTGGAAGCCCTTATCACATCCTCCATACAGTCCGGATCTCTCCCCATACGATTTCCGTATTTTGGGGCTCTGAAAAAAGACATTCGTGGCCATCGATCTGCTTCGGACGAAGAAGTGCACGCCTGGGTACAATCATGGTTCCGTAGGCAACCGCAAACATTTCTCCCTGAAAGCACTGATTGTCTTGTATCACAGTGGGATAAATGCATTAACTACTTTTGAAACAATAGTCTGTTTACTTATCATTTTTCTGCCTGTCTCGATAACATTTGACTGTCCCTTACACCTATTTTAGTACAAGGGGACTTGAAAAGTAAGTCACACATTATTATTACAGGACTAGTAACTTTTATTGAATACTGCACTACACTTCAAAGCGACGCTGATGCATGACACTATTTTTAAAGATTTTCTCCAAGTCTCTGTAATTAACAGTCGGAACGTTCTACAAATTGTTCAGTTACCCAACGACAGAAATCCAGTCTTGGTCGTGGAACCATTCTAGAACCGCTGTGTGAGCGTCATCATCGTTGGAAAAATTTCTCTCCCTCCCCCTCCCCCTCGATAGCCCTTCAGTTTGCCGCAAAGATGGAAATTACATGGTGCAAGATCTGTGTGTCCTGATCAGCGTCGCTCACGTTTTCCGCCTTAGTCAAATTATTGGCACCATTTCATTGTAGCAAGACGCGACATAGCATTTGGTCCATATACCACCAGAATTTCACGGTAAATCTGTATACAGTTTGAACGTTTCGCCCACAAAAATCGTACTGTTCTGCATTGTTGAACTTTGTAGTACGTTTCCATTCGCTGCGCCATTTCAGTCGCTCATTGTAGTGCATCTTTCATCTGTACCACGGCAGAAATAGGTGTACAGGAAGTTCAGAACATGTATTCTCTTCCAACAATCTGCCTCTGCTTAGCGTGGGACGATGAGTGTAACTTACTTTCTGGAGTACCTGTGTAGAATGTGACGAACACAATCATCTAAGATCAGTTACACTGCAGAATTCCTTAACGTGTTTAATCATTTGCCATTTTGTTCACCTCTGTAAAAGGGATATTAAATTTACACAGTGCTTTTCTTACACACCAGCTACATACACTTCTTAATGGGAACATTGTACAATGTTTAAAGTCAAAGTTAAAAGAGGTATTATGGAATAAGGTATATGCAGAAAGAGATGCTGGTCTGAAATTCAGTCTATTCCATACTAAACTTCTGTCAGTTTCTGAAACGAGCTTTCTTAAAAAGTTACCCAAAAACCTAGTAAGAAAACGAGTGTACCATTAATAACTAGAGGAAATAAAATTACATGTAGGAGCAAAAGGGAAATTTATGTAGAGGCCAGAATAAGTCAAGAGATGACGTTATTTGCATTCTAAAAAAAATTCTGCAATATTTCAAGGAAATCTCCAGAAACATATGGATCCTAACATAAATTCATAATGCAGATATTAAGATCAAAAATATAAGGGATATTGTGAAATGAGAGACAGGACAATCAGTTAGTATTCAAGATACCACAACATTTAAACTAAATGACGATGTCATGACTGGTAATTTACACATCACAAGTACTTTCAACCATCACTTTCTAAGTGCAGTAACAAACATAGGATTAAATGGTTCAGTTTGAGATACAAGAGAATTAACAATATGTCATAACACAAATCTACAATCAACTAGAAGTAGTATCAACATCCTTACTGAAATTATATATCTTTAAAAAAAGGCTCATATGGTGTTGATGGAATTTCAGACAAAATTATGAAAAGTTGTAATAACTTAATAAGCAATGACCTTAGTAATATGCCTAATGTACCAATGGCACAGTGAATTTTTCCTAACAGATTGAAATGTGCAATTGTTAAAACTTTATAATAAAGATGATAAGAAAAACTTAATTAATTATTGTCCAATTTCCTTACTAATGTTTTTTTCCAAAATACTGTATGAGATATTATAAATTGAGAGACAAGACAACCAGTAAGTGTACAAGATATCACAACAGTTAAACTAAATGACGATGTTGTGACTGATAATTTAAACAACACAACTATTTTCACCAATCGTTTTCTAATTGCAGTCTTAAACATAGGACAAAATGTTTCAATTCAAGATACAAATGAATATATTAAGAATATGCCGTTGCACAAATTTACAAGCAGCTAGAAGCAGCTTCAACATCCTTACTGAAATTAACATAGTTGTGAAAATTCTTAAAAAACAAAAGTTCATATGGTGTTGATGGGATTTCAGACAAAATTATGAAAAGTTGTTATAACTTAATAAGCAATGTCCTTAGTAATATGCCTAATGCATCTATGGCACAGGGAACTTCTCCAAACAGATTAAAATATGCAAATGTCAAAACTTTATAATAAAGGTGATAAGAACAACTTAATTAATCATCATCCAGTTTCCTTACTGACCTCTTTTTCCGAAAAATTAGAAAAGGTAATGAACTCAAGGGTAGTCTCACATATAAGTAGGAACAACTAGGTTAGTACACCATAGTTTGGATTAAAGGACGATTGCTCAACTGAGAATGCTATTTATACATTCCTTTACAAAATATTACAAGCCATAAATTATAGAATATCACCAGTTAGTTCTTTTGCGACCTTTCCAAGGCATCTGACTGTGCACATAACAAATCTCTTAGAAAAATTTACGTTTCATGGTATTAATGACTTTACACGCAACTGGTCTGAATTATATTTAACAAAAAGAATGCTAACAGTTCCACAGTATAATTCAAACAACGTTGAAAGGAGAGAAAATTTTAGTGACTGGTTACAAATCATGAAGGAAGGCGCTCAAGGTTCTATTTTGGGTCCGCTTCTATTCCTCACAAATGTGAATGATCATCCTCTTAACAATCATCAGGCAGAATTGCTACTTTTTGTAGATGATGCAAGTATTATAATAAATCCCATTAGAGAGAGCATGTAACAAAAGAGATTATTAATGATGTTTTTCGAAGAACTATTAACTGTGACTCTTCAAGCTTTCCTGGCGGATGTGTTGTAAATAGTCTTCACAGGTTTGCCGCCGGATCACGTTGTGCAAATTCCACAATATTTCCTCGGAGCAACTGTCCGACATCTTCAGGTGGTACAACCTTGCTCGTGGCTAGGTACGACTGACGGTATCCGCACACTGACGCCTCGTTTTTAGAATCGCGCGAAGAATGCCCAGCCGCGGACACCGCGCATGCGCAGTGATTTGCCATATTCAAACTCCCTCTCCCGAAAATCGCAGAGCGGCTCTCCCGCGCGTGCGCTCTGCGCTGCGTTTGTCAACAGTGCGGCCAGACGTTACTCACCAACGGCCGTACTAGGCCAGTGTTATGATGGGCCTGTTATCGAAGAATCTTGATTTTCGCGTCGCGATTTAATAGCAGCCAATGCAGGGTTCCGGGCTGTGCTCAGTTGAAATCCCGTATCCTTGATGATGAGATTATCGGCTGTACGGATATGTGTTGCCTCCTTAATGAAGCAGTCCCAGAAAGATGATGCCGGAGATAAAACTTCCGTCTTTTCATAAATCATACGATGTCCTGTATTCAGGCAGTGTTCCGCAATTGACGACTTTTCCTGTTGACGAAGCGTGTATGACGCTGATGTTCCTATCATTGCTAGTCTTGGCAACAAACAAATCCACCTCCTGTTGCATGTTGTATGTTTCCAGTCAGTAATGTAATATGGAATAATTTTCTGGACTAACTCATCACTTATAAAAATATATATATATATATATATATATATATATATATATATATATATATATATATATATATATTGATCGCGGTCGTCATGTAGGCATCTAATCAAGTTTTCAGGTATTTTAACTGCACCATCACAATATGTATATTCCCTACTGAAATTCGTCATTAATAATCCATCACAGTTCAAGAAGACCAGTGATGTCTATACCTACAGCACTAGAGGAGAAAATTACCCCTGTTACCCAACAGTAAGGCTGCCCGTGCCTCTGAAAGTAGTACAGTATGCAGCAACAAAAATTTTTGATCATTTTTCCAGTAGCACACACTGAGGTGACAAGTCATGGGATAGCGATATGCACATATACAGATGGTGAGAGTGCCGAGTACACAAGGTATAAAAGGACAGTGCATTGGCACAGCAGTCATTTCTACTGAAAACCGTCTTTGGACACGGAATTGTAGATTGAGGTAGATACATGGGAAATTCCATTTCGAAAATCGTTAGAGAATTCAAAATTTGGAGACTACAGTGTCAAGAGTGTGACGAGTATACCAAATTTCAGGCGTTACCTCTCACCACGGACAACGCAGTGGCCAATGGCCTTCACTTAACGACCGAGAGCAGTGCCGTTTTCACAGAGTTGTCATTGCTAACAGACAAGCAATACTACGTGAAATAATCGCAGAAATCAATGTGGGACGTACGACGAACGTACCCATTAGGACAGTGCCACGAAATGTGACTTTAATGGGCTATGGCAGCACACGACCGACGAAAGGGCTTTTTCTAGTAGCACGACATGCGCTAGAGCACCTTTCTGGGCTCGTGACGATATCGATTGGCCTCTAGCGACCGGAAAACCGTGGACTGGTCAGATAAGTGCCGCTTTCAGTTGGTAAGAGCTGACAATGGGCATCGAGTGTGGCGCAGACCCCACAAAGCAATGGATCTATGTTTTTTGTTTGGTTTGTGGATTAAAGTGACTAAATTGCGTGGTTATCAGTCTCCTAAGCTGTCAACAAGGCTCTGTGCAAGCTACTGGCGGTTCCACCTGATGCGTGTCCCACACCGCAATACAGCACTCCATAACAGGGCGGACAAGCGTGGTGTAAGCAGTATCTTTAGTAGACTTGTTGCACCTTCTAAGTATTCTGCCAATGAATCGCAGTCTTTGGTTTGCTCTACCCACAATATTACGAGGGTCACCCCAAAAGAAATGCACACTATTTTTGTAAAAATACAGTTTTCATTCTGCATGTGTGGAAGTTTTACAGCGTGTAGATACATCCTTCCCTCTTGCTTTCAGACTTAGTTCAACCTGTTCCTGTGAGCGGCGCCGTCACAATATGTCTTCAAGATGGCTGCTACACTTGACGTTCGTCAGAAGCAACGTGCTGTCATATAATTCCTGTGCTGTGAAAACGAGACAGTGGGAAACATCTACAAGAGGTTGGAAAAGGTGTATGGAGATGCTGCTGTCGATTGCAGTACAGTTAGTCGGTGGGCAAGCAGGTTACGTGATGAAAGCGAGCACGTCAACATTGAGGATTGTCCTCGCAGCGGCAGGCCTCGTACTGCATACACTCCAGACAATGTGCAGAGAGTTAACGAATTGGTGACTGCTGACAGACGCATCACAGTGAACGAATTGTCATGCTACGTTGGGATAGGGAAAGGAAGTGTTTGCAGAATACTGAAAGTGTTGGCATTAAAAAAGGTATGTGCCAGGTGGGTTCCCAGGATGTTGACAGTGGCTCACAAAGAAACAAGAAAAACGGTATGCAGCGAACTTTTGGAACAGTGCGAGAATGGTGGAGATGAATTCCTTGGAAGAATTGTGACAGGTGACGAAACGTAGCTCCATCATTTTTCACCAGCGACGAAGAGGCTATCAGTGGAGTGGCATTATGCAAATTCACCCAAGAAAAAAAAATTCAAAACCACACCTTCTGCTGGAAAAATTATGGCTACGGTGTTTTTCGATTCCGAAGGACTCTTGCTTGTGGACATCATGTCAAGTGCAACCACCATAAATTCTGATGCATATGTGAGGACACCGAGAAAACTTCAAGCTCGACTGAGTCGTGCTCGACCACATCGGCAAAAGCAGGATGTTTTGCTGTTGCCCGACAATGTCAGGCAAAAAACCATGGAAGCGATCACAAAACTCGAATGGACAACACTGAAACACCCGCCTTACAGTCCTGACCTGGATCCATGTGACTATCATCTCTTTGGGAAACTGAAAGATTCTCTTCGTGGAACAAGGTTTGAAGATGATGACTCCCTTGTGCACGCTGCCAAACAGTGGCTCCAATAGGTTTGTCCAGAATTTTACCGTGCAGGTATACAGGCGCTGGTTCGAAGATGGCGTAAGGCAGTTGAGGGGGGTGGAAATTATGTGGAGAAATGGTAATACTGTTCCTAAAGGATGTATCTACACACTGTAAAACTTTCAAACATGTAGCATAAAAGATGGATGTAAAAAAAAATAGTGTGCATTTCTTTTGGAGTGACCCTCGTATCTATGTGATCGTTCCAATTTAGGTTAGTTGTAAGTGCAATCCCTAAGTATTTAGCTGAATTTACAGCCTTCAGATTTGTATGACTTATCGCGTAATCAAAATTTAGCTGATTTCTTTTAGTACTCATGCGAATAACTTCACAGTTTTCTTTATTCAGGGTCAATTGCCACTTTTCGCACCGTACAGATTATCTTATCTAAATCATTTTGCAAGTAGTTTTGATCATTTGACGACTTTACAAGACGGTAAATGACAGCATCATCTGCAAACAATCTAAGACGGCTTCTCAGATTGACTCCTATGTCGTTAATATAGATCAGGAACAATAGAAGGCCTATAACACTTCCTTGGGGAACGCCAGATATTACTCCTGTTTTACTCGATGACTTTCCCTCTATTACTACGAACTGGGATCCATACCAGATAGGGTTGATAGAAGACATAGAGAAGATCCAACGGAGAGCAGCGCGCTTCGTTACAGGATCATTTAGTAATCGTGAAAGCGTTACGGAGATGATAGATAAGCTCTAGTGGAAGACTCTGCAGGAGAGTCGCTCAGTAGATCGGTACGGGCTTTTGTTAAAGTTTCGAGAACATACCTTCACCGAGGAGTCAAGCAGTATATTGCTCCCTCCTACGTATATCTCGCGAAGAGACCATGAGGATAAAATCAGAGAGATTAGAGCCCACACAGAGGCATACCGACAATCCTTCTTTCCACGAACAATACGAAACTGGAATAGAAGGGAGAACCGATAGAGGTACTCAAGGTGCCCTCCGCCACACACTGTCAGGTGGCTTGCGGAGTATGGTTGTAGATGTAGATGTAGATGTGACCTTTCTGACAGAAAATCACGAATCCAGTCGCACAACTGAGGCGATACTCCGTAGGCACGCAGTTTGGTTAGAAGACGCTTGTGAGGAACGGTGTCGAAAGCCTCCTGGAAATCTAAAAATATGGAATCAATTTGACATCCCCTGTCGATAGCACTCATTACTTCATGAGTATAAAGAGCTAGTTGCGTTTCACAAGAACGATATTTTCTGAATCTGTGCTATGTGTCAATAAATCGTTTTTTTTCGAGGTACGAGTACTTCATAATCTTCGAATACAGTATATGTTCCAAAACCCTACTGCAAATCGACGTTAGTGATATAGGCCTGTAATTCAGCGGATCACTCCTACTTCCCTTTTTGGGTATTGGTGTGACTTGAGCAATTTTCCAGTCTTTAGGTACGTATTTTTCTGTGAGCGAGTGGCTTTATATAATTGCTAAATATGGAGCTATTTTATCAGCATACTCTGAGAAGAATCTGACTGGTATACAATCTGGACCGGAGGCCTTGCCTTTATTAAGAGATTTAATCTGGTTTGTTACACTGAGGATATCCACTTCTATGTTTCTCATCTTGACAGTTGTTCTTGATTGGAATTAAGGAATATTTACTTCGTCTTCTTTGGTGAAACTTTCGGAAAACTGTGTTTAATAACTCTGCTTTAGTGGCACTGTCATCAGTGACTTCACCGTTGGTATCGCGCAGTGAAGGTGACAATGGGCTTCAAGTGTGGCGTAGACCCCACAAAGCAATGGACCTATGTTGTTTGTTTGGTTTGTGGATTAAAGGGACTCAATTGCGTGGTTAGCACTCTCCTAAGCTGTCAACAAGGCACTGTGCAAGCTATTGGCGGCTCCACCTGATGCGGATTCCATACCGCAAAACAGTACTCCAGAATAGGGCGGACAAGCGTGGTGTAAGCAGTGTCTTTAGTAGACCTGTTGCACTTTCTAACTGCCACTGGTGTGCTTTATATATGACCAGAATCTCTTTGGGTTTTCTGTCAGATTTCGAGGCAGAGACAGAATTTCATTGTGGAAACTATTAAAGCGATCTCGCGTTGAAGTACGCGCTATATTTCGAACTTACGTAAAACTTTGCCAATCTTGGGGATTTTGCGTTCTTTTAAATTTGGCACGCTTTTTTCGTTGCATCTGCAACAACGATCTGACCCATTTTGTGTACCATGGGGGATCAGTACCATCACTTATTAATTTATGTAGTATATATATCTCTCAATAGCTGTCGATACTATCTCTTTGAAAACATTACACAACTTTCTTACACTTACATGATCAGGTCGGAAGAAGTGAAGACTGTCTCTTAAAAAGGCGTTAAGAGCATTTTTATCAGATTTTTTAAATAGATATACTTTGCGTTTCTTTTTGATGGTTGTCGGTGTTACGGTATTCAGCATAGCAGCAACTGCCTTGTGGTCGCTAATCCCTGTATTCGTCACAATACTCACTATTTGTCCTGGATTATTTGCTGCTAAAAGGTCAAGTATGCTTTCGCAACCATTTACGCTTCGAGTGGGCTCATGAACTAATTATTCAAAATAATTTTCTGAGAAAGCATTCAGTACAATTTCGGATGACGTGTTATGCCTGCTGCCGGATTTAAACGTATAATTTTTCCAGCATATTGATGGTAGATTGAAGTCAACACCGACTATAATTGTATGAATGGGGTACTTATTTGAAATGAGACTCAAGTTTTTTTTAACTGTTCAGCAACTATATCTTCTGAGTCGGGGGCTCGGTAAAATGATCCAATTAATAGTTTAGTCCGATTATCAGGTATAACCTCTACCCATACTATTTCACACGAACTATCTACTTTAATTTCGCTACAAGGCAAACTACCTCTGACAGCAATAAATACTCCACCACCAACTGTATTTAATCTGTCCTAACTGAACACTGTTAGATCGTTTGAAAAGATTTCGGCTGAACTTATTTCCGGCTTTAGCCAGCTCTCTGTACCTATAACTATTTGAGCTTCAGTGCATTCCATAAGGGCTTGGAGCCCTGGTTCATTCCCAACACAGCTACGACAATTTACAACTACAATACCAATCGTTTCTACAACTACCTTACTGTGTTTTACCTGCCCACTTTTAGACGGACGCCCGCTACCCGCGTAGCCACCTCCTGTGTGTAGTGGACTCCTGACCTATTAAGCAGAACGCGGAAACCCACCACCCGATGGCGCAAGTCAAGGAATCTGCAGCCTATATCACAGAACCGCCTGAGCTTCTGATTCAGACCCTCCACTCGGCTCTGCACCAAAGGACCACAGTCGGTTCTATCGATGATGCTGCAGATGGTGAGCTCTGCCTTAATCTCGGAAGCAAGCCTGGTAGTCTTTACCATTTCCGCTAGCCGGCCAAAACCAGACAGAATCTGCTTCGATCCAAAGCGACATACATCATTGGTACCGACATCAGCCACCACCTGCAGTTGGCTGCACCCTGTACTCTTCATGGCATCCGGAAGCACCCTTTCCACATCCAGAATTACTTCCCCCGGCTTGCACACAGAGTGCACACTGGCTTCCTTCCACTGCTTGGCAGCCATGTTCCTAAGGGGCGCCATTACGCGCCAAACGTTGGAGCTCCCAACCACCAGCAAACCCACCCTCTGTGAATGCCCAGACCTTGCGGGCCAAGAAGCTTCCTCTGGAACAGGGTGGACGATTGCATCCCATTCAAAGACATCGTCAGCCACAGATAACACCTGAAACCTGTTCGTCAAATGAACCGGGGAGGCCCTACGATCGGCCCTTTGCTGCCTGCCAGACTTTGGAATGATCTCCCACTCAACCATAGGTGAAGGGTCAAACTCAGATCAGGCAGTACCCGGGGCGGTCACAGCAGTGGACCGATCGGAGGAAATGTGGTATGTGCTCGACGTCCATTGTATCCCCACATCCGATCCCCCACAGTGACACCCCTTGGCAGCAGCCTCAAGCTGTGTGACAGAAGCCAACGCAGCCTGGAGCTGTGAGCGAAGGGTCGCCAACTCAGCTCGCAGCTGTACACAACAATCACAGTTCCTATCCATTACTGGAGTCGTTCCTGTTTTAAGCTTGTAAAAATATGCAACGAACTAACAGTGTACTCGCTTATTAGCAGCAGGAAATCGAAATGCTCACTCACTGACAGTCTAACTGACACTGAGCTGTCCTAACCAAACAAACAAAAGCCCTAATGATACGAGGGTCGATACAATGGTCGATAGGAACGGCGGTACTGTACACTACACTGTTATTGAAATAAAAGGTTGTGCCTAGTAAGCACTCGAACACGCAAGAAATTACAAAAATAAACTAGTAACTACACAGCCAACTGAAAATAAGTCACTCCTGTTTGAAGCTCGTAAAAATATGTAACAAGCGAACGGTGTACTGGCCTTATTAGTAGCAGGAAGTCTCGCTGACGGTCTAACTGTCTTTGGTCCCATTCTTGCAGGATCTTTTTCTGTCCGCAGTGATGTTGGAGATTTGATGTTTTACCAGACTCCTGATATTCATGGTACACACGTGAAATGGTTGTATGGGAAAATCGTTACGCCGGAGATGCTGTGTCCCATCGTTTGTGCGCCGACTATAACACCATGTTCAAACTCACCTAAATCTTGATAACCTGCCATTGTGGCAGCATTAACAGATCTAACAACTGTTCCAGACACTTGTTGTCTTATATAGGCGTTGCCGACTGCAGCGCCATATTCTGCCTATTTACATATCTCTGTATTTGAATACACATGCCTGTACCAGTCTCTTTGGCGCTTCAATGTACAATAGATTAAAGTATAGACAACATGAACCTAAATTAAGGAAGAAGTGTAATTTTATCAGCATGATGTATCATGGCACAACTTCTAATAAAATTGAAAGGTCGCTGTGTAAATCTAACTTGCAAGTTGCCTTTAGAACCGAAATTACTTTCGGACAAGTGGTTCTTCATAACATGTCACAGGTGAAGAATAAATATATTCCCAGTGACGTTTGTAAGATAACATGTAATGACTTCCAAAGGAACTATATTAGACCAATGGATCGAACATTTATAACATGACACAATGAACATATGCTCACACAAAGTGAAAATGCACTAGATACACATTTATCAACACATAACCATCAAGTCTCTAGTATTGGAAATAGCATGGAGATTTTGCACAGAGAAAACAACTGGCAGTAGCTTGATGTGCTTAAAGAATTTGAAATTTACTCTACCAAAGACAAAAATCTTCATGAACAAAAAGAATTTTCCTATAATGCTTACTCTCATGTTTGTGATGACATGTTCCAGAAGGTGTACAGTGCCTGATGTTATTCCCTGTTACGAATACACGACTGTGTTCATCATGTTAGGTGACATGGTGGAAGTCAGTCACTGTGACATGCATAAACACACTATTGCGTTACGCAGCACCACTCAAGCTCCCTCAGATGATGGAGCATTCGAGTGGCCATTCTCTTCTCAAACTATTATCATTTAAAATCTTACTTAATTTTTAATAATTATTTGATAAAAGCTATAGTAGTTTTTGTAACTAGACTCATATTTCTCCACCCGTTTTAACTTATGATAAAAGTCCTCAGTGTATTTCTATTTTCTTTGTTAAAATGAAGCCATATTCTTAATGTTTCAGATATTTGGTAATTTTGCAGTGGCTTTTGAAATATATAAACAAGAACAAAAATGCACAGTATCCTGTGAGTTTATTTTTGTTTTCTATCTTTTTTAGTGTAACTCATGATTCATGTTGAAATGTATTGGAGCAATGTATCTTTTAAGTCTTAATTTAATTAATTTTTTTGACTGTATGTGGAGAAATATTTTCCAGTGTTTTAATCTACTCATATATGACTTGCATATATGTCACAGGCCATACAATTTTTTTCCATACTGCTTTTTCTCTAAGTTTTACAAAGCTGTTGACGAATTCCTTTTTTCAGCTCAAGGTGTGTGTGGGTTCATAATATTTTGTTGTTATTTCTTCAACTTTTGAAACAAGTGCTTATAATATCGCATTTCTGTCAAAACATTCATTGCTGTTGCTTTTTCCTGATCCAACCTAGACCTGAAAACGTCTTGTAGCTCGAATGGAAACAGCTGGTCATTAACAAAAAGTTGTGTTCCAGATCGAGTCTATTTATTATAAGAACAAGATCATGGTTCCTAAGACATGGCAACAATTATGAAACAATTGCATGTTTATCAATACGTACAATACATTTACTAGCTGCTGAGCTTAAGCATTCAAAGTTTTTGTATCATTTTGAATAGACTTATATCATCAAAACACAAGAGTGCAGAAGGCAGCTCATTGAAAATATCGTAGTTGCATCTCTAAACGAGAATAGACCATCGATAGCATATCCCTTTGTAACACAGCAATTTCTTACAACAAACAGCATTGTCACTTCCGTAGTTGTTATTCATTTCATAAATATGCTATTGATGAACAGTACTTAAACAAAACACATATATGTATTGCCCTTTGCAACTGATCTCACTGTAAAACTACCGTATTTACATTTACACATATGATAACTTCTGATTTGCCTTGCCAATTTACTATATTGTATTTCAGAAACTACTCACGCAGTTTAGGTTTACCAATAGTTATCTTCTGTGATGAAAGCGTTTCTTCAAGTGTCATACAGAAAACAAACCTTCAGAGCTGCAGCAGTGGGCATTACCCTGCTAATAAAATTAACTCTATCAAACTGGGGCTAATGTTGCACTGATTTACTATACTAAAAATTCAGATGTGGTTAGAAGCATTGCTAATATACAGTATTTGATCTGCAAAGTAAATTCTTAATTTCAAATGATTTAGAAGTACATAGATGTAAAGATAAAAGATACTACTTCATAAATATCGACTCATTTTTTTCTGATCTACTTCTTAAAATTTTGTACATGAAGAGAGGCATTTATACATTTAGTGTTGACCTGGGTTCAAAACCAATGTATTTAAGCTGTATTCTATTCTGAGAATAGATTGTGAACTCATAAATAAAAAAAACCTGTCACTATATTTTTCAAACAATATGTATACACAGTTGCGAAATATAAGAAACTTTAGCTGGTAAATAGAATTATCTGGATGGACCTTTCTTTAGCAATACAGTAAGAAGTGGCTTTTGCACATGCACTATTCCGTTTTTGTGAAGTAGAAAGAAAGCTCCTTGTTCACAGGCATGATGTGAGACAACAGAAGGCAACTTTACTTAAAACATCTAAATTATGCAATGACCATGAATTTCAACAGGAAGGAAATAAAAAACACTGTGAGTATGATAGCCTTTTGTTATATTTTAACATAAAAATAAAGGTTTTGTGACATGTTAGTAGACATTTCTTAGCAAACGAATCATTTTGTCCATGGCACTGACAATGTTTTATTTATAACAAAACAATGGAGACTTCAAGTTTATTTCTCTGTGAACATTTTATTTGAGGTTTTGATACATGATTATACGAGATGTGGTAATAAAGAAACCAGACTGGTTGTTGTACACATTGCCGGCTTTGTTGATGACAAAGAAGAGAGTGGGGAAATAACCTTGAGACTCTGCCTGACATGTATACAAAATTTCAGGCGACTCTGGTGGTTAGTCTGGCTGTGAGCATGCTTAGAAATGGATTATGTGTCTCACTCAGTCGGAATTTTGCTACACTCTAAAGTGGAACAACGTGTTAACAACAAAATTTGAAAAAGCCGCCACAGAAACTTACAATTTGTCGAAACAAGTTTATAGTGATCGGTGTCTACCTCATACGCAAGTGGGTGCAAGGGTTCAAGGACGGTAGGGAAGACGTCGAAGACGATCCGAAATCGGGCCATCCTTCCATTTCGAAAACTGAAGGGGATGTGGAGAACGGGCGAAGAATTGTACGAGAAGATCGCCGCCTGAGCATTCGAGCAATTTCAGAACTTGCCCACATCAAAAAAAAACCGTTAGACAGATTTTACATGATGATCTGGGCATGACAAAGGTTTGTGCTTAAGTGGCGCCAAGAATCGTCACAAACGAATAAAAGTAACCTTGAGTGGACTGCTGTGCTGACACTCTTGAAAACTTGGAAAATGAGGCTGATTAGCTCAGTAAAGTAATTATGTGTGATTAAACATGGATATTCTAATATGATGAAGACACTAACCGACAATCCATGCACTGGAAGAGTCCTCAGTTCCTTAGGAAAAAGAAAGCACACATGAGAAAGTCAAAATTCAAACCAATAATGATTATTTTCTTCGATATCCGAGGGGATTATTTGCATTGATTAGGGTAGCTGAAGGTCAGGCTGTCAATCAAGCTTATTATGTAATTGTTCTGAATTAGAGATGGGTAGTTCGCGAACGAACGGGTGCAAAGGAACGGTTCACCAAGATGAACGAAAGGACCGAGGAACGAATTCCAAGGAACGATCGGTTCATAATTCACTTCGGTCGCGGCGGTCTACTTATAGTTCCCGGGAACGAGGAACGATCGGTTCATAGTTCACTTCGGTCGCGGCGGTCTACTTATAGTTCCCGAGAACGAGGAACGATCGGTCCATAGTTCACTAGTTCACTTCGGTCGCGGCGGTCACTTCGGCAGTTCTCGTTCCAGCCTCGGGTCGCGTGCTCGACTCAGTCCCAGTCTCCCTTGGCCGCACTCGTCGTTCTTCGCATGACCACCTGTCTCAGTTCCACTGCCGACTGCTCCTAGTTAGTACAGTATCCAATTGTTCGTTTCATTCACTGCGCTCGACCATTTTACATGTGTTCCAAACTGTTCTTGCACTTGGTTCTGGCTATTCAGCGTCCACGACCGGCAATCAAAAAGTATTTCATAGTTACATAAATTACATAAAAATTACGTCGTATGTAATAGGCACGTCTTTTCAGGTAACAAAATGGCATATCAGCTCACTTCATTATATCGATGAACAGCAGAAGACATACTTATAACAAGGCAAGTTTTTTTTTTTGTTATTCATATATTTTTTGGTTTCATCGACTTGATTTAGCAACTAACTTTCAATAATTTGCTTAATTTTTAGTGTAAGAAAATTCATATAAGACGATTTTCGTTTATCTTTCATATACAAAACATTATATTTAGGAAGGCTCTAATCATTTTTAAGTTTGGTTGTTTCCAGTTTGCATTACCTGCTAGTTTGGCTTCAGGAACATATTTATTTTCTTTAATATGTTACTGTATAGTGAGACATCAGAGTAAATTATACTTTTCTGATATAGTCATATTCCAGAAAACATTTTGTGGATATTTGATTGTCCTCTGGATCTTGTATGACAATTGTGTGCATCTTTGTTCTCCATTAGTTCACCAGTTTTCGTGAGACAGTCCTTAGTGAATAAGACTGTTTCACGACATACACGGAACATTTCTAACTCTGAAATAAGTAATATGAGGTTTGCAAGATCATATTTTTGGGCCCACAAATTATCTTGAGTCCCCGTATTTGCATTCTAATGGACACCGCACAATATGCCTGTACCAATGTTTGCTTATTTGTAGTACCTTTTAAAATCCTCAGACCATGCCCAACTGTCGAGAGTTTCTTCAACAGGTTATTTTTGCATTTATCCTACATCAAGTCCTGCGGAACCCATAACTGCAATAGCTTTGTAGCACTAATATTTATTACACTAAAACCATTACTTTGAAACATTTTTGATCAGATTGGTGAGATAAGTTAAAACTGACATCTACAGATTTCAGAATTTAGAACTGGGGGTTGTTCACACTGGATCTCAACAGAACATCAAGTGATGACACCATCAAATGGTGGTGAGTTCACACTAGACAGAACGAAATCGCAACGTCGCTTTGCTTAGTTCAGTACCAAATGGAGAAAGTGAGGTAATGAGCTACCCCAAATGAAACAGAAAATCTAAATATAGGTTTATAATTAAGGAACTAGCAATGATAAATGTTATTAAATGGCAAAGAAAACAATATAACTCATGTTCTTCAAAACCTTCGTCAGTAAACTGTTGAGAAGCGAAGCAGTGGGAAACGTTTCGTCCAAACTTTTCAAAACATCGATATTTACTTGCTACAGAAACTTTATACATTCTAACACCTCCAACAATATTTGTGAGACAAGATGTAGGACTTTTTACCTTGTCCATAGGGTTTTTTTCCTTCAAGTAACAAATTATGTCAAAAACTGGGCTTTTATCCAGCAATACAGTCAACTTATCACTGGTAAAAAAGATTATTTAACGAAAACTGTTTCAAAAATTTATGTTCTTATTTATGTGTACTGTAACCTTCTTCTGTGTCCAGATTTTGTAAAACCTTAATCATATTTCACTGTTTGTTATCTGCCCTCTCTTGTGGATTAAAACTTACTGAAAAAATATCCAAGTCATCATAGAAAATCACGAAAACAAAGGAGAATAATGAAATTACGACTAAGAAGCCGCAAAAACACTAAAGGGTCATTCCATGTCAATTCAATGCAGTGAAGTAACATTTTCAACCTGATCATTTCAGATTTCTTTCAAATTTGGTAAATTCAATGACCCTGATAAGAGATGGAAAAATACCAATTTGCAGGTGTGTGTTACAACTTGAAGAAAGTTATAGGTGTGTAAAGTTTGGAATTAGCGCAAAATTTACATGCGTCTGTCACAACATAAATGACTGTAATTCTGGTTCTAATTCAGTTACAGCAATAAATGGTACCATTGAAAAGCTAGCAAATAGACCTTTACATTGATATGCTACATGGCAAGTTTCTGATAATTTTCATACAAAAGGTCATTGACCTTGACCTTTGACCCTGAATATCTCAAAACGCCGCATATTCAATTATTTTGAAAAAATATTTAATAAATATCAAGATGGCACACCAAAGGCATCATGCACAAAAAATTACTTTGTCAGCATCAATACACTTCAGAAATGAAGAAAGTAACACACATATATGAAACACAGATTATGATAAAGTACAATCCACAAGTAATATTGTACAAAATATGGTTACCATTATTATAGTGGTATTATGAATTACTTAAATTATATTACATTACATTATCTGCATTACAGTTGTAATGAAAACGGAATGAAAAGTTACTAGATCTCTCCTCACAATTCTCCAACTAAATTGTTAATGTTCACCAGATCTGATGCAGGGAGATTGTATGTCATTCCAATTGGTGTCACTGGATCCACTCACGTTATAATGTCACATTTTCTGATGACACAAGCGTCTGGTTTGGCAGGAAATACAAGTGATGGAGATGGTCCTTGTGGATGCAAGAAGTTGTTCTTTATTTCACCTGTTTCTTCACATGTTTGGAAGATATATGCAACCCACCAATGACAGTCATACATACAGGCAACAAATCCATGTATATTTGCTAACAGCATTTCATTGACCATAGCAATCACTGACTCTTCTCTACTCACTAAAGGAGCAGAATATGTCTTTGTCTTTACTAAACCTTTGTTAACACAATGAAGCTTATGGGTACCTGGAATCGTCCTTGTATTTTTGAAATGTTGTTTCAGCTTGGCTGTATCTTCATCATGATCGGAAACTGATGTATAATGGAAGACACATGAAGGAATATTTTCCTTGCACCACTCAAACAACTGTTGTGATGTCAAAATATGATTTTTGCAAGCTTGAGGCTGGTAAGTGTTGCTAATCTCTTTACAGTCCCTGCTACCCCATCACAAGATCCTTTACCATGCGCTGTAGCAAAAAAATGCCATTCTGCTGTAACATCAAAATCTTCTTGATAGCAGAACAGATTCATAAAGTTCTTTCTGTTTTTGTATTGGGGAGCACATTCATCTGAGAAGTAATAAATGTGCTTTGGATTTCAAAACTGGTGTTTTAAGAAAATGATGAAATTTTTCTGGAAAGAATAAACACACACTGTATCATGCTAAAGGCAGTCAGATATTTCCACATATGATACATGTCGTATTTCATTAGTTCTCGAGTCTCTGTAGTAAGCTACAAATGAGTGAATTGCAGCCTGTGAATTATTCCAGTGGAATTCTTGTACCTCATCCTCAATGGTGAAGGAGTAATTTTCTGCAAAGTCACAAAGAACAAGAAACCCATTTACTTTGATACCTTCTTTAGTGATTTTACAGAAATGTGACTGCTGCTGTGAGATAAATGAGTGTGGTAGGAACTGTTGTAACCTTGATGCGAACATCTCAATGAAATCATCTGTTGACTTTGTTATAGCCTCTAGAATTACCCTGCCTGTAGTTAACCAACACTTATATGCAATTTCATCAATGCAGTTCTTACCAACAGACCATACAGATAATCAGTAAGTCTTGTCATGCCTGGACCATAGGGACATGATTCTAAGAAACATGCTGGTACTGCAGGATTACATGTTACAAATGCTACACAGTGCTTGTATGATGGTAATTTGTATTCTTCACTCTTTGTTAGTGCTTTATGTTTACAAACTTCAATCATTAACTGGAAATTCTGGTGCAAGACATAAACAGAAACAGCATGGGTTCCACTGGCATTGGCAAGAACACAGTGCTTTGGCATCAACTCACAAAATTTGGAGAATCCAGTATTTATATCTAGGTATCTATCTTTGAAATATACATATGGTTCCTTAAGGTAGTGCTTTTGTTTATATACTGTAATTCAAAGATTATTTCACAGACACAAAGTCTTTTCTTCCTGGCATCATACGGCTCACGTCATGATGACAGTAAAAATCACGCACACACTGAACAGTTTTCTAACATAATGTCTTACTTAGATTTGGATTTGGTGTCACTAATATACCATGTTCTTCTACTAACTGTTTTGCTCTCCATACCATGTAATCTGAAGCAGAAAATTCTTTCATAGTTTTCCTTATACTTCAACTCTTTGGAAGTACAGTTAGATTTTGTGTTTTGTCGCACATACGGTCTGAATTGTGAAACTTATCTTTCAGCTGGGTGACAATTTCACTTTCTCCATTTTCACTCTCTTCTTTTTCCGGTTGTGCCACGTAAGTATACTCCAACACAGAGGCTATTATTTTCAGTTTTTGCTTTGGGTACTTTTTATCAACCTGAAGCGTCCTTTTCTTCACAGGAAATTCACCTAAATACTGAAGGCTACTATTTAAAGCATCGAGTGCCAGATCTGACGCTACTTCAGCTTCATTTAAATCTTCTCTGGAAGTAACTG
Organism: Schistocerca cancellata; assembly: GCF_023864275.1. Classification (NCBI taxonomy): domain Eukaryota; kingdom Metazoa; phylum Arthropoda; class Insecta; order Orthoptera; family Acrididae; genus Schistocerca; species Schistocerca cancellata. Next base: position 640,342,686 of record NC_064629.1, read on the forward strand.
GCACAACTGAGGCAACATCTGCAGTGATTGTTGGGTTTTGCGATATTTTTTTCTACATTTACTGCAAATTTTTCCACCTAACAATACATTAGGATATTTGTTTATCATCCACTCCTGAACATTCCTTATATTCTTCTGGATTCTTGCATAACCTTCTTCCCTAAATGGATTGCAACAATACAATTTTGACTCGAAATCCATTTTTTACTACATATTACTTTATGACACATTTACACTGCACTTTGTTAAATAAGCCACAGCCATAAAACATATAAAATAAAATTTGCGTAATATATAGAGATCACTGGGCTGATAGTGACTAGTTGAAATAAGAGTTTCTCTGACTGGCTAAAACAGGCTAATGCTGATTGGTGGAAATAAAAATCTCTTTGATTACGTGTTCACTAAAACAGGCTAATGTTATTGATTGAAATAAAAGTGTCTCCCATTGGCTGTTCACAGCTAGAAATATTAAAGAACTGGTCTGAGTAAAAGTAACTGCTATTGGCTGGTGTTACAGAAAAAACTGGATACATAGCTGCTTACTATATGTTGGTGGTGTTGACAAAATAATTTTTTGTGTATGATGCCTTTGTTGAGCCATCTTGATATTTACCATATTTATAGTATACTGGAGCAATTAAATATATTTTTTTAAAAAGAAATTGAAGATGGGGTGTTTTGAGATCTTCAAGGTCAAAGGTCAAAATCAATGACCTTTTGTATGAAAATTCTCTGAAACCTCTCATGTGGCATATCAATGTAAAGGTCTGTTTGTTAGATTTCTAATGGTACCATTTTCATTGCTGTAACTGAATTACAACCAGAATTACAGTCATTTACGTTGTAACATATGCATGTAAATTTAGCACAAATTCCAAACTTTGCAGACCTGTAACTTTCTTCACAGTTGTAATACACACCTGCAAATTGGTATTTTTCCATCTCTTACCTGGGTCATTGAATGCACCAAATTTGAAAGAAATCCAAGAGGGTCAGGCTGGGAAGCGCATTGAATTGACATGGAATGACCCTAAATCCAAGTCAAAACTTTCCTCCTGACGGAAATCTTGAGGCTTACGTCCTTTCTGTCTCAATCCATTCCATTCTGTTAATGGCATGTGCGAATTCCGTCATCTGAAATGCATTGTGAAATGTTTTAACATTTCGTTCTGTCCTCTTCCATTCCATAAGCTGTGAATGGACCTTAAAATTGTTTGTGCTGGACTACTCATAAATTCACAATATAAATATTTCTGCTGTTAGTTGGAAACTTTCGATACTAGGTGCAGAGAGGGATACGCTTGTATCAGCGGCAAACAGGGCACATTTTTTGAGGCTCACATATTCAGCGAGGTCACCCACATAAATCCCAAAAAGTGATGGCTCCGAGATCGAGCCCTGAGGAACTTTATATGTTATTGTTATTCCCAGTACCTTTTTTTTCTAAAAAAAAGTTTGAGGGTACTCTGAGAACTCTTCAGTTAACTCCATTTCGAAGCTGTGGCAACTGTTCTTGACAATTGAATTGCTGGCAGCCAGTTCGACAAGCATGTAGTGCCCTCGCCCGCTAATAGTGAGCGATGGTAGTGCTAATCGGATATGCGATATGATATAGGTTAAAATATGTCTTCGGTAATGTTTCCTTGTATTGTTTTGTATGTCGGAGGGTTGATTGGATTCACCTGTTTCATTTGAGGTGTGTTATAGGTCAATTGAAGTGTACGATATCATTTTCTTTTATTGTTCAGGGGTTGATGGGAATGGCATGCTTCATTTGAGGTAATGTAAACTGAAGTGTTCGATACCACATTGTTTGTTTGGGTGTTTATTGGCATCGCCTGCTTCATTTCAGCTTCGAAAAGCTTGAAACAATGAATGACATAGCTTTTCCCACCAAAAACTGCACTGGTATCGTTCTTATTGCAATTACCAACACGAAAAAATGAAATAAAAAATTTACGTCAATGAAATAAATCTTTGGCACACTTCCAAGTTCTCAACATCGAAAAAAATTACTTTGACGACGAAAAAGTTTTGGGGTGCACACCCCCCAGCGTTCCACCAGAAAAACAGCACTGGTTATTCCATCTGAAAAGAAATTGCTATTTCTGACTTCATTCTGAACATTTTACCCAAAGCAGGATATCAAAAATTCCGCTTGGTTAGAGTTTCGTCCTTGAGTAGTAGTATTATTATAGTACCTTTCCGATTGGTTTACGAGTTAATTTGTAATTTTCGTTGTATCTGTAAACGTTCCTGTATGACTACTACCATGGGCATAATGAAGAAAATTATACAAATGCGGCGATGTTATCGAAACTCATCTCTTAAACCACTTTAACGTGAATGTCCCTTTGAATATCTGTTAGTACAAAATACAGGCGACATAGAGCTGTAATTCTTCAAGCATCTTGTAATTTAACCACCGTAACTTCCCCGTACTTCACTGACTATGGTGCGTTCTGCTATTACTCTTCGAATCAGTTAATTCTATAAGACGAAGATGACTGCAATCTAAGACGCTATCACCATCAAGAATACCTGAAAAATGTGTAAACACAATGTTATTTACAAAAGAAATCAACAAATTGGAATCGAGAACTATTTTGTACACATGAAATTATCGATTCATCGTAATATACATGATAGGTTTCGATCATAGAGTATGGTTTCGATAGTGGAGTAGTAAGCATAGCAAAGCTAGCGGCCTAGTAAACAGTGCGAGAAGAGCTGGAGTGCTATGTAGGTAGTTACTGAGCGTATAATTAAGGCCCACGCAAGAAAGTTATTGAATTTGGAATTCGGCCCTCAGCGATATGGAAATATTCGGTGTGTCATTGCTGAACTGTGTTTTTTGTTGTTCATTTTTGTGGAGGATGTGATCATTCGTGTATTGTAGTGCAACAGAAATCTTACTTGAATGATGCCATCACTAAGAAAGAAAGTGGTAGGCTTTATAAGGCAACTATCAGTTAATACTCAGCAAGAAAATGTAACCTGTGAAAAGTATCAACAGTCAGATTCTCCTGGAAGTTGTTTCATTCACCGCTATTTAAGTGGGTAAGTGCATATTTCATGAGCGCATATAGTTCTTTCAAAAAGCCCATTGTTAGTGTGTGTTACATTACACAGGGTTCAGAAGTATGTACAGACAAAATTCTGACTGGTATAAAGAATAATACTGAATCACTTAAAGTGCTTTTCAAACGTAGATGAAAAATAAAAACCCATCTGTGTCACGCCAGCTAAAAGCTCTTGTTTGGAGAGGGAGAGAGAATATCTGCCCAATAATCGGCGCGCTCATATTTTTATTTTAGCTGTAATGATGGTGTAAATCATGTTTATTATTTTCAAGAGTGCGTAATGTCACGTATATGTTGCATGCGTTTGATAGTAAATATTTACATTGTGTAGGTACAAACGAGTATTAATTGTGCACTAAAAGTTGAACATAATACGCTCTTTTTCGATTCCCATGATTAGATGAGCGACATTACTTTGTTCAACCAGGCTTCATGAACTGAAAATCTATATGTCGTCGTAGAGAATGGATTTTTAAGTACCCAGTCATGACAGTTACCTGTGGCTTTATTTGCAGAGCACTGTGTCCAGACAGACCCGTTCTGTAGTCACGTGTTTTGCAACCAACAGATCGTTCGTACTTTCATCAAACGATGCAATCAGCTTCAGTAATCATAAGAACTTCGTGTTTGCTATCATAGTCTAAAGCATTTTATGCCTAATATCAGAAATGTATGAAACATATAGTATGCAGTTTCAATTATTTATGTACCTCCTGCTTTATTTATCCAGTTATTAGTAAATAATAGAGCTGCCAGTTTTGGCACTCAAAGTTTCGAATCCTTCTCATCTTCTCATTACTTTTATTTTTCATTAACACAGTTTCAGTAACTGTTAGTTGCATTTTGGTTTATTTGTTTCAGCCATGATGTTCGTTCAGACGAACCTGTCATTCTCCATGGGCGAAACCCTCATGAACTTCCAGTTCGGTCCTTGGGTTCTGTTGTGAAAGGAGTTGAGACAGTATTTGCAGCTGTGACAGGACCAGATGGTGGATTGACGACTGTCAACAGGCGTCAGAGGCATTTGTCAGCTAGTGATCCAGATGTTGACTACATTGATATTCACGATCAACAAGCAGAGCACGACCGTTCCACAGGTACTATTTAAAGATATTCTTCCCTTCCTTAATTTGAACTGTACAAACATAATTGTCAAGTGAATGTGAAATACTATTATTACCATGTATAGTGTTAGCTGCAGAAGCTGTGTAGAATATTCAGGTTCACCCCCCTACTGTTGATTTATTTTTTTAGGCAACACAAAGGTATTCAGATCTGTTGCTCACTTAATTGCATCCAGCCTACCTAATTGGTGATGAGTGTTCTGTTTGTCTGATGGATAGGACTAGTCAGACTGTGATGCTTATTTATGGCTGTCTGACAAGGGTGGGGTACTAGTATGTGCATGACGAAAGCCATCAGTCAGAGGCTATGCATCATTCTTCTAGGTATCATAAACAGAAGTTATTTATGTTGTTATCCTCTTCAGTCTGGAGACTCATTAACAGAAGTCATGTGTAAGAGCAGCCTGTCAGAGCCTGCCTATTTTTCACAAACTTACAAGACATAAATTAATTATTGTTGATAAAATGAAACTATAGTCACTCTGAAAAGTGAAATGTCAAAGAAATCTGATAAATTTCTAAGGTCTGTCAGGGATGAGATTTTTGTTGTAATGAATTTCATTCTCCATGTCTTAGTTGTATTAATTTGCAATGATAAGCACTGCTGGAACCTTTAAGCTACACACTCATATCTACAAATCCAAGTCCACAGAATGACATAATGGCACAAAGTCACTAATGTGCACAAATCACTGTATGGGAAAAGACAGGATGTCTGGTATGAGTGCTTCGTACTAAACAATCTTCATGTACTGTGAGAATGGCTTCAGGGCTATGTTTGATGAGCCAGTACAAATGCTCAGTTGAAGAAGGGCGTACACCGCTTCTTTGTGGGTTTCCAGAACATGTCTATCAATAGGATCATAGGGCAGTCATAGGTATTGCAGAAAGTGTATGTCAGCAGGCCAACAACCCTGTTTATGTGAAATAAATTCTTATTTGTATGGCTGTTTTGGTATAGTCATTCTGAACCAATTGTTGCTTGGTAACAAACTTTTTGTAGTATAGGCAAAGTGCACTACAGCATCCCTGGCTCTTCCGTTGCATGCTGCAGTTGGAAATTTGTTATTGTTGAACATATTCAGTGAGGTGGTAGTGTACAATAGACAATGAGAGTCACTCATGAAATTTGCTGTCTTAGTTTGTCAGAAATACTTCACTGTTCAAAAGAATATGTTGTGGTTTTGGAGGTGCTGGCTAGGGTGGGACCTGAGAGCAGAGCTTATCAAAGATATTTGTAGTGATTTTCATCAGTAATGTTACACTTTTTTCCCTACAGTAAATTAATATTTACTAGGTGGGGTTTAGGGTGGGACCTAATAACTCACATTAAACTGCTGGGTCAATCCATGTCAAGTGGTCCAGCACTGATCACTTGTCAATCTCTGGGTGAATCCCAAACGTTTAGTGGACTCAAAGATATTTTTAATTTTTTTTACTGTTCATCATTTAGAAATGGCAGCCATTTTTGTTTCAGGCCATAAGCATTTTTTCACACTTGCACACGTGTGCCTTTTTTAAATGATTGAGAAGTGGGTTGCCCTAGGCCTTTGAAATAACATGCATTTAGTTCAGCACCCACTGGTTTACAAATTGAAACCATTATCACTTAACTGGGCGTATTCGGTAATCTAGTTTTAATATCTCAGGATTAATGGCTCAGCCGAAATATTTTTTGTGCTGTTCCATTATATAGTGCAGTTACTTTTTATCAAGTATCAATGCTCAGAAGCTTACACTTAAGAAAAACACTGTCTGAAAAAACATTATTTATTTATTTATTTTTTGACCTACAATGTTTAAGGGACCAGATACAAATCTGAGAAATAAACATGTAATAGACCTTTAGAATATCAAACTTTAGTAGAAATTTCAACTTTGAGACTCTGTTGGAAACTATGCAAAAAAATTACAAGTGTGGGTCATACATGTTTTTTAATATCTGTGATTCTTGGCTAATGAAGTAAAATATATCAATTTTAACATTTCTATGATTACTTGTTATGTCTTATTGAAAATGAGCCAACATAATTATATTATGTTGTTCTCATCTCATTTCTTTTTATTACATTGTTAATTGAACATCTGAGAAATTTCTCCACTCAGTTTGAGCATTAGGTTAAAAGTTCACCCAATGACAGTTGTAAAATCTAGGAGACACGGCTTCTTCAGTATGTTTTTAGCTAGCATTCAAAACTGGTCCTTCTCAACGTTTTTAAACTAGCTCCTTGGTCCTGGTGGATGGTAAAATTTAATATACACGTCTTGGTTTTGACAATTAATATTATCAACTTCAGCAGCCCCCCACTGTTTATTGTAAACCCCCCCCCCCACTGTTTATTGTAAACCATTGCGTCCTTATTTTGAGGTGTCACTGGTACAGGTTTTTCATATTGATGATGATCACTATCAGGGGATGATGATGTCGAGTGCCTTTAATCTTCTGACAAGTGTTAAATCTTTCCTTCAGTGCGTTGGTGTGAAGTCCTCGTATTTACACACAGTTTACAAAAACATGGGTAATTCCTTTTCGGTGTTATATAGAAGTTTTATACCACAAAGGTCTATGGGGGTGCAATTTTTAGATTTTTATCTGATTCTCTAACAAAGATATCACAGGCCAAAAAATGAAAAAATAAAGGAAATCAGTTTTTCCAAATAGTGTATCTTTTAACTGTAAGTTTCTCACCATTGATGCTTAATAAAAAGTATCTCTAGTATATTGTGTAATAGCACAAAAAAAATATTAAGACTGAGAAAGATTAATTCTTCTCTAGAAAAATACTGTTAGTAAATGGAGTTTTTTTAAATTTGTGACCAGCAAGTTTGAGCTATTAAAAACACATTAAGAAATACACTCAGCTACATAATAATGGTTTTAATTTTTAGTACAGTGTGTGCTGAACTAAATGCTTTCTACTTCAAAGGGTTAGGGCAACCCATTACTGAATAATTAAAAAAATAAACAGCAGATGCTTGGACATGTGGAAAAATGCTTGTGACCTGGAACAAAAATGGCTGCCATTTCTAAATGATAAACAATAAAAAATTAAAAATATTTTTGAGTCCACTAAACATAGGAAATTCACCCAGCAATACCAAAGTTTACTGAGATGATCAAGCAACCAATTACTATTTTTCCTGGACCGCTTGACATGCAGTGACTCTGCTGTGAGTGAAACAAAACACCTGCTAACATCATTTATTATACATGAAAAATTGTGAATGAATAATGTGATTGGGTACCCACATTCCACTTGTGATTCGTCATGTTCAGTTCCCGTCAGCCATCACATGAATGGTTACCAACAGTAATGGGCAATGGAAAAGCCATGGAAACCATATATGCATCTTTATCTGGAGTTCTGTGATATGTGGAAAGGCGATTTATTTACTGCAAGTGAAGAAAGGGATATGAACAAGCATAAAACATGCATTGCTAGGTGGCTAAAGACTACAAAGGGCTGTCCATGTGCTGACAACAAATGTTTTGTATGTGTGTCTGTTCCCACCCTCCCTCAACCAATTAATTTACTTCCGGCTGGCCGGAATGAATCGTTGAAGACTGCCTGATCTCGACTATCTTGCAGCCAACAGAGTTTTCATGTCTAATAAAGAGCATAAATGCCGGCCGGTGTGGCCAAGCAGTTCTAGGCGCTACAGTCTGGAACCGCGCGACCGCTATGGTCGCAGGTTCGAATCCTGCCTCGGGCATGGGTGTGTGTGATGTCCTTAGGTTAGTTAGCTTTATGTAGTTCTAAGTTCTAGGGGACTGATGACCTCAGATGTTAAGTCCCATAGTGCTCAGAGCCATTTGAACCATTTTTGAATTTACTTCCACTCCCAGTGCTAGTATTTAAGGGTTGCCATAACATTGGAAACTAATACATGTAAAGAAAATCCTATCATTGTTATGTCAGTGACTACATAAAATGCTGCTCTTCATTCTTGACAACAGATGCTGGTTCTGTCTATAATAACCATAGTGCCAAGGAGATAGTAAAACTTAACCTTCCTTTTTGTGAGTGCTGGAATGATGAAAAGGACTTAGCCAATATCTTTCCCTGTCATTTCATTATCCAGACTTGCACTTCGTTTGTAATGACCTTGTTAACATGTATTTGGACCTCAACCTTCCTTCCTTCTAATATTCACCTCATGTTCTATTAAAATCATGTATTCTGAAAAAAAGTGGAGAAAATGAAATTGGTCGTCTTGTATAGCCTCTGTGGACTGAAGACCAAATAGTGCTTGTGGCAGGGGTTTGGTCTTTTCCACAAGAACACTACAACCCGTATACTGTATTACTAAAACTCAGTTTCCTGTCAAAGATGTCAGTACAACATTCATTGATTTGCATGGATTCTTTTGATGGGCGTTTCTTCCATATTTTGTATTTTCTAATTTTGTATTCTGTATATTGCCAACACATGTATTGCAAAATAAACACTTTTCAGGCATATTTGTGCACTGCTTCACAACAAATTGGAAAGACACACTGTGGAAGGGCTTGATAAAACAGCCTGTTGCTAATCTTAGTGACACAGTGAAGTGAAGGGGGTGGGTACTCACCTACTCATTCTTCAGTTTGCAGACAGACTATGTTGTTGTTTTCTGTTGTCGGTGTCTTCAGTCCAAAGACTGGTTTGCTGCAGCTCTCCATGCTACTATATCCTGTCCAAGCCTCTTCATGTCAGAGTACCTGCTGCAGCCTATATCCTTCTGAATCTACTTATGGTATTCGTTCTTGGTCTTCTCCTACAGTTTTTACCTCCACACGCTTCCCTACATTATTAAATTTGTGATCTGTTGTGGTCTCAGAATTTGTCCTACCAACTGATCCCTTCTTCCGGTCAGGTTATGTCACATATTTCTTTTCTCCCCAATTCTATTCAGTAGCTCTTCATTAGTTATGTGAACTACCCATCTAATCTTCAGCATTCTTCTGTAGCACCACATTTCAAAAGTTTTTTGTCTAAACTGTTAATCAGCCATGATTCACTTCTCACTCCTTACAAATACTTCCAGAAAAGACTTCCTGACACGTAAATCTATATTCAATATTAAGAAATTTCTCTTCTTTAGAAACATTCTTCTTGTCATTGCCAGTCCACATGTTATATCCTCTCTACTCCAGCCAGCATTAGTTATTTTGCTGCCCCAACTGCAAAACTCATCTATATATGTCTCATATCCTCACTTAATTCTCTCAGCACTACCTGATTTAATTAGAGTGCATTTAATTATCCTTGTCTTGCTTTTGTTGATGTTCCTCTTACAGCCTCCTTTCAAGACAATGTCCATTCCGTTCAATGTTATAAATGTCGGTTTGCCTTTCCTTAATCTATCTTCTGTGAGAAGTTGTAGGGTCAGTGTTGCTTCGGGTGTTCCTACATTTCTCTGGAATCCAAAATTATCTTCCCTGAGGTCGAATTCTACCAGTTTTTCCATTCTTCTGCAAGGAATTTGTATTGTTATTTTGCAACCATGACTTGTTAAACTGGTAGTTCGGTAATCACACCTATCAGCACCTGCATTTTTTGGAACTGGAACTATTATATTCTTCTTGAAGCCTGAGACTGTTTCATCTGTCTTACAACCCTGCTCACCAGATGGGAAATTTTTGTCGTAGCTGGTTCTTCCAAGGCCAACAGCAGTTCTAACAGAATGTTGTCTACTCCCGGGGCCTTGTTTCGACTTAAGTCTTTCAGCGCTTTCTCATATTCTTCACACAGTATCATATCTCCCATCTCCTCTTCATCTATGTCCTCTTCCATTTCCATAATATTACCCTCAAGTGCATCTCGATTGTGTAGGCCCTCTGCATACTCTTTCCACATTTCTGCTTTCCCATCTTAACTTTAAAACGAGCAGTTGAATCCGCAAACTCACTGTGCAAATTGCATGCAGCACTTGTGAAGCGTCTGCCATTGGCTGTCGATGATGTAACCTATAGACAGCATGTGAATTGCACACTGTTTAACCTGTGGCCTCACAGCCATCAGTCAGATTGTACGATAGTGGTTACCACGAGAAACCTGAGGGGCTATCAGCACCAGCCATAGGGGTAAACACTATAACCTTTCTCTATTTGTTAATGCCATATACAATAGTATTGTTTATTTATACTACAGCCTTTCTGTATCCTATTTGATGACCATATGTAATAGTACAGTTTATAACTTTTCTGTTTCTACCCTTGCAGGGCCAAGAAATTCTGAAGATGGCTTGTATATAAGCCGAAACCGATCAATAAATAAATATTAATACAATCTCAACTGCTCATATTTAATGTAAATATAGCATCAGGTCACTGTTCTCCACAGTCCATTTCGTTTAAATTTTATTTCCCTTCTTTGCTTAGGACTGGTTTTCCAGCTGAGCTCTTGATATTCACACAGGTGATTCTATTTTCTCCAAAGGTGACTGTAATTTTCCTGTAAGCCAGTCATTTCAACAATGTAGGAAAAGGCAGATAGCTACTTACCATAAAGAAGACACATCAGGCTGCAGGCAGGCACATTTAAGAGACTTGCATATAGCTTTCGGCCACAGCCTTAGTCAGTAAACACACACACACACACACACACACACACACACACACACACACACACACAATTTTCCTCTAGCCATTGCTGCTTAGCCATTTTGCACTTTCTTTCACTCTCATATTTTACATCTTTGTATTGCCTTTCGCCTTCTTCATTTACCACATTTTAATATTTTTTTCTTTTTTAAATTAAATTCAGTAGCTTTTGTGTTACCCAAGAATTTCTACTATCTTTCATCTTTTTATCTACTTGAACCCCTGCTGCCTTCACTATTTCATCTCTCAAAGGTAGCTATTCTTCTTCTACTGTATACCTTTCCCCCGTTCTTGTCAGTCATTCTCTAATGCTCCCTCTAAAACACTCTACAACCTGTGATTATTTCAGTTTATCCAAGTCCCATCCCCTTAAATTCCTAATTTTTCACAGTTTATTCAGTTTACTCTACAGTTCATAACCAATAAATTGTGGCCAGAGCCAACATCTGCCCCTGGAAATGTCTTGCAATCTAAAATCTGGGTACGAAATTTCTGTCCTGCCATTATACAATCAACCTGAAACTTTCAGGTGTCTCCAGGTCTCTTCCATGTATATAACCTTCTTTCATGGTTCCTAAACCAAGTGTTAGCTATGATTAAATTATGCTCTGTGCTAAATCCTACCAGTTGGCTTCCTCTTTCATTCCTTCCCCCAGTTCATGTTGACCTACTGTTTTCCCTTCTCTTCATTTTCCTACTGCCGAATTCGAGTCCCCATGAGAATTAAATTTTTGTCTCCATTAACTATCTGAATAATTTCTTTTATCTCATCATATGTTACTTCAATCTCTTCATCTGCGGAGCTAGTTGCCATATAAACTTGTACTACTGAAATGGTTGTGGGCTTCTTGTCTGTTTTGGCTACAGTAATTTATTCAATATGCTGTTCATAGTAGCTTATCCACATACCTATTTTTTATTAATTACTAAACCTACTCCTGCATTGCCTCTATTTGGTTTTGTATTTATAACCCTGTACTCATCTGACCAGAAGTCCTGTTCTTCCTGCCACCGAGCTTCGCAAACCCCCTCTATATCTAACTTTAACCTATCCATTTCCCTTTTTAAATTTTCTAACCCACCTACCTGATTAAGGAATCTGACATTCCATGTTCCTATCCATAGAATGCCAGTTTTGTTTCTCCTGATAACATCCTTCTCAGTAGTCCCCACCTGAAAATCTGAATGGGGGACTATTTTTACCTCCACAATATTTTACTCAAGAGTATGCCATCATCATCAACTGTACAGTAGAACTGCATAACCGTGGGGAAAAAATTACAGCTGTAGTTTCCCCTTGTGTTCAGCCATTTGCAGTACCAGCACAGCAGGGCCATTTAGGTTGATGTTACAAGGCTAGATCAGTCAATTGTCCAGACTGTTGCCCCTGCAACTATTGCAGAAGCTGCTGCTGCTGCTGCCCCTCTCAAAGAACCACATGTTTATCTGGCCTCTCAACAGATACTTCTCCATTGTGGTTGTACCCATGGTATGGCTATCTGTGTCCGTGAGGCACACACAAACCTCCCCCACCAACAATAAGGTCCATGGTTCAAAACGGGGGGGAAGACAGACTGTATGGAACTAGTTTAACATCTTAGAAACACACTCAAGGAAAAGTTTATTGTCATCTCTGCAGCTCAACTTGAATTTCAGCTATTGTCAGTCATTGTGAGTTATAATGATGACTCCACACAACTTTGTAATACCTGAGGACTGTGATCTTGGAAAAACTGAATCAGTTTTTCACTGTGTGTACCATTTCAAAATTTATTACATTCAATCAGCTACGAGAAGCCCCAAATTCATGTAAATCTTTTTCATCCTTTCAATGATTCTCATGAGAGAACAGAAGACCATAATTTGAATGACGATCTGCACTTTATACGTCTACTGGCATCTAATGAATCATTTAGATTTTCTGTAGGTTGCACTTGCTTTAAAATTCTTTCCTGTGACATGCCTGCTACATTCCTATTGTTATGTTTATTTTAATGGGTATTCTCTGTGTAGAATCGTGTATGTAGCTGTACTTGACTGTAAATTTATGATCCCGTTAAGTATTTTCCCAGGTTAGTGAACTATACAGCAGATGACATCACATCTTAATGAGTTTGCCATAGGATGGATGCAGATGTTGTTCCTGTTGCTTGTAGCACTGGTATTAAAATGACATTTATATGTTTTTTCATGTCATGGCATGGCACACAATGCTGAATGAACAATTCCAAGAAACAACGTCTAGAAGTGGTGTCAGTTCCGCTGTCCATCTTAGTCTGTAAATCATTTCAAACTGCCTGACATAATTTAATTTTTATTATACTACATGTTAGGGTTTTTTACCATCTTATTTGTGGATGGATCGTGGAAATTGTGATGGCTTATACACCTGTGTGTGCACTGTTTTAGTGTACTTTCATATTTATGATACCTGTATGCCAATATTCCTTCATTTTCGAAATGGGTTCTTGGAATTTTCTGATTAGGTTTTCTCGAGATATTGGGCGTCTTTTTCAAAGTGTATGGAACTCATCAATGTTTCTGTTCCACACTCAAATGAGGTAGATAAATCTGCAATCATTCATCCTGCCCTTCTTTGTACGTATACGCTTGATGTTCTCTACTAGTCCAACCCGACACGGATCCCACACACTAGAGTAGAATTCCACTATAGACAATACTAGTGTTTTGTAAACAATTTCCCTTGTAAACACTCTGCAGTTTGCTGTATTTTACAAATAAAGAGAAACCTTTTACTTGTGACTGAGCATAGTGATTCTTTCACTTCAGTCTTCAGACATTGTTACAATCTGGTGTTTATATGCTAAGGCTAATTCATTTATTGTGTAGTCGGAGCATAATGTTACTGCAGAGTTCCATATGATTGTGAAGGCACTGGAGCAGATGAGGCCTCCTCGAGGCAAACAGTTTTTAGTCTGCTCTGATTGTCTTAGCGCCTTACAATTTTTGCAGCTTATGTGTACCCAGCAGAGAAAATGGTCTGGCTCCTACATGGTCAACTGTACTTCCATCAACAGTGGGGGAATTAGGTACTGGAGAATAAAGGAATTTTGGGAAATGTGCAAGCAAACCAAGCTGACAATGAGACCTGCAGGAAACATGCAATGACACAATGTGCCATTCCCCCTGCAAGCTGTCATTTCATTGTTGTGTGAGAGATCCACACAATTGTTGGAGAAGAAGAGGCGTCTGGTGGAGCCAACTATCTGGCCATGGCATACCTCATGCTGGTAACTCAAATGGAATGAAGTGATCCTGACCCACCTCTGAACTAACTACTAACCCCTCACACGTCTTCTTACTCCGACGAGGCCATTCCCCAGTGTGTGATGCGTGGGATGTGCAAATCACTGTAAGCCACATTTTAACTGAGTGGCAGAAGCAGAATTTTGATGGGGATCTGTCCTCTATGAATGTGGTCAAGGTTTTAAAATTTTGTGATGTGTCTGGACTCCAGCTCATACTTTTTATTCTGGTGATTAGCCAGCCACAGGTCTCTGCTGTATTATTTTAATACTTTCCCCATTTTTTTCCTGTTTGCCATCAGTTCTCTTTCTAACGCCCTATTTGATTTTCATATATACAGGGTGTTTCAAAAATGACCGGTATATTTGAAACGGCAATAAAAACTAAACGAGCAGCAATGGTAATACACCGTTTGTTGCAATTTGCTTGGGACAACAGTACATTTTCAGGCGGACAAACTTTCGAAATTACAGTAGATACAATTTTCAACAACAGATGGCGCTGCAAGTGATGTGAAAGATATAGAAGACAACGCAGTCTGTGGGTGCGCCATTCTGTATGTCGTCTTTCTGCTGTAAGTGTGTGCTGTTCACAACGTGCAAGTGTGCTGTGGACAACATGGTTTATTCCATAGAACAGAGGATTTTTCTGGTGTTGGAATTCCACCGCCTAGAACACAGTGTTGTTGCAACAAGACGAAGTTTTCAACGGAGGTTTAATGTACCTAAAGGACCGAAAAGCGATACAATAAAGGGTCTGTTTGAAAAATTTCAACGGACTGGGAACGTGACTGATGAACGTGCTGGAAAGGTAGGGCGACCGCGTACGGCAACCACAGAGGGCAACGCGCAGCTAGTGCAGCAGGTGATCCAACAGCGGCCTCGGGTTTCCGTTCGCCATGTTGCAGCTGTGGTCCAAATGACGCCAACGTCCACGTATCGTCTCATGCGCCAGAGTTTACACCTCTATCCATACAAAATTCAAACGCGGCAACCCCTCAGCGCCGCTACCATTGCTGCACGAGAGACATTCGCTAACGATATAGTGCACAGGATTGATGACGGCGGTATGCATGTGGGCAGCATTTGGTTTACTGACGAAGCTTATTTTTACCTGGACGGCTTCGTCAATAAACAGAACTGGCACATATGGGGAACCGAAAAGCCCCATGTTGCAGTCCCATCGTCCCTGCATCCTCAAAAAGTACTGGTCTGGGCCGCCATTTTTTCCAAAGGAATCATTGGCCCATTTTTCAGATCCAAAACGATTACTGCATCACGCTATCTGGACATTCTTCGTGAATTTGTGGCGGTACAAACTGCCTTAGACGACACTGCGAACACCTCGTGGTTTATGCAAGATGGTGCCCGGCCACATCGCACGGCCGACGTCTTTAATTTCCTGAATGAATATTTCGATGATCGTGTGATTGCTTTGGGCTATCCGAAACATACAGGAGGCGGCGTGGATTGGCCTCCCTATTCGCCAGACATGAACCCCTGTGACTTCTTTCTGTGGGGACACTTGATAGACCAGGTGTACAGCCAGAATCCAGAAACAATTGAACAGCTGAAGCAGTACATCTCATCTGCATGTGAAGCCATTCCGCCAGACACGTTGTCAAAGGTTTCGGGTAATTTCATTCAGAGACTACGCCATATTATTGCTACGCATGGTGGATATGTGGAAAATATCGTACTATAGAGTTTCCCAGACCGCAGCGCCATCTGTTGTTGAAAATTGTAACTACTGTAATTTCGAAAGTTTGTCTGCCTGAAAATGTACTGTTGTCCCAAGCATATTGCAACAAACGGTGTATTTCTATCGCTGCTCGTTTAGTTTTTATTGCCGTTTCAAATATACCGGTCATTTTTGAAACACCCTGTATATGGTCAGAAGAATGCAAGAGAGAACACAGTGAATGTATGAAGAGAATTTGGGATGAACGAAGAAAGAAGAAGAAATCATGACTACTCAAGTTCAATCACTCTCTCAAAAGGGAATAATCGAAGAGAGAGAGAGAGAGAGAGAGAGAGAGACGTTCACTGTGTTCTCTCTTGTGTTCTTCTGACCATCTTTTTCCTGTTCTGTTCTCTGTATTTCTTGTTTAAGTGTGTATTTCTTTATGATGTTTCTAAACTGTTCTCTATTGTTTATGTTGTCTTGTGTGATCCCCAGTTCTTTAATGTCTTCTTGTGCTTCAGTGATCCACTTTGTCTTGTTTTTGCTCTTGTTTACTATCTCAAAGATTTGTCTTGGGAGCCTGCTCTTATTCATCCTGCTGATATGTCCATAAAATTTCATCCTTCTCTTTCTGATGGTGTCTGTTATTGTTTCTATGTCTTCGTAAATCTATCTAGTTGGCCTCTTCATCCAAATTTCTTCCCGAAGCACTGGTCCATATATTTTCCTCAGAATTTTTCTTTCCTGCTTTTCAATCTCTCTGATCTTTGTATGACCATGAATCACTGTAGTTTCTGCAGCATAAAGTGCTTCTGGTAGGGCTACTGTGTTGTAATGCCTTAGTTTCGTATTGACAGAAATAGATTTCTTATTATAGTGATTCCAAGTGAGCTTATATGCTTTTTGTAATCTGGAGATTCTATCATTATTGGCGACTGAGTTCGGTCCTGATGGTTGGATTATCTCTGCCAGATGTATGAAGTGGGTGACTTGTGTCACTTTCCTGCATCGAGTATTGTCCACCATGTCATGTACATAAAACATGAACATTATTCTCCCAATATGATTTCCCAGGAGCATAACTAAAATTACCACTCTTTCTGTCGAGGACAGTTTGTTCAGCACAGTGTTCTTTATCCTGTCTTTCAGGAAGTTTTCAGTAAATTTTCAAGCCTAATTAGATGCCCTACCAGTAAAAAATTTAATTCCTATGTATAAAACAGTTGCAAACATCTGATTGCATTGCAAATAAGTTGATGTGTTAAATAATCGACATTAAGAATGTAAGTGAGAAAAGGTTTGAAATTAGTCTGGGTAATTAGCACACCATTTTAAGCAGAAGCTGATTTTTCACGCAGCTAAAGGTTTATGATCTCACACTATGTGTTGTGCAATGATGTAATTTTGCAGGTACATTCAGTTGTATATGTGGGCATTGTCTGCAAACTGTGTTGTGAATAGAGTTGCTAGTGAAAAATTAATAAATTTGAAATGATGTGTAAAATTTGTTGGAAGCTCTCACTCTCTAATAGTGAATGAATGGAGTCCAGATGTTTGCGCACCATCGGTTATGCTGCCTCAAAACACACACACACAGTTTCTGACTACAGTACTTGTTTTATTACATTAAACTTTTAACATAAGGGTATATTTGCTTGATGGCTATACTATAACAGTATTTTCAATTCAACCAATAATTACATGACATATTGAAAATAAAATTTTTGTTGCCCTCTGCTACTGGCAGCGTGTTCCAGTATAGTCGCTTAGCAATGTAGATATGAATGCATTTTCAAATTAGATCTTCATATGGTGTTGATTAAAAGAGTTTGTTGGGAGTCTAATACATTTGTATGTATGTGTTTTCATGTATCATAACTCTTGGAATAAAACCTGCAGAGAGTGCTATTTGGATTGTTTGTTAACAAAGGTTTTGAGAGCCATACACA
The DNA here is from genome assembly GCF_023864275.1 of Schistocerca cancellata. NCBI lineage: Eukaryota > Metazoa > Arthropoda > Insecta > Orthoptera > Acrididae > Schistocerca > Schistocerca cancellata. The sequence goes on from NC_064629.1 coordinate 640,360,381, forward strand.
TTGCCGCGGAAAAGGTCAGTCTGATTAAGGTAGGCCATTTTTAGAATTCAGAATGTTTTCCATAATTCTGCCACAGGCAGGGGAAGTACAGCAAGATGGTAGTTCTTTAAATCATTTCTATTGTCTTCTTTTGTAAATGGATGTAACTTCTTTTTTCTGTAATTGTTGGGGACAGTCGTCTGTATTAAATTAAGATTAGGACTAGAACTAATTCATTTGAAAATTCTTCATAGGTCCTATCAGGGACACCATTGGGCTCCAGGGTCTTATTTACTTTTAGCAATTTGTGCTGCTTCATTTCACTGCTAATAATGGTTATCTGTGCAGCAGTATGTCGGTTGAATTGTGACACTCCTTGATTTTCTTTTGCAAAAGTACATTTGCTACAGGAGTCAAAATTTTATTTTCATTTTTCTTCCCTGTTATCATAAGGGAAATTAATTTTTGTTGCAAAGATATTTCTTGTATAGAGGACACACTTTTCATAAGGTTTGGGGAGATCCTGCAATGGGCTATTAGTACAGTAGCTGTTGATGGTTTCTGACTTGGTTCTTCTGGTAGACAGTTTAGATATAATTTTTGTAACAAGAGGGATGTTTTCCTGTATTTCTATATTTAATTCTTCTGTTAGATTTATTTGTTGCTAGGGCTTGATCAGCTATTAATTTAAATTTCAGTTACAGTTAAGTACATTAACTGTCCAAATTATCTAGCCCCTTTCTCAGAAATTAGGGAAACACACCTCCTTCTCTATTTTTCTGAACGTCTATACTTTCCTTCTTGTTTCTGTAGCCATTTGTACCTTGTGGTCATTGTTGCCACAACTGCATCATGATTTGTGATACCAGTCTCCTTGTGAACGTCCTAATAGATGTCATTTGTGTTTTTTGTCAAGAAATGTAATATTTGCATCAAGGGTGGCTTTACTAGCTGCCTATTTGGTGTCATTTCCCAGCAAAAACTGTAGAACAGTTCCACAATGTGTTTTATAACACCAACTGTGAAACTGATTTGGCAAAAATTACCGACAGTTCTCATGGGATGCAATGGCACCGTAGTTAATATTTAACTAAGATTTGGCTTGAAGTTTTCATTTACTTTTGTGTGTGGATCTGGTGGCAATAGAAGGATTCAGTTTTTAAGTGTAGGCTAAAAGTTGAACTTGTTCAAACAATTTCATGTGTTGACTCAGTTTCGACCTGATTTGATTTAAGTCTGCCTGCTTCTGTTCTATATATACAATAATTTTCATAAATATGTAGGTTTGGCAAAAAAAGTCTCATTATCATCAGTTAATTGTCTTAGGTACCATAGTGTACAGGATGGTTGCTGGTCAGGAAATATTTTAGGGAATTCGTTTAAAAAATAATTATTTCAATGGCCTTAGCTGAGTCTTTCCAAGTTTTCTCCCAACGTAACTCTGTCTGTGCCTATGTGACCCAAACTGCCAGACTTTCAGAATCGAGGCAGTGACAGCTGCTGATGAGACACCTTCAGCCCTTTTTTAAAGTTGCTGGTGAATTCACACCATTGATTTAGCCAATAGTGAGGTGGGAGGCACGTCACGTGTGTGAACACTATAGGATTCTGGAGAGCAGAATTCAGTAACTACGCTCTGTTGTCATCCAGACCTCAGCTAGAACACAAGTGTTTCCTGGAGGCCACCCAGTGTAACCCATGTTTTGAAGTATATGATCTTTATCTGACCTAAGTCCGTGTTCTAATTTAACATCAGCTGTGGACAGCCTGTTTCCAAGCTGACCACTTCACTACGTTTGCAATAGTAATTTGTGAGACCTAGTAGTTTCCAAAATCTAGAACTTTTTTCTGAATGCTTTTACAGTTGATTAATAACCGTTTAATATTATTTGCTGGGAGTGTGGCTAGCATTCTTGAGCCATGCAATAGCATTTCTCCTCTCTGGATGGAATTTCAGGAGGAATAGTCAATATTCAGGGATATCACAGGAACGATCATTCAAAGCAAAAAAGTCTAATAAATATGGGCTTGTAATATGCATACCTTAAACACTACGTGCACTTGTCCAACCTAGCTACTGTGAAACACATCTCTTCTGCTGCGAGATTGCTCAAAGCTCTAACAGAATGCATTTTAGAGCCCATATTTACTAGATATTTTTGCTTCAATTGATCGTTCCTGTCTTATTCCTGGATATTGAACATTCCTCCTGGGACACCCTGTATATGCACACTGTGTGTTCTTATTAGTTTCTGTAAGATGAAGGAAGGATTCCTGTGTGTGTTTTGGTTGTGCATGTTCTTCTGTGTTTATATGTGGTGGGCAAGTTGATGATACTTCTTTAATTAGAAATACTTATATGTAACATGATCAATAAACATTGTAATTTGTTTAGTTCTGTTTTCTTTCAACTTTTCAACAACACTGACTTGTTCAGATATTAAATGATTTAAGTTTTAAAAATTGATGCCTAGTCTCATGTGCGATTCCCCCTGATTCAGGCAAGTCTCTGTCTTGTTTGCAGATCTCACAGTGTAGCACCTTAACAGCAATAGCTGTTTTGTTTCCAATTTCGGTTTATGTACTTATGACAACTGTGTTATTTTATTAATTTATTAAAATGTCACTAATGTGGCCCATGTTTTGATATATGTAGATACACAGCCATCTTTTAGGAGCCATTGTATTAAGAGTAGCTTTGTTCTCTTACAAAAATCTTCTTACTTTTGTTGCAGTGGTACCTACTTATGTTCAAAAATTAGGTGATATTACTTTAATTTTTTAATTCATTTCTGGTCATTTCAGTTGACACATTTTACCATTTCGATTATAACAATGAAATTAATTTTGAGGGGGAATCGCATTCTGGGCTTGATCCAAAAGTTATTTGCTACATTCTCTTACATGTGTTCTGTTGACTTTCTGTCCCAGTTACAGCAAGTGGTTGTAATTCCACTCATGGATATGAGCAATGGTTCCATGGTCAACCTCGTATTAATCGGACTTACCCAATAGATAATTCAGTAATGAACATTCGAGCTGCAGGATCTGTCTTCAGTGTTGGGAAATTGTCTGTACAGACCAGTGTATCTGATTTGCCTTCCGCAGTTGATGTTTCAGAAGAAACTAACCAAAATAAAGAGTCATCTCTGGGGAATACTGTGTGCAGTAGTTCCAAAACTATAAAGAATTCAAATGAATCTTTGACAGGGAATGCAAATGTTGGAGGGATCATTGAAGACAATTACCTGGGTACAGATAATGCTAATGCAGAACTTTCAACCACCAACATTGATAATTCAAATGGAAGCAATTCAGAGTTTAACAGGAATGCACAGATTGTGGCTGCGAGATATTCTGATAATACAACTACACATTTGCTAGATAAAGCAGAGAACAATGCTGAAGAAAGTTTAGGAATAGAGAAAAATGTGTGTAATACATCCTCTGGAAATGGAGCCAATGTAGAAAGTTTGACTGCAGATAACAACATATATTCAAGAAATTTTCCTTATGAAAAGAGTGGCCGGCGAACTGTTGCCGTGGAAAGTATTGATGTCTTTCATACCAGTAACATTCTAGAAGAATGTGTAATACCACCACCTGCAGAATATGCTTCTGCAAATTACTGGGCTAAACATATGTCACCCATACGAAAGTCTAAGAGTGCTCCACCTCCATTGTCAGCTGGAGGTATTGGTGAGTTCTGCCACCGATAAATTAATTTGTGATGTTCATTTAAGTATGTAGCGTGGAGTGAAAATATTGGATTGCAGTAGCTCATGCATACTTAAATAACAGTGACAAAAACAAATAGTTTACATAATTGTATTAATTTGCAATTTTATATAAGCCTCAGAGTAATGAATGTACTGCACGTTAGGTGCTACTTGTGCTTGTTAAACTTTTTTCTCTTCTTACATTTGGGTTGAGCATCAGTTTTTGCATGTATTTTATACTTTTATGGATGAACTTTTGTGATACCTGTTCAGAAATGTGCATGCATTTATGCATATGTAAGAAATAATATATAATTCAGATTAAAAAAAAGGATTTAAAGCCACAAACTGTTGCCTGACAGATAAACTAAACTGGAATATTGGGAGTTAGTAGCATGTTACTGTTAGCCCTAAGTCTGCAGGTTAAGTGGGCATTTGCATTACACTCTGATACACCATGCATACTCTTGCTGTAGTAACACATTGGAGATAAGTTACCATAGAAACACTTTTAGATAACTTTGGAGGAAATTCTAGAGTCCAGTTTAAAAGAAAATTTTCCTTGCAGAAATATTCAAACTGTTTTGTTTTTGCACTTTAATGTATCTTAATTTTCGCGATAGCCTTAAATTGACTTCTTAGCCAACTACAAAAGATGTTACAATAAAACACTGACGTTGGAAGAATTTGTTAAGTGGGTAGCTAACAAGATCCACTTGAGTTATCTCACTTGATTTTCCATTATTCTTTCATATTGGAATTGTGCATGTGTAGAGGTTTTTACAAGTGTATTCATATTCCATTTTGGAAAATGTCACTGTGTTGCTGCAAATATGATCATTGTCCTTTAGCTGTATAAGTAGAGCATTGTTGGATATTATATAACGCCATTTAACCTCTCTGCTTTTAAATGAATCTTATAAAGCACTATGTTGTAATGTGCAATAAAGTGCTCTTCGGCATGCACATTGAATTGAGGATGAATACTACAGTGCATCAAATAAGTCTTTATCTTTAAGAAACAACAGTACATTTTTTAAAACTATTGGTGAATTTTATTAGCACAGTTAAATGCACATGCAAATGAGATTGTAACCATAATTGGAAAAAAAGTCAATGCAGGTCCACATGATGGTAGCAATTGACTGAATTTTCTGTTTACACAATCAATTGTTTATGTTCTGATGATATTTCAGCCAAGTACTTCTTGCCCGTAATAACATAGTCCTGTGTAGATAATATCCATATAGCCATGTTGTAGGACATATCTGTGGTGCTCAGTCCACCACCAAATAAAATCATGTTTCTGCTGCCTGTCCACCTCACTAGTTTCAACCTCACAATGGCTAAATCCCAAGCTATACGGAACTGATGATGGTTTGCAGTATTTTAATTTCAGTCTTTACTTTTCTCAACCAAATTAAATGTCAGTAAAATTCAGCATTATTGAACACATAAACATAGAGTGAGCCAGATAAATTGTTTGCCTGAAATGTTTCCAGAAGTGGTATAATAAATCTGTTTTCACCCAGTTGAATTGAGAAAATCTTCACTATATGATGTATAGTCTTTTGTCACAGCTATATCAATTACATTGATACCAACATCCACTTTGGTTTTACAAATAGGACTACTGTAGTTTCTGCTGTTTAGGGTCACACATCTTAAAGAGGTAGATTCAACATATCATTTCTATTGCTTGAGGGATAGGGAGGCAAAGGGGCGAGAAAAATTGTACACCAGTGCAGATAATGTTTAATCATTAAACACCCAAACAATCTTCTGTAGTGTAGTCAGTTGTATGGAGGTGCCACTGTGAACATGTCTGGAATTACCAATGATGAGTACCTTTTTGAGAACAATTTCTGTAGCTTCAGTATTTAGAATATGAAGATAATACAATGTTCAGTCTAGTAATTTGTCTTTTGGTTGGAAGAAACTAGGGGCTTAAATTTAATATGTACAAATAGTTGAAACTGTATGCATAATTTGAGGTTGTGGCAATTTATGTTAGGGAATTAGTGCCTGCATATATTTGTTTTTGAATATAACACACTTCCTCTGCGTTACAAGGCTGATTGTTTATTTCTCATCATTAAGTAGAAGTTGTGAAATTACATTTTGCATTTACAGTAGTATAAATTCATAGTAAAATTGGTTTTTCCTTTGTATTTTTTGCCATCTGCTTTGTTATTTTGCAGCACCCCAAAGTTCTTGGCATTTGTATTTCAAGTTGTTGAAGAAATATTACTATATCTTGTAAAATGCATTTTATCTGCATGATATTTTTCTGTGCATGCACTTTCAACCTATTTTGATTAATTATCTTTTCAGTTGTATGCTACTACCCTACTGTTATGTGCTACTTTTTAATAATAATAATAATAGTAATAATAATAATAATAATAATAATAATAATAATCGCCCTTTTGCATGAGATTATGGTATGATTTTGCTATCCATTTTAATTCATATACATATTAACTGTGAGCTGAATAGTATTGTTAAAACTTTTGTTATAAATTTCTAGAAGTAAATTATTTAATTTGTATGTACAATGTTCAAAATGCTTAGGGGCAGTCTAGGCAATCTTTACTTCCTGGGCTTGAAGCTCTCAAAAACTACAAAAACAAAAAGTTGATGGCTTATTTTCTAACGAAGGTAGGTGTTGAGATATTTAGGATGCCATTGTATAGTGATTGAAAACTAAAACTAAATGGCATACACATTTACTTCCTCATATGATTTAATATGTTTGACTAAAACATAAGGTTTCAGTGTAAACACATGCACTGCTCAATTTTATTTGTTCTTCAACCAATGAGGAAGCAGCATTACTCTCTTTTTAAATTTCATGAGCTTTGTTTGGATGTAAGTTTTTTGTAATATTTATATTTATTATTAACACTCCAGATTGAAAGTTGGTAGAGCACTTGCCGCAAAAGGCAAAGGTCCTGAGTTTGAGTCTTAGTCCAGCACACAGTTTTAATCTGCCAGGAAGTTTCATTATTAACACTGTTGGAAGAAACAGACATAGTTGAATTCTTGCAGCTGTACTAAATTTATGAAATTTATTCACAATTGTGGTATCTTTCTGACATTAGCTGCATTAGGTATGAAGATTTGTGACACATGAAAATTTGTGGCAGACTGGGACTCTAGCATGGATTTCCTGCTTGTCACAAGCGGTCACCTTAACCACTTTGGCTACTGGATGACACTTCCAGGACCGACTCAAACTTCCATCTTTCATACTGTGTACAACATATGGAAGTTTGGCTGAGTCCTGAAAACGGGCTCAGATAGCTAAAGTGGTTAAGGTTTCAGGACTCAGCCAAACTTCCATATGTTGTACACAGTATGACAGATGGAAGTTTGAGTCAGTCCTGGAAGTGTCCTCCAGTAGCCAAAGTGGTTAAGGTGACCAGTCGTGACAAGTGGGAAATCTAGGTTAGTCCCAATCCAGCTCTAATTTTGGTGTGTCACCAGTAGGTGACATCTGCATACTTAATGCAGCTAGTGTCAAGAAAGATTTCACAATGACAAATAAGTTTCACATAGGCCCCTACTTAATATATGTAATGGCCGGAACTTAGAGATCAGCACAGTATTAATTTAAATTAGCTGTAAAAACTAGTCAACAGTTCTTTTTCAGTGTGACAGTCACAACTGTGCTATGTGACATTATATCCTATGGATCTAACACTTGTGATATGCTTAATAAAATTGGCGGAACTGATAAACCCACTTAGGCAAATAGTAACATTAAAATATTTTTGGTTTTATAATGAGGTGCGGAAGTTCAGTGAGTTTAATTTTAGTATAAAATAATTGTGTCCATCTGTCTGATGGTGTCTACAAGTGCTGAGAGAAATGCAAATGAAGAAACCTGTTTCCAGAATTATTATCAGAATTAATAAGCTATGAAGGGGAGAGACAATTTTATTATTTTAGTTTATAAGGTAGAGGGATATTTTGTGGGGGCTTATGTTATGACAAGTACTGCTGCTTCATTTCATTTCTGTTATGAAGTAATGAGTGTGCTCTCACTCCCGCCCCCCTCCCTCTCTCTTCCCCCGCCCACCCATCCCAACCACCTACCCATCTCCACCCCCCCCCCCCCCCCACACACACACACACGTTACCTTAGCCCTGTGTGTTAAATTTTCCCACTGGACAAACAATGAAATTTTTTACTCTTAATTTAGAAGACTGTCACTGTTGTACACTTGAGTTTTTCACAGTATTTGTTCATGACTCTTGGTGAATATTGATAGAAATACTTTAAACAGTCTCTTCCTTTTCTTTCACATTTTTTAGTTTTAAATATGAGAAATATTCTTGCATTTGGCCATTTACATAGTAACAGTCTTTCTTAGCTTTTACACTGTTGTAGAAGGTCACTGTTTTCATTATGTGGCATATTTTATTTTAACTTTGTGGTGGATGCCCTTCTTGTTGCCACTATAGTCAGGATGTCATTTAACAGACTCTCTAAATAAAGTGGTTATGTAATCTACAAGAATTAAGAGTTGGGTCCAAAATTGTTAAGGCTTTTGTGGCCACTTGTTAACAAGCTGCCTGTTCGCTTCAGTCTCAGGTTCTTTGTCCAATGTTCGTCTGATTTTTCTGATGTTTCGCCCGCCCTGACGCTGGCGAAACATCAGAAAAACAGACAAACATCAGCTGAAGAACTCGAGACAGTTTGTCAGGTGGATCCAAACTTTCATAAGTACAGGGAGAGAATTCACTAAGTTTCCTTGCTTGTGTTCAGTAGTATTTTCATTTTTATCAAAAATATGCAAAATCTATTTTGCATAAAGTATTAGAGGCTGGAACACTAAGCTTCACATATCCAAGAATATGACATAATAAATACAAGAATAAATGAAAAATTTTATTGAAACTTCCTGGCAGATTAAAACTGTGTGCCCGACTGAGACTCAAACTCGGGACCTTTGCCTTTCGTGGGCAAGTGCTCTACCATCTGAGCTACCGAAGCACGACTCACGCCCGGTACTCACAGCTTTAATTCTGCCAGTACCTCGTCTCCTACCTTCCAAACTTTACAGAAGCTCTCCTGCGAAACATGCAGAACTAGCACTCCTGAAAGAAAGGATATAGCAGACATGGCTTAGCCACAACCTGGGGGATGTTTCCAGAATGAGATTTTCACTCTGCAGCGGAGTGTGCACTGATATGAAACTTCCTGGCAGATTAAAACTGTGCGCCCGACCGAGACTCAAACTCGGGACCTTTGCCTTTTGCGGGCAAGTACTCTACCATCTGAGCTACCGAAGCACGACTCACGCCCGGTACTCACAGCTTTACTTCTGCCAGTACCTCGTCTCCTACCTTCCAAACTTTACAGAAGCTCTCCTGCGAAACATGCAGAACTAGCACTCCTGAAAGAAAGGATATCCTGCATGTTTCACAGGAGAGCTTCTGTAAAGTTTGGAAGGTAGGAGACGAGGTACTGGCAGAAGTAAAGCTGTGAGTACCGGGCGTGAGTCGTGCTTCGGTAGCTCAGATGGTAGAGCACTGCCCGCGAAAGGCAAAGGTCCCGAGTTCGAGTCTCAGTCGGGCGCACAGTTTTAATCTGCCAGGAAGTTTTATATCAGCCCACACTCCGCTGCAGAGTGAAAATCTCATTCTAAAAATTTTATTGTTTGTCACTATGCCTGTGTTTTGGAAGAAATTACTAAAACCCAAAGTATTATACACAGGAGAATTTACTTAGGTATTTTAATAGAATTTAATAAAATATCTCTGAGTTCAATCTGAATTTTTGTTGACATTTGATGTTTTATCTATCACAGAAGAACATTTTGAAAAACTCCTAATTTTGGTCTGTGCAGATGCATCACAGATTTCATCTGAACCGGAGGAAATAGCTGGTATTTTGAATTGGTTTCATCCACATCCTGATGCATTTGGTGTAGCTACAACTTTGTACGAGAAACATCCAATCACTCAAGAAAATGCTGGAGACCCAATTGCTGACTGTTTTGCTCTAGTAGCAAGAGAAAATTCAGCTGTCTTGGCACTTGCAGATGGAGTTAACTGGGGCGAGAAAGCCTGTGTTGCTGCAAGAAGTGCAATACATGGATGTGTGGAATATCTGAACAAAGCTTTCTTCACCCCCGGAGTCTCCGCATCAAAAGTTACAAACACAATGGTAGGTTCGGTAATGTAGTTTTAATTCATAAGTATTTATTGTCTTATGTATTAATATATGTGAAAAAATCTCTACTGGATAGGACACAATTCAATGATGATTTGTAATATCCTGAACACCTGTTTTAATGAGCTGTGTCCTGTGAAACAACTAGAAAATGCAATTCTTCTCCTCCCAACAGCCAGGAACAAAACCAGAAATACACATTTAAAAACGGTGATGTGATGTGAAAATCAGGGAAAAAAGATATTTGTGAGGTGCATCCCATTGCTATTGGATTTTTTATAAATATGGTAGTGGAAAGTCCTGGTGGACTGAAGTAATTTAAGGGGTAAAAGTAACAACACACCAAATAATAGAGGCAATCATTGAAATTGAGCATGTTGTGCATGTAACATGTTGCACCACTGGATGGTAAACTCTACTCCTGGCTGCAGTTTGGCAATGTCCATTCATTCATTCAGGTGGATAGTTATTTGGTGAGCATGCCCACATACAAAGTTGTGCATAAATTGCAGGAAAGCAGGTAAATTATGTGATTGCTTCTGATAGGATAGGATAAGATAAGATAAGATAAGCCTATGACAGGACTGAAGTAGGATGTGCTGGATAGGTATGTTGGACAGGGCTTGCACCTGGGTCTTAAACTGGCGTGTGAACAATGTGCAAGAGGTTGTGGGGTGAGAGCTGTGTGAGGATTGACGAAGACATATATCCTACTCCACATCCATTCTCAATCTGTTGCCACAGGACAAGATTTTTAAATTTGTTTTTTAGTCATCAGTGTTCATTTCTTGATTATTTTGATTGCTACATTAATGTTTCTGGTTCAAATTTCTCAATGACAAATACCAACTGGGTTGCTGCCACTTTGGTCAAAAGGACAGCAGTAAATTAAAAAGTGGTCAACAAAGCACTGTCAAAAATATTCTCCTCGGTATTGATGCATGCCATAAACAGTTTTTTCGTTTTCAGAGGACAGTAGAGTCAAGTGTTAAAAACTAAAACTTTGAACAGAATTCCAATGGTGTATCTGTTAGAAGAACCAGTGACAAGGAGGTATCAATTAACATAGTTGAAATAAAGCCCCATGCTTGTGGACTTTAGAGGGCCTATATGAAAACAGACGACTCCATAATTCAGTGTTCAGTGTGACTGACTGCCATGCAGAGGACCCAATCCGGTTTCAATTCTCGGAGCTGACAGCAATTTTTTTGTATTAGGACTAGTACAGCACCTAGCTTCATGAGGCAAGTGAGGGTCTACTTGATATTAGTTGCGGTTTCAAAGTCTAGAAACCCGACGGCAACTGGAAGAGTCTGATAATGCCATTAGCAGAACAACGCAGCAGTCAGTTGGTCTGTCTATGAAAAGAATGCGGAACTTACATTATGTTATTTATATCAAAACAGAATGAAAAGGAAGTTGCCTCTTTAAGATAGATACTTACATCACACCCATATATAATGAATTATAATATATAATGAATTATATATTAGCGGGAGAGGTCAGAAGAATCCCTTGACTGATTCAATATATTCTTATAATTAACCAAAGTAATGTTAAAAATGTAAAGTAAGTACCAAAACACACAAGGCAGTCTTTCCTTCCACTGTTCTTGTTTTCAAAATTTATTTTAAAATGAAATTATGCCTTCCTTAATTTAATTTCATCAGTGTAGTATTCTAGAAGCAGAACCTCAATCTGCCTTAGAGAGAAAAACAATGACAACAAGGAACTGCCTAGATACAAAATGAATATTTTGGATGCCTTTTTGTAGGTTTTGTGGCCTAAGTTCCCTTTCTTTGTTCAGAACTTTTGCTTCATTTCATGGCAGCTATTTCATACATTGCTATTATATATCCCATGTGATATTATGAATCGTGCACTGAAGCCTGGCAGCTCCCTCAGACAATTTCCATCTTCAGCAAGAGACAAAAATGGGAATTTAAAGTACAAAAGTAGGCTTAGTAACATGGTAGGTCAAGCTTTTATTACACAGAATGTGTGATTAGAAACTGAAGATTGCGTGTTTCCAGTCATGGATTTCATTATATATCATAGAACTGCAATGGGATATTTTGTGGTTAGCAAAAATAATTAACTAAAAAGGGCTCGTCACAAAGAAAACTCTTGCTTCTTTCAGTCACTGATAAATGTTAATACGTGACCCAGGAAAATAACTCCTATCTAGGTGCTGCACAACGATTACATATGGATTTCCCCCATAAAGCTTCAGCTGGTAAAGCATTTTAATCCTCCATTATAACACACTGCAAGCCACTGTTTAAAATTCTCTTGCCGTCACTTTTGCTGCATCTCATAGAGTAACCTCTGTAGTGTTTGATGTGGTTTATTGTATGGTCCTCCAACTTTGCATTCCAAATACCCAGCCCCGCCTAGTGTTGCAATCCTGTCTTTGCCTATGTTGTTAATGACTGTGACATACCAGTTTTTGTTCTGTTTGTTATGAATACAGTATTTCCTTTAACACACTTCGAAAATTGCAAGTGTTGTACAAAAGTTGAAAAATGTTATTGATCCAGATGTTAGGAACAAGGCTCTTATAATGCAGCTTGTAAGTAAAAGTTTTGTATTGTGTGAACAAAATGTTCTCCAACAACACAATTTCATATACATCTCGTCTGCAGTCAGCTGTGCAGTTTCACCAAAGAGCACACATTTGCTGTCACCTTAGATGTGTTTTAAGGCAAGCAAGCTTCTGGCAAAAACACAGCTTTTGTGAGTTCTCATACCAGTAGCAGAACTCCTGTTAGTGAGACACTGGATTCAAATGATGGATTGATATCTTGCCTCGTCTTGAAGTGCATCCTTGTGGCACATTTTGCAGTCAACTCTAAGCCCAGAATGTACTTGGAGTGACCACCATGGCATACAACAGCAGATCATTGTGTGTCACAGGGAATATGGATTTTCACTGAACTGTGTAGATCATGAGGATGCTACAGATCTCTTATGAGACCCCTGTGGTATCTCTGCTGTTTTAAGCTTTCCCAGGTATGCAGGGCTCTACTTAAGTCACCTTGTATTTTTCCTATTTGTTTGAAGGGATATTGAAAGAGAAATTAGATATGATCAAATGGAGTATAGTGAGGTCAGCAGAAGTGTGGTAACAAAGCGAAGACCAAAAAGTAGTTCAGTCAGGAGACATGTTATACTACTAAAAAAAATACTTCAGAGAGGAAATTCAAATGTAGGCTTTATTGTAGACAAAAAAATAAAAACCATAGTGTAGATGTGTAAGGAAACACAGACCGAGTAGCAGGGCTTGTTTTAAAAATGAACCATAGATGTTCCATAGAAGTCACTTAAGTTTGTGCACCGAAATGTTCAAAGGATGAAGTAAGACCGCTAAGAGGAGTTACAGAAACTTGTAAAAGTACAGCAGATCCCATTAAAAGACTATGGGAGATTTCAAAACGAGTATAGGACAAAAACCAAAGAGTGATTCCTTAGTGAAAAACTTTGAATGTTACATAAGAAATGAGAGAAGTCATACAGCAGTAGAATTTGACACTAACAACATGTTTGTTCTTAAAACATTCTTCCTGAAGAAAATAAATAGATTACAGAGTTTGCAATTATGAAATGGAACTCTGAATGAATGTGACCATATATTTTATCAAATAAAGACATTTTGGCTGTTTGCAGTCTCCCCGCAACAATCTTTAATTGTACTGGATGTGATGGCCTTGAACCATTTTAGAATTTTAAAGTGACCAGTGACTCATAAGATGCAGAGTACAAGTAGGTACAATGTTAAAAAGAAATACTCGTGAGGCAGGAAGCCGATAATATATACTTCCCGTTGTGTGTGACTTACACACCCCGATCGTGTATTTTCAGTACTGTAGTAGGAGAGTCCACTCACTTGATGAAACAGACTGATCAGATTTTCACACTGTGTTTTGTGGTGTACTTTGCATGCGACATAGAGCAGCATTTTCTCTGAGAATACTACTGCATTTGTTATGAAATATATTTCGTATTTCGATAGATGCAACTGCTCTTACACTGGGGCTTATTTGGTAATTAAAAAACTAAAAATCCAAATGTACTGACATTCCATCACCAATTTTTTTTCCTGTCACTTATTATTTCTTTCGCCTTTGCTAATGATTTTTTTCAATTGTGAAAACTTCCTAGTTGCTCCATAGTACAGAGTCCATGTTAAGCTATGGATTGTGCTATAACTAGTTGGGTAAGCCATTTCTAACATTGTCAGAAGGCATGGGCATCCCACCTCGAGCAAGATTGTGCCTGGCAAAGCATTGAAATGTTCAAACCAACCTCTAGGATAAGGACAGCTTTACTTTTCCATGTCAAAATGAAAATTGGAGGTGTAGCAGTTATTGTATAAAAAAAAAGGGCAAGTAAAGAAGCCAAGAGTTTGATTTTTTTACCATATGTGGAAATGACTATTACTTAAGTCACTGCAAGTCTTTTAATATTGTTGGTCAAAGCCTTTTTATGTAGAGACACATGTATTTCATTGTTCATAATGTATTTTTTCCTGTTTTTCATGCCAAAACTAACAACATTTGTGTTATTTTAAATTCGAAAACAGTATTCCAACCTTTCCGTACCCTTTTAATAGTTTAATCAGCTTGAAAAAACAGGCTACTTATAGTCCACTAAACTCAGTTTTGTACATAATTCACTGTTATGATTGTGGCTATTTTATTCCCATGCTTTCAAAAGATGGTGGTCCATTTTAAAGAATTTTATTCTTCTCTGCATTTCTTATCCCTCTTAAGCACACATACACACATACAATAATCTGAAGGTTATTATATCCAGATGTATCTAAAACTTTCAACAACAACAGAAGGCAGTTAACTCAACATGTATTTGAACTTCCCAGACATACTGTCCAACCATTGCAAGTCAAAGACCTGAAGAAAAATTATTCAGAATCTCCAGTTCCAGAAAATCCACACCATTAACCATTACTAAAAAGGAAACATAAAATGGAATGTGGGTCTGTTAAAAAGGAAGGCATGGGTTTCAAGTAAAAAATAATAGGAAAATAATAGAATACATTTAATTAAACAGGACTGTTGATAAATGTGTTAAGAGGATGTGACAAAATGCAATGAAAATTTGGTAACAAATAAACATTAAAGCTACAAATAAAGTATATGTTGGAACTTGTTTTAGGTAGACACCATAATTCATCATTTAAGGTGACATTTTATGCTTCCGCCTTATGCCACACAAAAAATTACCAATGTATAAGCAGACACATGGCCCAACTCAGTATATATCAACAGTTAATTTAACAGCAAAACACTATACCTCAAGACTGCTTCAGCACTTATGTACTGTCACCAGCCAGAAGAGCCCAACTGGACATTCTACTAGTTAAGTTAGCCATCGTTCACTGGATTCAGGATTAGACCAGTGTTCAAACATTGGTTAGTGCAATTGAATGTTGTACTGTAATTAACACATGTGATCTTCACACTCAGTGTCAGCCTTTGTACCATAGTTTGCCTAAACCTATTTGGCCCTGTGATGAGGCTTTATAGTTCTTACATGCATGTAAGACATCACAATAACAGCAATTATTTTCAGTGGTAGAGGGCTCTCTTCCTGCCACATTTACATTTGATGCCAAGTGTATTTGATGAACACAACTTAAAAAGGACTGTGTGTTCATGGAACATATTTGAACTATCTTCATTTTACAGATGAAATTGTACTGTTTGTCCTTGGTGCAGATGGCCTTGAATAAAGAAACGGAAGAAGTCTGAGAGCAAGTAGGAAAGCAAGTCTGAAAATCGGTTAAAATAAAATGAAAGGAAAGTGTAATCACAAATTAAAAATGAAGTCATAGAATTAGATGATAAGTTTGGGTATTTAGGGTAGATGAAAATGACTGGGAGTACAGCAGAGGCAGTTAGCAGAAGAGGAGGAATTGACTGAACTGCTTTTGGTAACCTAAACAGTGTTTTGAAAACTAAGCTTCTTAGAGTCTAAAAAGGAAAGTTTCCAACTGAACTGTATTACCGGTTTTGATTTATGGCAGTGAGACATGAACATAAAAACCTGAGGATGAAATATTGGGATTTTTAGTGGAGTAGGAGATGTAATTATGAAACAGTGGAAAACCCAGGTTGGAATATAAACCATATATAGAAAAGGATAGATTGCTAGAACAGTGAAGTTGATTGCTGGATACAAAGAAATAAGAATAAACTGAGGCAATCGCCTAATGGAATTATATTTCTTTTTCTTCCAGTGCTTCGCAAGCTGCCTTAGGAATGGCGTCTCAGAATTTTATTCAACAGCAGCAAGTTTTTTCTGATAGCTGTAGCTGGTATAAAAACCAACTAGGATTATGCTCAAGACTTTGTATATTATATTGAATATTAGTGGCTTTTTGTGATTCAGTGCCCAGCTCAATCTCCGTGTCTTGTGTAAATGCGAATAAAAGGTTAGACATTACAAAAAATGGTCTGATATGCACTCTGCCACTCTCATAGTCCTCACACCTTGCAGGCTGCCACTCATAGTCCTCACACCTTGCAGTACTATTTTTCTTCTTTCGTTTATTGTGATGCAGTGTCTAATGGAGTTAAGGTTAATACTTGGTTTTGTCCCTGTATATCTATGGATATACTTACGTTTAAACCAGCTGTTTAGAATTCTTAATTAAGTTTGCAGACAGAATTCTTTCAACATTTCACTATTATTATTTATTGTGTTTTCGCCATATTTCCCCACTATATCACAACTGACTTTCCACACTTTTCTTGCATTTAAGTCTCCTAGTAAAACTATTTCTTTGTGATTCCCTATATTTTCTAGAGGTTTTGTCAGTTGGGTATAAAATAAGTCTCTTTTTTTTTTACATCAGTGTCCTCATTTGGTGAACAGGCAACAATAATTGTCATAGAATGACCCTTTAGCTTCAGCTGTATATGCAGAATTCTGTTACTGTAGTCCAGTCCACGAACAATGGCAGTTCGTACAGGTCGAGACAAGGACGGGGACTGCATTGTTTCTGGTCCGAAGTGACAATTGAGGTACACGCATACATGTGCTTTGCACTTGATGAAAGCGTGTATCCCACAAATCGCCTTTCACTTGCTTGTGTAGAATTTGTTGCTCATCACCACCAACAGCCATGACAATCCAAGAGGAATAAAAATTCACTGAATAACTCACTATGATTGCGTATAATGCAATTGCAGCAGAGTGCTCAGAACACTACTAAGCACTCATTGGCTGCCGGAGAAAGCTTGATGTAGCTGTGAAGGACAAGCCTAAACTCGACCACCATCATTCGTGACTCCAATTATAATACTATAATATATTCCCAGCTGGTTCCCCCCACCCCAATGGCAACTCCAATTTGCGTTCATTGTTCTTTGGTATACTTCTATAAATGTAATGTAATTATCTTTGTTACATCCCATACTTTTTCCCTTTGATTTCAGTTAGATCCACTGTATCAATGTCAAAGTGCTTTATTTCTTTAAAGACGTTGTTTGTTGTGGCAATTCCATGTTGCAAATCTACCACCACCACCACCACCTATAAGCACAGTATCATTTAATAGCTCCATTCGTGGTGGCGTCCATATTCCTGTATTCTGATCTTTTCTGTACACTCATTATTTTAGGTATAGTTGATGGCTTATATTAAGCTTATTTTATACTAGGGAACAATGTTCTATAAGGTAGAACTCTGTTTGTAATATCAATACATATTTTGATTCCCACACTAAGGATGCCGATCCATTGTTCCGTATTCCAGGTGGTCTTTTCAATTATCTGTTGTTCTTTAAGCCTTCCAGCAATTGCATGCTAGTGAAAAGTCTCTGACTGTCTGATTGAATTTTGAAGAAATGTTGAGATTTATTGATCTCATTGTTGGTGACACACTAACCTGGTTGCCATAATTCCTGGGTGGGAGGTTTAAATTTGTTGCAGAGTAATTGTCTCGTCCATCTTTAGTTTTGTAAATGCTTCCAAAATATTCTTGACTCACTGCTACCCTTACTTTCATCCAGTATTTGAAGAAAGGCTTCATAACATTTTTGTAAGCTGATTTTTAGTTATGATTGTGCTCATATCATCTACCATGTTTCCTGTGACTGTTGAGGACTCAGCAAAATCCAATGATAATTATAGTTTTTGTTCTGTTTCTCAGAGTGATGGCATTGAAAAGGACTTACTCATTACCTTGTTAAGCTCTGATTCAAATATTAAAAAAAGGTCTAAACCCTCTTTTTACACATGCGATACTACTTCAAAGCTGTGGTCTGGGGCATACTCAGTGTGTTGTAAATACAATTAAAATGAAATTGATATTTAAATGTCTGACACCATTGATACCACACCATCTGTAGGGCACAATTTTGTGACTGTTGCTTGCAGAAAGTCTGCAAGCATTTCTATAACTAATGTCTACTCTGTAGTCATTTATAGTGCACTGTACTAGAATGTGACGTGCAGTTGTCTTAACATATTGGTGTATCTTAAAACAGAGTTATTGCCATACCAACATCAGTTATTGAAAATCTCTCCACGTAATATGGTTTCTATTTGGACTCCACATTGCATAATTGACTAGTGTTCAACATGTCAAATGGGGCGATTGTATCCTAATATTTTATTCTGTAAGAAATTGAATCATAATTGCCATTGTGACCTTCCTGCCCAATTCCATGTTATTGGATGAAATGTTTTACTCCATTAGAATTGCATGTGATTGTTTTGGCAGTTGATATGAGATGTTCTTTTCAGAGTGTAAGAAAGATGGAAGGACACTGTAAACTGCAGAATATGTAAAACTATGTGGCACATTGGTTAGATGATGATTTACGCATTTAAAAATCTAACTTCAGCTTTTTTTCCACCCCTTCTGATTAGGATTTTTATGGCTTCTCTAAATTCAGCTCGTCGAATGTCAGAATACATGAATGAACAGGTTATGGCCAATTCAATCTCCCTTCTTAGCTCAGTGTATTTATTACTCTGTTTGTAATTATTCCACTTTTATGAGATGTTGAACCCAAGTATAAGAAAAAAAGGAATTTGTTATGGTGAATACTGGAGTGGTTCCCTCGAAAATGACACGACCAATTTCCTTCTGCATCTTTGTGCAATTAAAGTGTGTCCTCCATCGGTAATGAACTAATGAGTGATTCGATGTTAGGACTTGCTCTTCCTTTTCTGGGATGCTCTGACACAATAGGATGTTGCTGTAGTAACAGGCTGTAATAGACTTTCCAAGAAGTCACTTTTCTAACTCTAATGGGGGACATAACAGTTTCTCTTTGAGGTTTCCTCCAGCTTTCACGTTTGCAGCAGTATATATCCACTATCCTTCTGTACATTCCTTCCAGTCATCTATCATAACTGGGTTGTTCCAAGGGGCTCAAAATCCACAACCGCTCTTTTATTGCAAGCTGAATGAGAAGTGATTTAGGCAAGTACATCATATTTCTTATTTGTGAATGATTTATACTGACTAAAATTCTCTTTTAATCAGCTAAAATCTTGACAGTGATTTCTTTGCATATTTCAGGAGGTATTTGTTGCCTTGTTGAGGTCCTTCCATGCTGCACATAGCCTTATTTTGCAAGAGGATGGCATGCTGACTACCTTGACAGCAGCAGTTGTATTACCCTTGACTGCAGTAGACAAATATGTTGTTTGTGTGTGTAATGTAGGTGATAGTCTTGCGTACGTCTACAGCAAGAAATATGGTGTACGAGAAATAACAAAAGGTAAGGGTGTATTAGTTTAATATGTCTTTCAGAATACCTTGTGAAGCTATTGTAAATTATGTGAAATGCTTTGTTCCTTTGACAAAAGTAAGCTGTTATTGGCTATAAGTGATGCACAAAATGGAGCAGTTGTCATCCTAGATACTTTCATGTTTAAAGCTTTCTCACCAGTCATTTCTTCTCGTTCAAGAATATAGTAACTGATTTGCTTCTTGTCTCCAGCTCCATCTTGGATGATATTTCCGTTGCTCTGTTTTTAGATAATTTTTTGTCTTTTTATGTTATTCATTCACTTCCTGTATGCTATACAGGTGGAAAGTCAACCCTGTCACCACAGCCAAGATTTTGTGTTTCATATGGAATCATTAATAACTGTTTCAACTTGTCAAATGAAAATGTGTATAACAGTGTCAATATGTAACAAATGCAGAAAGTAAGAGGAGGACAATTCACATTTGTCACCATATAGATGTCTGTCTAATTAAGATCTTGTCATTGGTTATGTGTTTTTACCAGGAAATACAGTTTGTTCACACTACCACTGCTACTGCTTCACAATTAATAACTTGCATTTTTTACCGCAGTTCAAAGCCGCCATTATACTGAATGACTCCAACCTGCTAAGAACTGATGACCTTGCAGTTTAGTCCCTTCACTCTCCAAATTAACCAACCAATCAACAGCTGCTGTGTATAGCTGACAAGTGAAATTATGTGGGTGGTGTTGGCCGTCAGTCAAGTTCAACCCAAACAAATCTGCACTTTATTTAACTAGCAGTCTGCCCCAGCTTTGCATGGGTAGCAGTAAGACTGGAGACGTATCTGGTGTAGTGGTAATCAATTATGTTGCGAGTCAGTCTATCTATTTGTGAAAACTGTATCCTATGCCGACAAAAAAATACAGTGAATGACTTTAATTTATATATGTGTAAATATAAAATACTCGCCATTAGTTGAGGTTCAAGCAGTTGACAGTCAAATAAAAGAAGACTGAAAATATTGCTGAGTATTTGGACAACATCGTCCTCCAGATATTGAAGAGGAGGAATGAGTTTCGGAGGGGAAGGGAGTGGGTAGGAGTATAAAGAACAGAGAAAGAGGGAGTCCATAGAGAGAGGAGGGAGTGTGTTGATTAATAGAGTGAAGACTGCGGTATGGGAACATGGGGGGTGGTGGTGGAGGTGGGTGTCGACCAGGAGCTAACACAGAGCAGCCACTGAAGCTGTGCTCAGCTGCATGCTCTGTGACAGAGTGCCAACTGTCCCCATGGCCAAATTGTAATAAATTGATTCAGATTGGTTGGTGGTCATGCCCACAGAAAGGTCTTGGAGCAGCTGCAGCAGAGTTATGAGACATGACCTGTTTTCACAGGTGCCCTGAAATTATCATTCTTGCCATCTCTCTGAAAGTGGTATTCTGTTGCGCACCCAATTTGCAAATATAATGTGGATCATCGTAATGCCACAATATCTACACTATGAGGGACATGTCATAAATAACGCACACTCATTCTTTTTTACTTACATGTTCATTTGTATTTATTTATTCAATATCTCTTTACAGTCCTTCAATATAGTCTCCCTGCTTATCCATGATTGAATCCCAATTTCTTGGAAGCTCTATTATTCCATCCTGGACACCACTGCTGTTTGTGTGTTGAATGGCTTGGGTAATGGTGGTTGAAAGCTCTTCCAAAGGATGATGATGATGATGATGATGATGATGATGATGATGATGATGACCACGACCACACACAGGTGTTTTCAACTTTGGGAACAAATCAAAGTTTGGCAGACTCATGTCTGGGCTGTAGGGAGGTGCGGCAACACTTCCAATCTGCATTTGCGCAGTTTTTGGGCTAATACATTGCCAATATATGGGCAAGCATCATCTTGGGGAATGTGTTTTCCAGCCTCAAGCAACAGATGTTGGGTTTTGTGCATTTTTCTGCACATGTTTTGCATGAAGTTACTGCTGACACACTTGTTCCACATGGGACTCTGTCATGATACCGAGCGAGGTGGTGCAGTGGCTAGCACACTGGACTCCCATTTGGGAGGACGATGGTTCAATCCCTCATCCGGTCATCCTGGTTTAGGTTTTCCATGATTTCCCTAAATTGCTCCAAGCAAATGCCATGATGGTTCCTTTGAAAGGGCACGGCCAACTTCCTTTCCCGTCCTTCCCTAATCCGATCAGACTGATGACCTCGCTGTCTGGTCTTCTCCCCCAAAACAACCCAACCCAACTTTGTCATGATGATTCTTTGGTGATCATAAGCGAAAATCATCCTTTGATGCAGCACACCATTTTTTTTTTTTTACATGGAGAATCTGAGACACTCCACTCACTGGACTGGTGTTTAACGTCTGTAAGCCATGTTTCATGAGTAACGACAATTCGACTCGAGAATCCTTGACATTCAGTGAAATCATTGTTTGAGCAACATTGCAATGTCCAGGCATTTCTGCTTCTCTTCAACAGTTAAACAGTGTAGGACTCATCTCACAGAAATTTTCCTCTTCTTCAAATCATTTGTTAGAATACAGAATGCTGATGTTGTGAGGAACTCTCTCAAGCCATGGAAATTCCCCTCAAGTCGCACTGCGATCTTCTTCAAGAGCGTCTGCCACAAGTTTCACACTTCATTCATCTGTTTGTTTTTGGCTTTACAGGTGTTGGATTATCCTGTCTATGCTTATACAGCCACCACAAAAATAATTAACCCAGCGTAAAACTGTACTACAGTCCACTACAAACTCACTACAAACTTCACTTAGCACACTGTGGATCTCATTTAGGTTTTTGCAATGTAAAGTTTCATTCTTGATCAACAACAGTCACAGTATCTGGGACCCCTGCAGGGTCCATTTCTGCCTCTCACCAATTTTATGTTAGAGTATGCAGAGGGGGGGGGGGGGGAGGGGGGGAACCACATGCTTCTTCCTAAAACTCCCAACTACATCTGACATAATTTTCATTGTTGCTGCATCAATCCATGGTAATATCAACCTGTGCATCATTTATGGAATATCCCCGTACATACATACTCTGCAAAAAGTGCGTGGTGGAGGGTACCCTACGCCACTACTAGTCATTTCTTTTCCTGTTCCACTCACTGATAGACAGAGGGAAAAACAACCATCTATATGTCTCCATATGAGCCCTAATTTCTTGTATCTTATCTTCATGGCCCTTACATGAAATTTATGTTGGTGGCAGCAGGATCTTTCTGCAGACAGCGTCAAATGCCAGTTCTCTAAATTTTCTCAGTAGTGTTCCTCAAAAAGAATGTTGCTTTCCCTCCAGGGATTCCCATTTGAATTCCTGAAGCACTTGAATGTTGTTTGATCCTACTGGTAACATATCTGGCAGCCCACCTCTAAATTGTTTCAATATATTGTGTTAATCCAACCAATTGGGGATCCCAAACACTCAAGCAGTACTCAAGAATAAGTCACACTAGCATCCTGTATGTGATCTCCTTTACAGGTGAAATACACTTTCCCAAAATTATCCCAATAAACTGAAGTTGACAATTCGCCTTCCCTACCACAATCCTGACACGCTCATTCCATTTCATATCACTTTGCAACATAATCCCCAGATATTTAAATGATGTGACTGTGTCTAGCAGGACACCATTGACATAGTATTCAAACACTACAAGTTTGTTTTTTGTAGTCATCTGCATTAACTTACATTTCTCTGCATTTAGAGCTAGCTGCGATTCATCATACTAACTAGAAATTTTGTCCAAGTCATCTTGCATCCTCCTATAGTCACTCAACTTTGACACCTTCCTGTACAGCACAGCAACATCAGAAAATGGCCAGAGATTACTGCCCACCCTGTCTGCCAGATCATTCGTGTATGTAGTGTATAATGATGGATGTATGACACGTTCCTAGTGCACTCCTGACGATACTGTTATGTCTGATGAACACTCACCATTGAGGACAACATATTGGGTTCTATCAGTTCGGAAGTCTTTGAGCCACTCAAATATCTGTGAACTGATTCTGTATGCTCATATCTTCCTTAAGCTTTTTGGAGATATATATGGAATCTGCCTGGTCTATCATTTGAGAAAGGGGGCAAGCTGTGTTTGATGATCAGTGCTTTCTAAAACCATGCTGTTTCATGGACATGAGCTTTTCAGTCTCTAGGTAGTGTATTATATTCAAACTCAGAACATCTTCTAGAACTCCGCAGTGAGAAAAACTTCTAACCACTTACCACACGGATTATATCCTTGTGCAAGACCTGTCATGAGCACCCACCAAGCTCCTCCTATTCCAGTTCTATCACAGTTTTGCATAGCATTTTATGTGGGTTTGAACACCAGTTGAATGGGCACCAGCAAACTGCAGCCAAAGCAGACTGACCAACCAATGCCTGAACTGGCTGCTGGACACACATTCAGCTTCAATAAATATTCTATGGCCTGTGGCAACACAACACAATACTCACCCATCCCAACGTCACCAGTACTGGCATCTTTAAATTAAGGCCATGGTTATAACTGTATTCTCAGAATTATTAAATTAAGATGTAATATGCTTCTTGATATAATAACTTTTTGTTGTTCATAACATTACTTATATTTAAAATAGAACAGTTACATATCTACATGTATGCTGAACCTTTTGTGAGGTCATTTCTTTGAAATATAGTGTTTTAATTCCTCTTGTTATGCATGGTTCTTGTGGTGGCACAATGTATGGTTTTCAGTGGGAAATATTTGTACAAGTTAGAGAAGATATACCCAGAAATTCATTGAAGTTAGAACCACCATCTAATGTGTCACAAACATGAACTCAAACTTACATTGTGCAAGTTCTTTCTAAAGTTGTCTGCTGTGAAATCACTACTTGCTCTATTTGTCTACCTGGCCAATAACAGGAGTGGTCCTATTTTTTATTGTACCTAATTCACCTTGTTGATATGACCGCCCATTTACAACTGATGAATATTAACTGGATTTATATTCCAGTTAAAAGTGTTGAGTAATATTTCTGTACCACCCCTTTTACTTGTTTTACAAATTCCTTCAAAAAATTAACACTAAAATCGTCATTATTATTTTCCTTTTCTTATCTGACAGAACATAGTAGGATCTGAAATCTTTTTAGAAATGTCTGAAAATGTACTATTATGCAGGGGTTATTTTTACAAAAAACTGTGATTTTGAAAGGCTTCTCTGTCAGATTAAGTAATGTGATTAAGCATTTTGGCAGACAATTTCTCACACATGAGAATCATCAACTGTCAGATATTTAAGTTCTGCAGCCACTATACATGATAGCTAAGATGGTCACATAACATTGCAGTTTTTTTGACTGCAGATAGTGTTGTTATAAACAATAACAAAAGGTGTCAACATTTTTCTCTTGCCTAAGAAGTGCATGCATTTGATCCCTGTTAACATCTCTCCCTATCTTATGATAAATGTTTATATTATCTAATTTTTTGGCATATCTACATATGTCCCTGCTTACAGTCAGTTTGTGTTCATTGTTGTATTTATAATGCTATATTGCTTGTGTGTGTGTGTGTGTGTGTGTGTGTGTGTGTGTGTGTGTGTGTGTGTGTGTGTGTGTGTACTTTAATATTTATTCATGTACACACTTCCTGCCTTCATTGTTGTGCTTGCACCCAAAGACTTCGAAGATTTCACACTCATCGTGTGAAGAGGAAAGTTATCTAATTTACTAAAAAGCTTTGTTTCATAATGACAAAAATGACTAAGTGCCCATATTAGGAGCAAAATATGTGCATTGGAAATAGTATCAGAAACTTGTAGGCTCCAATCTGCCACTTGGATACTGTTTGGCTTGGTCTCTCCCTATGTAGTTTAGTGAGTACCGGAATGGGCCTCATAAAAACCTTTCTTGTTGCCTTCCTGGTGATCAGACTAGTCGGAAGAAGAAGTCGTCAGTATTTACTAACCTACTTCCATCAGAGCAGCCATAAGTCGCAATCAGTATGTTTTATTTCTACTGGTTTTGTTCTGTAATTTTACAAGAGCATCATCAGATACTGGTGAGTTGAATACAATAAATTATGTCAATTAAGACATTAAAGAACATATTTCATTTACAAGATGGTAACTTACGTTTAAAATACAGTAGTTAGCTGATAAAATTATAGGGTGAAACTAGGAAAAATAAAACGAGCTGATTGCAACTTGTGGCTGTCCTGAGAAACGTAACTTCAACAGTCACGGTTTCCACTACGGGCAGTGCCTACTATCACAAAATTTACTAATCTCATTGTAAATTGGGCATTATGTGATATTAAAAAACAAAAAAACTGAAATGGGGCAGTGGGGTATGAAGGAAAAAATTGAACTAAGTTGAATGCCTCAGCTGAGAGATCACATAACATAAAACTGTTCTCAACATGAAAATTTGTTTGAATGTCGTAGTGCCTTACTAGATATGGTCCTATTGGAGGTGGTATACCCTCTTGGCTTTCTCCAACATTTGAGCCAGCTTACATTCCGCCCCCGGTAGCTGAGTGGTCAGCGCGACAGACTGTCAATCCTAAGGGCCCGGGTTTGATTCCCGGCTGGGTCGGAGATTTTCTCCACTCAGGGACTGGGTGTTGTGTTGTTCTAATCATCATTATTTCATCCCCATCGACGCGCAAGTTGCCAAAGTGGCGTCTAATCGAAAGGCTTGCACC
This sequence comes from Schistocerca cancellata, assembly GCF_023864275.1. NCBI lineage: Eukaryota > Metazoa > Arthropoda > Insecta > Orthoptera > Acrididae > Schistocerca > Schistocerca cancellata. Next base: position 640,386,709 of record NC_064629.1, read on the forward strand.
AGGCGAGCGGTCTACCCGACGGGAGGCCCTCGTCACATGCCATTATTATTATTATTATTATTATTATTATTATTATTATTATTATTACTACTACTGAACCTACTATAGTGGCCGGTCGGTGTGGCTGAGCGGTTATAGGCGCTTCAGTCTGGAACCGCGCGTCTGCTACGGTCGCAGGTTCGAATCCTGCTTCGGGCATGGATGTGTGTGATGTTCTTAGGTTAGTTAGGTTTAAGGAGTTCTAAGTTCTAGGGGACTGATGACCTCAGATGTTAAGTCCCATAGTGCTCAGAGCCATTTGAACCATTTGAACCTACTATAGTAGGACCTAGTGTTTAATGCGCACTTTAATTCATGGTTCAGCTAATTGTTTCTTTCACTGCTAGCAGTGAATAATGTCAAGTGATAGAAAAGCTTCTAGGACTGATAGTGAATAGAAAATCTAACCTTAGGTTTTCTGTTCTGGTCCTTCCCCATTGGGCCAACAAGCCACATGGTAATCACATATGAGATTTGACAGTGACAAGAGAGTCCTTCATATTTTAGTATGTATTTTTGTGGACTGTGCTAAAATTACTGGCATTCACAAAGGATATGTGATAAAATTGAAGCAGGGTATTATTAGTGAAAGTATGTGAGGGGGAGGGGGGGGGGCTATCAATAGTTCATCTTATATTGGCACAGCTCTCTTTTTTTTTTTTTTTTTTTTTTTTTTTTTTTTTTTTTTTTTTTTTTAACACCACACCAGGATTGAAATATACAAAAGTAGGACTTGCAGTGCATAATAATGGAATCAAATTCACTAAAATCCTGTATTCTTTCTTGTGTAATGTGTATCTCCTTTAACATTATTTTGTTTCAGGATCTCACGATATCCATTGCATGCGAGACATGAGGGATGCACTTGGAGCTTTAGGCCCTGTGGATGGTCAGAATCCAGAATTAAATAACCTGACCTGTTCCATGACTGAAGTGGAGCCTGGTGATATTGTGTTTCTTACATCTGATGGGGTTTCTGACAATTTTGATCCTGTTGTAGGCAAGTTTGCAGTACTTCCACCTGCACAACCAAGCTCATCAGCAGAAAACACGAAGACAGCAGGGAACACTATGAATATCACGGGAAGTACTATGAAAGTGCAATCAACCAATACATCCTCTAGAGCAAATGCAAACAGTGACATTTTACCTAGTTCACTACCCACAGTACAGGCATATCAGAGACATGAACTGTCATTGTTAAGAATGGAGGACTTGTTAAAGAATGGAGTATCTGGTAATGGACCACCCTGTGATGATGCCAAGACTCTTTGTGAACTACTCTTAGATTTTGCAACAAGGCTTACAGCAGCAAAACGTCACATTTTAGAAGATCCAGATCTCTATTATACAGTTTCTGAAAATTCTGATCAACTAAAGGAACTCAGTAAATCCGAGCAACGCACAAGACGAAAGAAGGTATGTGAAAAATTGGCAATGGTACCAGGAAAACTTGATCATGCAACTGTTGTAGCCTACAAAGTTGGAGTTCACCACAAGGAAGAAGCAACAGCAACTAAAATATCTGCCAACAAGGAAATTGCTGAAAAAACAGATGAGAACTATTTAGAAACTATTTTGTAGATATGACATTACTCATGGGCAGTGTTGCTTTAATAATGGGAGTACATTAAATTTTAAATTTTGGTAATTAATTCTCATTTGGTTTTGTGCTGTAAAATGCAAGATAATTTTGATAGCCTTGGTGAGAAATTGAGTTATGAGGCACTTTAAAGGCTAAGCACAAAAATATATGAGAAAAATCTTGCTTATTCTCTCCCGGATATCTTGTGCTGTCCAAGGAAAAGTAGCGCAGATAGACATAAGATGGATTCCCATCTCTTTCTGTGACTCAGCTGTGGTTTTCCAGTAACTGACTTAATCTATTAGACATTCATAGTTGTGCAGCCAGTACTGAAAATAAGATATTTCACAGTAGTTATATAAAAGGTATCATATTTACCAGTGCAGGTTGCACCCACTGAACTGTTAGACATGAAAATAAGATTGCTTGAAGCAAGGTTGGCCTATTAAAACTTCATGCGAAAACAATGCCTCTGATTTTTTTCCTCTTAATGCACATATACATTATTTATTAAATCTGACACTAATGACTCCTGTAGTTTATAATTTAGTTATAATTTTGTAACAGATTTTTTGTTTGAAATTTTGGTTTGCGGATTGATGATCTTTCGTGATTTTAGAATAAGTTTACAACTGTTCCACTCTAAAAAGCAACAACATTCCTCAATGATAAAAAAGGCACTAAAGGAACTGAATCTGCTTTGCATGCTGTTTCTCTGCTGGTGAGTTTTATAAATGAAAGGTTGTTATGTGGCTCTTCAAAAGTGAGACTGACATTCTCAACTTGGTTTGCCAGCCAAGGGAAATATTAAAACCATTTCTATGCATTCCAAATCAGTATCTACATCGAAGACTGAATAAAAAAATCTTTTGTGATTTATCTAAAAATAGTTTCAAGGTAGCACCCTATTCTCGTTGCACCATTAATAAATAGTGTTTGTAATACAGATTTTTGTTTTAGTAGTCACACAAAAATGAACACCATTCAGCTGTAAAACTGTGATAAATTTTTTGCAAAATTATAAAACTTTGGGAACCAAATTGACTAACTTTACTGTATTCAAACATAGGTTTGCCATATGGCCAGTCTATCAGTAACTTAAGTATATAGGAATGGAATAGGAAAATCCTCAAAGTTACTAAAGGTAACTCTAAATAACCAAGTATACCAATACAGCTTATGCCATCCTTACATGTAGATTATGGTACAGATTTCTGAAGATTATGCAGAGTCTGTCTTGTTTGTTGTCTGAATTTGCCCAAATCATGTCATGTTTTACTTTAATTGATACTGAAGATGTTGGTTTTCAGGTTGCATATGTTGATAGGATAGATTCTGAAAGAATAGATCTAGATATTCTTGTGATCAAGTCCCTTGCATCATTTGAAGGTACTACTGATTGGGTATTTCTGTCACTACAGGAATATGTAACACAGAGAAGTAGTGATGAACTACACAGATATATTTTAAAAAGTAAAATGGGCAATACAGAGAAATTTATTGAAATGTATAGTTTTGAAATGTGGAAAGACCTTCACAGGAAAACAAAATATGCATAATTGGGTTAAATGTTATTTCTCCTAACTTAATACCTATAAAAATTCACCAAAATGTTCTCTATCAGAAAGAGCTTGTAGCTTGTATGTATGGTAATATCTGAAACTTGTTTCATCTGCCTTTGCCAGTCTTTAAAAATTTATTGATGGACAGTAAGGTTGCTACTTCAACGCTTGGGTACTCTTACAGGTTTTACCTAATTTTAAAAGTCAGTAATGTTCACAGAAACTGTTTATTTTTAGAAAACATGTTCAGTCGCACTCTTGAGAAATGTGGGCCTATCTGTGTGTGTGTGTGTGTGTGTGTGTGTGTGTGTGTGTGTGTGTGTTGGTTAGTCTGTATTAATTTAAACCTACATAAACCTATAATTTAATTGCTACATAAACGTAACAAATGAAATTTCATCTAACTAGAAGTTTGTGATGCTCAAATGTTGATATTAATTTACTTGATACTTTGATGGCTGATGCTCTAGAGAATTACAAGTACTTGTGTAAATATATTTAAATTAGGAGAAGAAATCATGTAAATCAATCTTGCAGCATACAGACTAGAGTTGACACAAGTTTACGTAACAATAACTGTTACATACTACTGTACTTTTGTAAGATTGTTATTGTGAATGTTTTATGGCTGTGATTGTTGTAAGAAGTTAGTTCTTCGTGTGAATTGTAATGTGTGGGTTGTCATTAATGGTTTTCACTATAAATTTATATAATGTGTACAGTTTCCCGTAAATACATACTGTGACAAAAAAATTGGTAGTTCACAAAAGATATTATTTTTGTTGATATTGTATAATTTGAATAATTGCTTTCTGTGACATGGCTAGATTATTGTAGTTGTTGCAGTTAGATATTTATGGAGTATGGGATATTTAAGTTGTCAGTATATTTGTGACAAACTGAAAATACAAAAAAAGAAAAAGAAAAATGTTGACACGGCATTCCACTGAATAAATGCAGCTATCTGTGAAAATGATTTACTTCAGGATTCAGTGTTATTTAAATATACTAATATCTTAGATATGCATTTTTCTTTAGCAGTTTTGTTTCACTGAATCTAAAACATTTATTATGAAACCAAATGTTAATCGTAGCATTGAACTGTCAATGAGTGAATTGTTTTGTGTTATTTGCAAACCACTGGAAGCTACTTGTTACTAAGTGATAATTTTGTGACGACTATAAAAGAAAAATCTTTGTAGAATATTACACTTGCTGGTCAAGTGTGTATTTGGTTTATCTGCTATTTATGTAGAAAATGATGACACTCAGTTATTCAAAAGTGTAATGTGTGACTGTGATAAAAAGCAATATACATTATATAACATGGAGCACTTTCACAAACTGAAGCAGTCAAACACAAACTTTGTTATAGCATTTTTACTTACAATTGTTTTATGGTCTCTGATTATTTCAATAGAAATTAATAAAGTTTTCCTTGGACTTAATTTTTAAATTACTTGTAGCAATCAGTAAATTTTTACATCCTTTTCTGCTATGTTTCAAAGCAGCACCTGCATATTCCTTATGTGAATTTTACTTACATGAATTATTTCGTGCAGGGATGTTTAAAGTGATGGGGGTAGGTGAGAGCCCTGCGAAATCATCCCTTCTGTTTCTTCAGTATCTCACTATCAAATGTTAAGGCTATGTTTTCAGCTTTACAGAATAGCTTTGTGACATTATTTCATAAGGCTCATATTTAAGTACTTCTACTGTACAGATAATATTATTGGCTTTTCCTTCAGTTTCATTGCAGTTCCTTTTAGATAAAAAGAGCAGTACAGGCAAAAGAACTATTAATGATGAATTATTTTCTGCTAGATAGATTTACATTTGAGCTATTTGTTCACTTCTGAGTTTCAGAAACTAGACATATAAGAGATGGCAATGTATTAAGTGTCCACTTTGCGCATGTCTTGTAGAGATCTGAAGTTTTTCAGATGAAGTTTTTTTGTATGTGCAACTGTTTTTTAGTTGGATGAATGTTTTCTTATGGGGGTCATATCTGACTTCGGTTCTGTGGTTAGTGAGTTACATCTTTACAAAGGCTATTTAAGATTTGTGAGAATTTGCCAAAACATCTGGATTTGTTTTTCATGAAACTCATTATATCACCCTCAAAGCTGCATCAGATAAACCATATACTCAACATTATTTTGATGGCTATGTATTGTTATGCTTAAAATGCATAGTAAACTGAGACTGACAGTGGATTGCATTATGTTGAAAAAAGTATTTAAAATAAAAAATAGTAATGAAGAAAATATTCCAAAACAAATAGATCATTTTGATATTTACCTACCTAAGTACTTTTATGTTTCTAAAATAACACTGCAGGATAAAAGGTCGAAACATGACAAAGAAACTATTGGGGGAGAATGAGACAATTGCTGTAAATGAGTAATTGTTATATATCAGTAGTTGATTTGTAACAGTATGAACCGGTACACCGTACATGTAGCTCTGACAAAAGTGTTAAAATAACATTTTGAGATGTCTAAATTTCAAAAATAAATCCTTGGAAAATTCTTAAATCAAGCAATTATTATATACATAAAGGATTATAAAGTTTTAGGGCTGTGGCAAAATCATTTTCACATTATCACTGTTGTCTGGAATCACCAAGAACTGAACTAAGAGCTTCTACTCAAAACAAGATAAAATCAAAGTCATGTCTGTTGTCTTTACAGTCTTTATTAATAGGTCACTTTTCTGAAGTCCGGAGTTTGTGTGTGACAGTGATCTAATCTGACAGGCGGAAAAAGTTTCTATATTAATTTAAAGAATATTTTTCATTTCGTTCTATTTTATTAAACAATATATTAGAAATTGAAATTGTAATGACATAAATGACTATCTGATTAGTGGTTGGCTAAAGCAAGTTTTGCTGCTTGAATGATCTGGAAGGATCATTCTGATTGGTTATTCAGATCAATAGCCAATAAGAATCGAGCAGTTCCTGCGTGCAGATAGTTAGATAGGCAGGAGTATCGAGAGAGTCACTCGCTAACCTGCTTCCGAGTAACACCATACTAGTTGTCTCTGCGAAAATAGTATGTAAAATGAAGAGCTAGTGAGATCATTTCAGATAGAACGTGTCATGACTAGAGCAGTTTAAGTTACGAACATTTTGAGGAAAGTGTGACGTTTCAGAACTAATTAGTTGAAGTTTTATAAGCGTGTGATCTTTTGGTCGTAGAGAGAATTCCATGTGGCATATTCCGTGTTCTTTATGGAATACATTGGCGAGCACTTCTGACATAGAAGACCACTGAAATGACCAAATGTGCAACTTGCTAATAGTGGTGGGTCAGTGACTGTTAGATCGCAAATTTAATCGGGTTGGAGTTGCAGAAATTCTGACTGCTTTTTCGTTTGAAAATATATTGCAAAGACTGTGAACTTGGAATGTTTGAGCCTTTGCCTTTTTAAATACGGACTTGATAGCCATTTCATGTGCTTTATTAAGAATAAAAAGCATTTTCAATAGAATTTTCTACTGCTTACTGAAATTAAAATGCATCCTCCAAATGCCTGAAGTATTTGAATATCAACTTACAGGAACTGTTTTACAACTTGAGTTACGCACCCTCTGTGTGGTAGGTATTAGGTAGTGGTTTCATCAACACTGCTTTACACTGCCTAGTGTGCATCTACTACTGCAGAGTGAAGGGATGTCAGAAAGAAGGCATATAGAGGTAGGTGAACTGTTTGATGAAAGTTACAGAGAGAGAGAGAGAGAGAGAGAGAGAGAAATGAAGGAACGACAGTCCGACCCCGACCCACTGCACTGGCTAGGAAATTATTATAGCTACCATTCACAAAGGTGTTGCCCAAATCGGCTGATGAGCAGAAAACAACACAGGCAGAAACTGCTGGAGATTTCATTGATGTGTGAGAGTTCTTTTTTTTCTGTAACCATGGATAATATGTGACTGGACTTAATGCTATCAGTTTGATCAGGAGTTGAAGTGATAATCAATGGCTTGACATTGCCCGTTTGTGATGTGGCAGAAAGTGTTAGTGCAGGATCAATATAATATTATTAATAAACTTTTTGACATCAGGAATCCGTACTTGATGAAATAGTCAATGTCAAGTTATATGAGGGGTTAAAAAAAAAAAAGTTGCTATGCATCGCTGTTTTTGATCAGAGTTGTATAATCCTGGAAAGTTGACTCTGCTGCATGATACTGCCCACTTGCATACTGCCACGGATTTCCACACTTGCTTGGCCAAAAGCTGCTCAGTTATTCTCAGATCAATACTGTATTCTGCATACTGCTTTCCATCACTCATATAAAGGAAAGCAGACACACCTCTGGTATCCCGAACCAGTGACTTTGAAAGCCCACTAGAGAGCATGGAACTGGAACCTTGGTTACTAGACGGAACAAGTGCTCATGTAGCCAGTTATACATCATTCTGCTGCCCGATCAGAGCTTGCAGCCAATTTAGAACAGCTGCATGGCAACACCAGACTCAGTGATGTATTTGTCTCACTTGCCGTAATGCACTGTTATTCCTCGGCATATGCTTTGCTGTGTCTTAAGTTCTCTCTCTCTCTCTCTCTCTCTCTCTCTCTCTCTCTCTCCCTCTCTCTCTCTCTCTCTCTCTCTGGCTTACTTGTTGGGCTCGTTTATCTGTAGCGCCATCTCTACTTGTCCATTTCCTCATTGTTTGTCCTTCCGTCCAGAATCTGCGATCTGCCTTTGATGGCCCCAGGCTATTTGGCCCAGCCTCAGCAGGTTCTTTTGGGTGGTTCCTGATCTTCTGTTGAATCCTAGTCACAATACCACCAATTTGCAGACATCCAAAGATGTACTGTCAGTTCCTCAACAGAATCCAAAAGTAGCATTAGCTGATAGTTTCTAGCAACTTTAGAATTTTGCCAAAAGTGTATTATAGACAATGCAGCTTACTTTGAAGATGATTAAGGTATTTTCTGTTGTTTCATGATACTGTTCACAGATTATTTGAGACACAACTTGTATTTTGCTATTCATATTGGAAACTGATTAAGATTTTAGTTTCTTGGCTAATTTTAGTATTACAAAAAACATCTGATGTGTGTATGAGAGGATAATCCCCATTCGTCAAATAGAGGGGGCATGGAACAGTAAACAGGCATGTAAACAAAGAGAGAAAGGGGGGGGGGCAGAAAATCATGTAGGTTTTCAGGGTTTCTAAGATCCGGGAAAAACCCGGAAATTTTTTCATCCGGGATAAACCCAGGAATTTTTTGGAATTCCGGGAATTTTTTGTTTTTTTAGCTTTCATGTAATTTTTTTAATTTTGACTAGTAAGAAACAATACTCTAACAAAGGGTATTATGTACCCCACTTCTGTAGAATAATACTGCAGCAATAAAAATGAACGAGAGAAGAAGAAGAAAAAAAAAAAATTCTTAAGTTGCAAAGGAAATGCGGCATGTACTACAACAAAACACAGTGCTCATACAAGCGTCTGCCAACAGCAAAATGTGTTAAAGGCCTTAGGAAGACTGCAATTCTTCATAATAACTAATTGCCTCCGATGAGCGTGATGTCACAACAGTTTACTTTAGATTCGTTTGAGCAGTTGCGGGCTATCTCATGCGCATGCGCAGTTGAGTCCCGTATGTGCAGTACCTTCTCCTGCTTCTGGCTGCAGAAGTGTGGCTGTTAGCTGTATAAGCTGCAGCAGCAGCAAGAAGCTACCTGGAAAAATTTGCGTGCAAGTTGCCAGATTCACTGGGGGCGAACCGGGGTATCTACCCCGGGCGGCAATTTCAGGGAATTGGGGGGGAAGATTCATATTCTTGAGGAAAAAAACCTTGTTTCACAAAGTGCCCAGTATCCAGCGCACGTTGATCTGTCGATTATTCATATGATTTTGAAACGCATCCCTGTTGGTTTTTGAACATATTCTAAGTTTATTTCTGAATGAATGATAAGTTGAATTTTGAATGCGTGTATAGTGTACGTCATGTATCTGCCAGGGGAATCCCCATCGCATCTTGAAATAATCTTTCCTGCAGACAGAAGGGGACGGGGCTATAAGAGCTGAGCGGAATAAAGCCGACGGGTGAATAGCAAACCTTGTTTGTTTATGTGGTTGACTGGGTTTGCGAATGATCAGCGTTGTAATAATTGCCACCGGAATCCATGGATTCAGAGTACCAGAGTGGAAGTAAACGACTAACAGGATTGATAGGTAAGAAAGATTACGTATTTTCTTCTTGGTGTATCCAAGAACATGAAATTTTGATAGAAAATTTTAGGCCAGACTGCTACACTAGTAAGGACCAGCTCTACTGTCCCCGGTGGCAGTCGCCCGAGTTCTATTCTGGGAGTAATGCAGAGAACGCGTTGTATGAAGTACTAACACCTAACCAGAGAATAAACGCGGGATAACTAAACCGTTGATTGTGGCAGGGTGAGTGAAGTTAACCGGAGAATAAGTTACATGATTAGTGATGACAAGATTGTTTATTAGAACGAGGAAGGAGAAGAAACGGGGACATCACACAAATTATGGAAGAATAAGGCGACTCCAAATTTATATAAAAATTTCATACCACTAAATTTCGATATCATTCTTGAGAAGCTGGAGCGTATGAATGAAATGTGAAACTATTTCCTAACACAAAACTTTTTGCTTGTAGTAGGCCTGATAAGCATTTGATATTGGTGCTTCGTGAATTATATTTTCTCTGTTATAAAAATGACCATTTGTGCCAAAACAGTCTCGTTTATTTGGTGTTTGTTACAAAAACTGCAATATTAGACAGGCCTATTTCGTTTTATGTAGCAGACAGATACAAAAACATGTAATCAGATGGAGAAACCACACAAGTCTTGGGTAGTGTTTGTATTAACAGCTTTGTCGGTATTAGACAATGACATTTCTTTTTTCATTTAGCAAAACATTTGACGATCATTGATGAGGTAATAGATTCTTTCCCAGAAAGGAAAACACATAATGTAAAGCTGTAACAAGGTTGGAGAGAAAAAAAAATGCTAGGTTTTTGGATTGAAGAAATGTGTACTGACTTGCTTGTCTCTTCTACTGGTTTCATGTATCGTATATTTAATTTTATGTCACACAAAAAAGCAAGTTATTAGCTATAGGCAATAAACAATGCAAATTTTCTAAAGAGTTCTTGTCCTCCCAGTTACAAATCATCCCATCCAATATTGATTGCGAGTTTTTTTCTGATGCACAGAGCAGTCTGAGTTGTTGTAGGAAAGTGGATAATCTCCACGTGACCGGCGTTTACTTTAAGTGATTTTGCTGTTTCCTCTTCGTTTATTGCTCTCACGTCAAGTGAAAACAAAATGGATTTCTTTGACCGGGAGCTATCAAGTGAATTAAAATACATTGACATGAGTACGGAAGGCTAAAATACTGTATGTTATTAGTTTCAGGTTCTCTTTTGTTTCCACCTTTCTGACTGTCAAGCATTAATCGCCTTGCAGAACAATGAAGTTATTTTTGTCGATTTGCTAAAGAAATTTGGCTTTTATTAATCTTTTCCGCTGAGGCAGTCAATTTATTTGAAACGAAGTGTTTAATTTCCACACTACTGGCTAGTTTCAACTGTTTGCTGCATTCCAAAAGTGCATGCTTTCATCTTCAAGCACGTATGACATTATGTCACAATGAAGAACCAAACATGAGATAATACATTATTGGTACTCCAAGAAAATTTACATCCGAATCTGGACATACGAATTTGCACTTTAAGCCGAATTACGCGTTTTAGTATGGTTCACGAAATTCCGATGCTCTTGGAGTATCCTCTGATGTCCTGTTTCTTTTATGACAATGTAAGATCGTTTAATGTCTTACACCGTCCGTCGAACATGTGCGCTTCCAGCATCCTAGTAGTTGCGCAAGCGCGGTGACGCCTGTTATCTGGCGCTTTCTGGCAACTACTGAAACGAACCTATTTCTAACAGATCGCGGGAAAATATTGCGAATGGTTGTTTGAAAAGCGTTACTTTCAAAGTAAATTTCCTTTGATGTAAGATGAACTATGTGCGAGAATGTACGATGAATTCCTTAAATCACAGAGCGTTTGACTCTCATTTAAAAATCAGGTCTTTTGAGTACGAACATTTAGAAAAATTTCGAGCTCAGAACATCAGACATACATGTCTTTATTAAAAAATATTACTGGCACATTTGTGGGATGTATCTTAACGTGTAACACGCGCAAAAAAGATCAACATTATACAGGGTGTTTCAAAAATGACCGGTATATTTGAAACAGCAATACAAACTAAACGAGCAGCGATAGAAATACACCGTTTGTTGCAATATGCTTGGGACAACAGTACATTTTCAGGCAGACAAACTTTCGAAATTACAGTAGTTACAATTGTCAACAACAGATGGCGCTGCGGTCTGGGAAACTCTGTAGTACGATATTTTCCACATATCCACCATGCGTAGCAGTAATATGGCGTAGTCTCTGAATGAAATTACCCGAAACCTTTGACAACGTGTCTGGCGGAATGGCTTCACATGCAGATGAGATGTACTGCTTCAGCTGTTCAATTGTTTCTGGATTCTGGCGGTACACCTGGTCTTTCAAGTGTCCCCACAGAAAGAAGTCACAGGGGTTCATGTCTGGCGAATAGGGAGGCCAATCCACGCCGCCTCCTGTATGTTTCGGATAGCCCAAAGCAATCACACGATCATCGAAATATTCATTCAGAAAATTAAAGACGTCGGCCGTGCGATGTGGCCGGGCACCATCTTGCATAAACCACGAGGTGTTCGCAGTGTCGTCTAAGGCAGTTTGTACCGCCACAAATTCACGAAGAATGTCCAGATAGCGTGATGCAGTAATCGTTTCGGATCTGAAAAATGGGCCAATGATTCCTTTGGAAGAAATGGCGGTCCAGACCAGTACTTTTTGAGGATGCAGGGACGATGGGACTGCAACATGGGGCTTTTCGGTTCCCCATATGTGCCAGTTCTGTTTATTGACGAAGCCGTCCAGGTAAAAATAAGCTTCGTCAGTAAACCAAATGCTGCCCACATGCATATCGCCGTCATCAATCCTGTGCACTATATCGTTAGCGAATGTCTCTCGTGCAGCAATGGTAGCGGCGCTGAGGGGTTGCCGCGTTTGAATTTTGTATGGATAGAGGTGTAAACTCTGGTGCATGAGACGATACGTGGACGTTGGCGTTATTTGGACCACAGCTGCAACACGGCGAACGGAAACCCGAGGCCGCTGTTGGATCACCTGCTGCACTAGCTGCGCGTTGCCCTCTGTGGTTGCCGTACGCGGTCGCCCTACCTTCCCAGCACGTTCATCCGTCACGTTCCCAGTCCGTTGAAATTTTTCAAACAGATCCTTTATTGTATTGCTTTTCGGTCCTTTGGTTACATTAAACCTCCGTTGAAAACTTTGTCTTGTTGCAACAACACTGTGTTCTAGGCGGTGGAATTCCAACACCAGAAAAATCCTCTGTTCTATGGAATAAACCATGTTGTCCACAGCACACTTGCACGTTGTGAACAGCACACACTTACAGCAGAAAGACGACATACAGAATGGCGCACCCACAGACTGCGTTGTCTTCTATATCTTTCACATCACTTGCAGCGCCATCTGTTGTTGAAAATTGTATCTACTGTAATTTCGAAAGTTTGTCCGCCTGAAAATGTACTGTTGTCCCAAGCAAATTGCAACAAACGGTGTATTACCATTGCTGCTCGTTTAGTTTTTATTGCCGTATCAAATATACCGGTCATTTTTGAAACACCCTGTATGTGAAAGCTTAGCTTCTCTTGCAGCTTATTAATCTAGGGACCAATATTATGCTTTAAGAGGTTGTAACAATGGAAAATTGTACTGAAATGCAGGAAGATCTGCAGCGAATTGACGCATGGTGCAGGGAATGGCAACTGAATCTCAATGTAGACAAGTGTAATGTGCTGCGAATACATAGAAAGAAAGATCCCTTATCATTTAGCTACAATATAGCAGGTCAGCAACTGGAAGCAGCTAATTCCATAAATTATCTGGGAATAGGCATTAGGAGTGATTTAAAATGGAATGATCATATAAAGTTGATCGTCGGTAAAGCAGATGCCAGACTGAAATTCATTGGAAGAATCCTAAGGAAATACAATCCGAAAACAAAGGAAGTAGGTTACAGTACACTTGTTCGCCCACTATTTGAATACTGCTCACCAGTGTGGGATCCGTACCAGATATGGTTGATAGAAGAGAGAGAGAAAATCCAACGGAGAACAGCGCGCTTCGTTACAGGATCATTTAGTGATCGCGAAAGCGTTACGGAGATGACAGATAAACTCCAGTAGAAGACCCTGCAAGAGAGACGGTTAGTAGCTCGGTACGGGCTTTTGTTGAAGTTTCGAGAACATACCTTTACCGAGGAGTCAAGCAGTATATTGCTCCCTTCTACGTACATCTCGCGAAGAGACCATCGGGATAAAATCAGAGAGATTAGAGCCCAGACAGAGGCATACCGACAATCAAGCTGCCTCAATAGTCATCCACAATTTCGAAAGTGTTACCGTTGCAGAATTTTGTAAACAAACTGACCTCTCGATTATGTCCCATCAATGTTCGATGGGATTCATGACGGGTGATCTGACTGGTCAAATCATTCGCTCGAATTGTCCACAACGTTCTTCAAACCAACCGCAAACAATTGTGGCCGCGGTGACATGGCGCAAAGTCATCTATAACAATTCCATTGATGTTTGGGAACATGAAGTCAATCAATGGTCTCCAAGTATCCGAACATCCGGAGGACACAGGCCATTTCGTGTAAACACAGCCCACACCATTATGGAGCCACCACAAGTTAGCATAGTGCTTTCTTGATAACTTTGGTCCATGACTTCGTGAGATCTGTGCCATACTCGCAGCCTACCATCAGCACTTACCAACTGAAATCGGAACTCATTTGACGAGGCCACGGTTTTCCAGTCGTTTAGGGTCCAACCGTCATGGTCACGAGCCCACGAGAGGCGCTGCAGGCGATGTCGTGCTGTTGACAATGGCACTCGTTTCGGTTGTATATCTCACTAACGCCAAATTTCGCCACACTGTCGTAATGGATACGTTCGTCATACGTCCCACATTGACATCTGCCTTTATTTCACGCAGTGTTACTTATCTGTTAGCACTGACAACTCTACGCAGACGCCGCTGCTCACGGTCGTTAAGCGAAGGCCGTCAAACCTTTTCACATGAATCACCTGAGAAATGACAGCTCCGCCAATGCACTGTCCTTTTATTCAGGTTGAAAATTATTGAACTATATGAAATAAAATCGTCATAACTTCTGAACGGTTTGCATTAGGATGTTCAAACTGCACGATTGACCGCGGGGAATGATGGGAATTACACTGAAGGGCCAAGGAAACTGGTATAGGAATGCGTATTCAAATACAGACATATGTAAACACGCGGAATACGATAGTGCGGTCGGCAACGTATATATAAGACAACAAGTGCCTGGTGCAGTTGTTAGATCGGTTACTGGTGCTACAACGGCAGGGACAATACCCGGGGCCCCGTGATCTAAAGGCAGCAACGCTAGCCACTAGACCACGAGCTGCGGACACCCTGTACCTTGTGTGCGTGATACTACTACCGTTGTCCATTATGCATTCCAACGGACTTGGGCAATTCCAGCAGGACAATGCGACACCCCACACGTCCAGAATTGCTACAGAGTGGGTCCAGGAACACTATTCGGAGTTTAAACACTTCCACTGGCCACCAAATTCCCCAGACATAAACATTACTGAGCATGTCTAGGATGCCTTGCAATGTGCTGTTCGGAAGAGATCTCCACTCCCTCGTACTCTTACGGGTATATGGACAGCCCTGCAGGATTCATGGTGTCAGTTCCCTCCAGCACTACTTCTGATATTAGTCGAGTCCGTATCACATTGTGTTGTGGCACTTCTGCGTGCTAGCAGGGGCCCTACACGATATTATGCAGCTATACCATTTTCTTTGGCTCTTCAGTGTAGCAGCACTGTATGGTTTGGTTTAGCGACGAAACCCACTTTCATTTGAATGGTTCGCCAATAAACAAAATTGGCTCATTTGGTAGACTGAAAATCCGCATTTCGCGATCCAGAAGTCTCTTCACCCTCAACAGATGACTGTGTGGTGTGCAGTGTCCGGTCACGGAGTAACCGGTTCGATATTCCTTGATGGCACAGTGACTACCGAACAGTACGTGAAGGTTTTGGAAGATAATTTCATCCCCATTATCCAAAGTGACCTCGATTTCGACAAGATGTGGTTCATGTAAGACGGAGCTCGACCACATCGAAGCAGGGGAGTGATGTCCTGGAGGAGCATTTTGGGAACTAAATTCTGTCTCTGAGGTACACAGATGGCACTGGAATGGTCCTCGATTGGCCGCCATATTCTTCGGATGTGAACACATGCGACTCCTTTTTTTGGGGCTATATTAAAGACAAGGTGTGCAGCAATAACCCCAAAACCAGTGTTGAGCTGAGAACAGCCATTCAGGAGGTCATAGACAGCTTCATTCTTCCGACACTTCAGCGGATCATGCAGAATTTCTCTATTCCTCTGCGTTACTCCATCGCGAATGATGGCAGGCATATCGAAAATATAAAGTACATCCGAATATCTGTAGTGACGTTTACATCTTAAATAAAGTGTATGCACGCCGTAGTTTGTAACTCATATACGTTTTTTTTTTCATGTAGTTCACTAATTGTCACCCTGTACCTTGATGATTGTTTTGGGGCGCCCAACTGCGTGGTCATCAGTGCCCGTACAAAGTCCCAATTTTTACTCTGTTCATTATTTTCACAATGTAACCTAGTCAATGTCACAAGTGATGATGATGACGAAGAAATGATGAGGATAACACCAACTCTCTGGCCCCGGGCAGAGCAAAATCCCCAACCCGGCCGGGAATCGAACCCTGGACCCCGTGATCCAAAGGCAGCAACGTTAGCCACTATACCACTAGCTGCACACACCCTGTACCTTGTGCGCGTGATACTACTACCATCTGTATATGATTATATCGCTATCCCATGACTTTTGTCTCCTCCGTGTATGCAATCAAAAAGAAACGAGGTGTCGCCCCTTTAAAAGTGCTGAGGCCCCAAACTTGTTGCTAGAGGCACATGAGCACCTACCCAGGTGACAACAGAGCGAGAACGCGCACGCTTCATCCGTCTGCTGCACTTAGTAGTGCTGAACACAGAGATATGGAGGCTTAAAAAGAAAAGCAAAGGCTGTACCGCGTTTCCTTCAGCGGAAGGAGTCTGAGGAACGGAAATTCGTCGAAGGTTGGCACAAGTGTACGGGGAGCACACATGCCCGTTGCAAGAGTCAAGGCGTGGCATAAGCGAGTCAAGGAACGACGGATGTCATTGACTAACGACATGCGATCGCCACAACGCATTATCGATACCACTGTCCAACAGGTCGGTGCTTTGATTATTGAAGATCGGCGAGTCACCGTGACAGCCATTGCCCTAAAGATCGGATTGAGCGCAGGAATTGCAACGGACGTGCGGTGCCCTGCGTACACTTGTGTCATTCTTCGTCACTTTTCCGTTCCCTTCACTTCTTCCGCTGTAAGGATGCGCACTGTGCCCTTCTGATCTTCTTTGGAAGCTTCCATTTCTCTGTTTTGAGCACGACTGAGTGCAGTGGACGGTCGACGCACGCACGTGCTCGCTCTGTCGTCACGTGGCTGTGCGGCCGAGTGCCTCTAGCAACGAGTTTGGGGCCCCAGCGCTTATAAAGAGACCACACCTTGCTCCGTAGGTAACGGTATTACGATTCCTTCACTTTATAGCCTTCGGCTCTTTTCTCTTCGACTGCCTCTTATCTACACATTGGGTGGTGGAAAGTACTTGTCACCAATATTTGCAATTTTTTGTTCTATTCCATTTCCGTCGTGAGTGAGGAAAAAATGAATCGGTGAAGATTGCCCGATCTCGTGACTACCTTACAGCCAACAGATTTTGCATGTCGAATAAAGAGCATAAGTAAGTAACCAGGACCGAAAAATTTCTTTGGGAATGCGATAATCCTGGAGTCTAGGACGCAAAAGTCCTACAATCTTATCAGCTATCTGCTACTATCTGTAATACAATATAGGCAAAACAGTTACAGGTGAACACAGCTACCAAATGGCGTAGATATATGCAAGTTCATAGATCAAAACAACAGTTTATTATACACTTCAAAATTAGATTTGGTATATCGGCAGTTGGAATAACGTTTAAAGTGCGTAAACTCGCGCAGCCACCATACGTTAACAACGCTCAACACCATATGTAACAGCTGGCTGGCTCTGAGCACTATGGGACTTAACATCTGTGGTCATCAGTCCCTGTAACAGCTGGAACGATACCTACCGCTAACAGTGAATCAGGTCAAAACTGTTTGGGCACCGTGTGTCAATGCTAGCACTTAGCTGGTGCACCCATCTCTCTCCACGACTGACAAACCACAGTGCACATATTTTGCCTGCACGTACACTATCTGATCAAAAGCACCCGAACACCTATTAGTAGACATTAATATGGGTTGTGCCCGTTCTTCGAATGGCTTGTTCAAATGGCTCTGATCACTATGGGACTTAACATCTGTGGTCATCAGTCCCATATAACTTAGAAATACTTAAACCTAAGTAACCTAAGGACATCACACACATCCATGCCCGAGGCAGGATTCGAACCTGCGACCGTAGCGGTCGCGCGGTTCCAGACTGTAGCGTCTTTAACCGCTTGGCTACCACGGCCGGCTGCCCGTTCTTCGCCTTTATGACGGATTGAACTCCGCTGGGGAGACTTTCAGTGAGGTATCTGAATGTCTGTGTACGAAGACCAGCCCAGTCTTCCTCCAGAGCCGAAACCAGAGAAGACAGTGAGGCTGGACGCTGGTGTCTGGAGCGAAGTCGACTCTCTAACTTGTTCCAAAGGTGCTCCATTGGGTTCAGGTCGAGACGATCGGTAGGTCAGTCCATTTCATGAATGTTATTGTCCATAAACCATTGATTCACACATGCTTCTTTATGACAGGCGCATTTAACGTTTTTAACCGCAGTACGGTACCCACACCCTAACCACGAAAAATACCCCATACTGTAACGCAAGCTCCTCCGTAGTTCGCCGGCCGCTGTGACCGAGCGGTTCTAGGCGCTTCAGTCTGGAATCGCGCGACGGCTACGGTCGAATCCTGTCTCGGGCATGGATGTGTGTGATATCCTTAGGTTAGTTAGGTTTAAGTAGTTCTAAGTTCTAGGGTACTGATGACCTCAGATGTTAAGTCCCATAGTGCTCAGAGCTATTTGGGCACTACACGTAATGGCAGGTAACCTTCTCCTGGCATTCCTCAAATCCAAACTGCCAAATCCCTCGTTCCCAGTCATCCATTGTACAGCGCCGTCGCTTTTTGCACCATCTCAAGCGTCACTCAGCGTTTTCTACGGAAATGAGTGGCCTATGAAGTGCTGCTCGCCCGTCGTTCCCCATCCTTTTTAACTCCCTGTGCGCAGTCATTGTGCTAGCTGGGCTGCTGGTATCACTCTGGAACTCACGAGTGATTCCTTCCGCTGATTTCGTGCGATTTTTAAGACCACCCGGCGCAATACTCGACGGTCCTTGTCGTCAGTACATGCGGACTGCCTAGTCTTAGTTTAGCTGTGATTCTTCCTTCGCATTTCCTCTTCACAACCACATCACCAACAGTTGGCTTGGGTTGATTACAAGAGTTGAAATATCAATAATGGATTTGTTACTCAAATGTCATCCAATGACTATCCGACGTTCCACGTCACTGAGCTTTCCTGACCGCCCCAGCCTGTTATTACTTCTTTTCTACTGACAACACAATACTCTACGCCTCGTTTTATACTGACGAGTCCGCCTATCGTGACGTCTTGTGCTCAATACCGCATTAATCAGGTATCGTACCTGTGCAACCCCTTCATTTCTTCCTGGAAATGCCACCCGCTCACTACCTTCCCCACGTTTACCAGAGAACTACACTACTGGTCATTAAAATTGCTACACCACGAAGATGACGTGCCACAGGAAGAAGATGCTGTGATATGCAAATGATTAGCTTTTCAGAGCATTCACACAAGGTTGGTGCTGGTGGCGACACCTACAACGTGTTGACATAAGGAAAGTTACCAACCGATTTCTCATACACAAACAGCAGTTGACCGGCGTTGCCTGGTGAGAAGTTGTTGTGGTCCCTCGTGTAAGGAGGAGAAATGCGTACCATCACGTTTCCGACTTTGATAAAGGTGGGATTGTAGCCTATCGCGATTGCGGTTTATCGTATCGCGACATTGCTGCTCGCGTTGGTCGAGATCCAATGACTGTTAACAGAATATGGAATCGGTGGGTTCAGGAGGTTAATACGGAACGCCGTGCTGGATCCCAATGGCCTCGTATCACTAGCAGTCGAGATGACAGGCATCTTATCCGCATGGCTGTAACGGATCGTGCAGCCACGTCTCGATCACTGAGCCAACAGATGGGGACGTTTGCAAGACAACAACCATCTGCACGAACAGTTCGACGACGTTTGCAGCAGCATGGACTGGCAGCTCGGAGACCGTGGCTGCGGTTACCCTTGACGCTGCACCACACACAGGAGCGCCTGCGATGGTGTACTCAACCACGAGCCTGCGTGCACGAATGGCAAAACGTCATTTTTTCGGATGAATCCAGGTTCTGTTTACAGCATTATGATGGTCTCATCCGTGTTTGGCGACATCGTTTGGAAGCGTGTATTCGTCATCGCCATACTGGCGTATCACCCGGCGTGATGGTATGGGATGCCATTGGTTACACGTCTCGTTTCCTCTTGTTCGCATTGACGGCACTTTGAACAGTGGACGTTACATTTCAGATGTGTTGCGACCAGTGGCTGTACCCTCCATTCGATCCCTGCGAAACCCTACATTTCAGCAGGATAATGCACGACCACATGTTGCGGGTCCTGTACTGGCCTTTCTGGATACAGAAAATGTTCGACTTCTGCCATGGCCAGCACATTCTCCAGATCTCTCACCAATTGAAAACGTCTGGTCAATGGTGGCCGAGTAACTGGTTCGTCACAATGCGCCAGTCACTACTCTTGATGAACTGTGGTATCTTGTTGAAGCTGCAGGGGTAGCTGTACCTGTACGCGCTATCCAAGCTCTGTTTGACTCAATGCCCAGGCGTACCAAGGCCGTTATTACAGCCAGAGGTGGTTGTTCTGGGTACTGAATTCTCAGGATCTATGCACCCAAATTGCGTGAAAATGTGATCACTTGTCAGTTCTAGTATAATATATTTGTCCAATGAATACCAGTTTATCATCTGCATTTCTTCTCGGTGTAGCAATTTTAATGTCCAGTAGTGTACATGCCACACATTCACCTGAGACGAGGCTTAGAAACGAGTATGAGGCAGTGTTGGAGAAAAGCGGGGCGGGGAGTGCGTCGCGCTGCGCTGGCAGACCGCCAGCTATGGCCGCCCACGGCTGGCCCCCACACGCCTCACCGCCAACGGTACGCCTGCTTCACCTACCTACTTCGCTACTCCGTATGCCTCCGACGATCGCTGTACTTCCAGTGCGATGTTCCAGCAATCCCAAATCTCTGCAGCTGTCGAAGATAACTGTCGTGAACAGCAGACACATCTCTTCTCGGGTTCTTACCCTGAAAGCAACTACAGGCTGTGCAGCGGTTGATACACAGTCTCATTTCGGGCCATTCCAATCCACCCGCAAACAGTGCTACGGAAGAAAGTACGTTCGAATTTTTGTTGTTTTAGCATCACGATCGTTACGCTGGAAGTATGTAATAGTACGTAACATTTTTCACGATTCGTTTCGGAACTTGTGCCGTCCAGTCCCGTCGCACACAAAATCCTCCTTGATGCGTAGTCAGTTGCAGTCTAAATAAACCCGTAGCAAACGGTGTGGCTCTGCTTTCACTCTTCTCTCTCTAACAAAAATCTATGAGGATCCCAGACTAACGAACAGTACTCAAGAAATGGTTAGACGAAAGGTTTGCAAGCGATTACACTGTGCAACAATGAAAATATATGTCGAATGCAAATATCCAGTTCCTATCATTTCTAATGTGCTGGTCGCGAATATCACAAAGACAATTCAAAATTAGCTCTGGTTTTCGTTTACACTGTTTTATTACGGTGAGATAATTATATCTATAATGATTATCCAGGCTGTTATGCCGTGGTCAGTTGATGAATTTCGTCTCAATTCCCAATTTGACGACCACATACTTCAAGTGGAATGAACAGTTTTATGAGCAAACGGATGGCGTGGCTATGGGAAGCCCCCTAAGTCCCGCAATTGCAAACTTTTTTATGGAGAAATTCGAAGAACAGGCCTTAGGTACTGCCAGCAAAAAACCAAATGTATGATTCCGATACGCGGATGACACGTTTGTGCTGTGGAGACATGGCATGGAGGAACTAAGCCGGTTCCACGAACATCTGAATAGTATAAACTCGAGAATTCAGTTTACAATGGAGGAAGAGGTAGACGGAAAATTACATTTGCTTGATGTGCTGGTTTTTAGAAACGAAAGGGGTAGTTTGGGCCACTCAGTATACCGCGAACCCACGTACACGGACCGTTATTTGCACCGGGATTCGAACCACCACCCACGACAGAAGCGGGGTGTTATCAAGACGTTAGCGGACAGAGCTAGAAATATTTGTGAACCTGAGTTGCTCGACGCGGAGATGGAACATCTCCACAATGCATTAATGAAGAACAGATATTCGTCCGCCGAAATAAAACGTGCGTTGAGACAGCCACGCAGAAATCATACTGACGTACAGGCTACTGCAAAATCAAAGGTTTTCCTGCCGTTTGTTAAAATTGTAATGGAAAGAACAGGGAGGTTCTTCACGAAGCGGAATATTACCGTAATTTACAAGCCCACCAGGAAGATACAGGAATACCTTAAGCCTGCCAAGGACGCTCGCAAACCATTGGAAAAAGGTGGAGTGTATAGGATCCCATGCAGCTGTGGAGATGTTTATGTGGGTACCACTAAAAGAACTGTTTCAAAACGTTTGGAAGAGCACAAGGGCAATTGTAGAAGAGGAGAAACGGAACGATCAGCTGTTGCGGAGCATGCTTTCCAGCCAGGGAACCACCATATTCGTTTCGAGGAGACGCAAGTACTAGCTGCCACAAGCGGATATTACGAAAGGCTCTACAGGGAGGCAATTGAAATCGCTAAACACCCTAATAATTTCAATCGAAAGGAGGAGGGCGTGAAATTAAACTGTATATGGATGCCGGTGTTAAAGAGGATGTGTACCACCCGTCCACTACTGGGTGATGGCAACGGCGATCGCCGGCAGCGGACAGCGACCAATTGCACTGTCGTTTTCAAAACACGTGACGTCACGCCACGGTGCGGAGCGCGCGGACACGGAATTTAGCGGCAGTCAGTAGCGAGCCAGCGGGTGTGTTGGACCTTCCATCGAGCTAAAGACCCCCTTGAAGATGTCTCCCGCAGACGGGGACGAAACGTTGGGAATTGAGACAAAATTCATCAACCGACCACGGCATAACAGCCCGGATAATCATAATGAACATGATATTTCCGGCCGTGAAAGTCTACATTTTAGTATGAGATAATTATATACAGATTTTTATGTTAAGTTTAAAATTAAATATTGTAATTGTTTGTTAAAGTCATAATAACTAGTAATAATATATTATATTATTATCTATGGTCTTACTTTTGTGGAATATTTTGGATATAAACATATTGATACCAATTTTAGTGATCTTTTTGTCTCCCTCCTCTTCAACTTCAGTGACTTTATCAATGCATGTAATAATTTTTGCACATTTGTTTCCAGATTAACTACCAGTTGTTCACATTGACTGCTATTGTAGTGAACTAAAATGCAAGATAGTCTTGTGGCATGTGTAGACATAAATGGTCTAATGAAGGCTCTCAGAATTAATTATAACCCTGATGAGTAGAGACTCTTTATCGATTCCTCAAAGTTTAGCTTAAAAGCAGTGCTTTTACATATTGGTAATGAGCTTCTTTCTATTGCAGTTGGGCATAGTGTGCATATGAAAGAGTCATACCAAAGCAAGAAAATTTTGCTAGAAGCCATCAAGTATAATGACTCTCAATGTAAGATTTTTTTGACTTGAAAGTGGTTGCACTGCTATTAGGGATACAGTTAGGATACACTAAAGATTGCTGCTTTCTCTGTGAATGGGATAGCCGAGCTCGTGCATCTCATTACAGTAAATATGAATAGCCCACCAGAAAATCTCTTCAACCAGGTATAAAGAACGCTAAGAGTGAACCTCTAATAGACCCTAAAAAGCTTATGCTCCCGCCCTTGCACATCAAGTTGGGTCTCATGAAAAACTTTGTTAAGATGGTGACGCTTTTAAGTACTTAAGGCAAAAATTCTCTTACATAAGTGATGCCAAAGTAAAGGAGAGCACCTCTGTAGGCAAACAGATTCGAGAGCTTTTTGGAGAACATGCTTTTGATGGAATCATACAAGGTGATGAGAAGCATACATGGGAATGTTTTAAGACATGCTGTTTACAGTTCTTAAGGAAAAAACGAGCAATAAATTACAAGGAGATTGTAGATAACGTGTTGTCATCTTATGAAAAACTTAGTTGCAACATGTCATTGAAAATGCATTTCTTACATAGTCATATTGACCTCTTCCCCAAAGATTGTGGTTCAGTAAGTGATGTACATGGGCAGCGACTTCATCAACATATTGCCACAATGGTAAGAGGTATGCCGGTAAGTGGAGCCCTACTATTTTAGCAGATTACTGCTGGACTGTCATAAGGGATGTTCCCGACTATGTGTACACTACTGGCCATTAAAATTGCTACACCACGAAGATGACGTGCTACAGACGCGAAATTTAACTGACAGGAAGAAGATGCTGCGATATGCAAATGATTAGCTTTTCAGAGCATTCACACAAGGTTGGTGCCTGTGGTGACATCTACAACGTGCTGACAGGAGGAAAGTTTCCAACCGATTTCTCATACACAAACAGCAGTTGACCATCGTTGCCTGGTGAAACGTTGTTGTGATGCCTCATGTAAGGAGGAGTAATGCTTACCATCACGTTTCAGACTTTGATAAAGGTCGGATTGTAGGCTATCGCGTTTGCGGTTTATCGTATCGCGACATTGCTGCTCTCGTTAGTCGAGATCCAATGACTGTTAGCAGAATATGGAATCGGTGGGTTCAGGAGGGTAATACGGAACGCCGTGCCGGATCCCAACGGCCTCGTATCACTAGCAGTCGAGACGACAGGCATCTTATCCGCATGGCTGTAACGGATCGTGCAGCAACGTCTCGATCCCTGAGTCAACAGATGGGGGCGTTTGAAAGACAACAACCATCTGCACGAACAGTTCGACGACGTTTGCAGCTCGGAGACCATGGCTGCAGTTACCCTTGACGCTGCATCACAGACAGAAGCGTCTGCGACGGTGTACTCAACGAGGAACCTGACTGCACGAATGGCAAAACGTCATTTTTTCGGATGAATCCAGGTTCTGTTTACAGCATCATGATGGTCGCATCCGTGTTTGGCGACATCGCGGTGAATCCACATTGGAAGCGTGTATTCGTTATCGCCATACTGGCGTATCACCCGGCGTGATGGTGTGGGGTGTCATTGGTTACACGTCTCGGTCACCTCTTGTTCGCATTGACGGCACTTTGAACAGTGGACGTTACATTTCAGATGTGTTACGATCTGTGGTTCTACCCTTCATTCGATCCCTGCGAAACCCTACATTTTAGCAGGATAATGCACGACCGCATGTTGCAGGTCCTGTTCGGGCCTTTCTGGATACAGAAAATGTTCGACTGCTGCCTGGCCAGCATATTCTCCAGATCTCTCACCAATTGAAAACGTCTGGTCAATGGTGGCCGAGCAACTGCCTTGTCACAATACGCCAGTCACTACTCTTGATGAACTGTGGTATCGTGTTGAAGCTGCATGGGCAGCTGTACCTGTACACGCCATCCAAGCTTTGTTTGACTCAATGCCCAGGCGTATCAAGGCCGTTATTACGGGCAGAGGTGGTTGTTCTGGGTACTGATTTCTCAGGATCTATGCACCCAAATTGCGTGAAAAAGTAATCACATGTCAGTTTTAGTATAATATATTTGTCCAATGAATACCCGTTCATCATCTGCATTTATTCTTGGTGTATCAATTTTAATGGCCAGTAATGCATAAACGTCAAGCCAAGTGAAAACGGTCTTCTTCTGAATTTATCTCTGAACGAAATATGTAATTGTATGTACTGTACATATGGACGTTTGTCATTTGTAATCCTTTATATACATTTAAATTATATATTTTCTTTGTGCTTTTCTTAGTTCTAGTACAAAGTAGGCTTACAAAGTATTTTCACTCATCTAATATTATCTTCATTTCTTCTTAATATCTTACTTTTGTACTTCCAGAATGGCACTGAAATTTATCAGTGCATAATACATAACACAATTCAAGTAATTATTCACTTAAAATTTGTTATGCTGAATCTTGGAACATGAATGCATATTTAATTAGTGAGTTATTTATACAAAAATGTAGATTACTTAAAAAAAACTAGAGCTAAATATTTATGAAGATGACGATTTTCTATCATTTTATACTGAAATAAACATAATTAATTCAAAATCATGCAATTTACACACTTTCACTTCAAATTTGTTGTTCAGTGTTACTTTCATAGATGAATTTTTTTTTTTCCACTGAATCCGAGTTTGTCATCTTTTCCACCAGGATTTAACTTACGGGGGGTGGTCATAAATTTTACTCTGCTTGACAGCTGCCAACTAACAGAGACGTTGTTGGACAGGACTAATCACAGGCAATGATGGACGATATGAAACACAGCACATACATCGGTGAGGTAGTGTGGTATATCTATAACGAAAAATGGTACAGATTTCAACACATGGGAAAGCAGGATAGCAAACATAAATAACATGCATGTTTGACACATGTCAGATTCCCAACATAAAGGTCGATAGCTGACTCACACAAGGAACTCCTAAAGTGTGAGGTCGCAAAAGGCCAATGATGTTTACTGCATTCGACGTCCCACATTTTGTGGACCAAGCAACCACAATATTGGCTACTAATGGCGACATGGGACGTGACTGGAAATATCCAATGGTGAGCACTGCATGAGGCTACGGAGCATAGTTGAACGGCTAGTCGACGAGTAACTCACATCAGTGCAATAGTGCTAGTAGTGTTGATAAAAAGCAGAGCAATGGCAACGATAAACAAAGCGTGAATGACATTATATCTATAAGAACAGTTGCCGAACTTGACATTTCGCCAGAAAGGAAACCAAACGATTTCGTAAAGTGAGAAAGAAGTGGAAGATGAAGTATTAACGTTTCTGCAAGGTGAGTCAGTAGAATGTGAGATGCGGTATGGACTCGTCTGTGCGGAGAATTTACATGAGGAGTAAGTACAATGATGTTGACATGTGCTTAACACCTTAAGACCGCTAGAAAGACTGCATTTGAAGTTATTCTGCGCTATTTTCGTAAACAGGTTCTGTTAGGACAAGAATTTCCGTGCATACAAGCTGAGACATCAGGAAAGGGAGCATTAACTATTTCTGGGACACAATACAATTTCCAAGAAGTCGACTCAGTTCTTATTTTGCATAGTCATATGAGATCAGTATAAGACTGAGAACCTTGTTTGACGCACTTGCGACGGTTTGTAGCTACACGTGTGCACATCACAGTGTTGTGTCAGTCACGCTGGGCAGTTAAGCATGGATAGACATGTCTCGCATGTCATGCTAGGAACAATGCAGCCTGTGCTACTCTGTGGTTCAAATGGTTCAAATGGCTCTGAGCACTATGGGACTTAACATCTATGGTCATCAGTCTCCTAGAACTTAGAACTACTTAAACCTAACTAACCTAAGGACATCACACAACACCCAGTCATCACGAGGCAGAGAAAATCCCTGACCCCGCCGGGAATCGAACCTGGGAACCCGGGCGTGGGAAGCGAGAATGCTACCGCACGACCACAAGCTACGGACGTGCTACTCTGTCATCAACAGTAAACACACTTGCTGCCCAGAGGCGCTTCGCGTATGAGACCAGTGTGAGCACACCTTGGAGTTCTGTGACGTCAGTATAACACTGACTGTATACTCGAAAATAGTCCCAACCTTCACCTACAGGGGTATGGGTCGCACTGGCTTGCATCCAGCAGTGGCTTGCGGCGGCGTCTTCACTCCCGTCTGTACGCGTCAGCAATGGTGCCTAGGTGAACATGTATCTCGAGAGTAATTTCTCAGGTACCAAGTATGAAAGTGATGTCGCCACTTCATGCGTGCGAGACCTGAATGGGCACCTGTGTGTGGTTTGACATCTGATGGCCGCATAATTTCCCGGGGCTGTCAGTAACCTCCTGAGTGGTCTAGTGGACAGGGGGCGATGGGCGGTGTCAGCATACATTGTTTGCATGTCTGTTGCATTATTTTGCGAGCGGGTCTGTGGGCTGTGCTATGCATTATTTGGACAGTTTACGAGTTGATTTCGTGTCTGCACATCTGTGTACTGCATTATTTAGGAGGAGTTTGCATGTCTATACTGAAATTATTTCGGTATGTTAGGAGTTGTTTGCATGTCTGCAGAGCGTTATTTAGGAGTAGTTTACAGATCTCTGGGCTGTGTGGCGTGACCCCAAGCATGTCAGAGCGTGTGTTTTGTATCAGTGTGATAAATATACTCCATCCCTAAATAAATAGTTCCAAAATAAATAATGAACACTACTTCCTTACTCTCTCCAGCAGCCCAGCGCAGGCTGAGTCACTTTCGCACCATTTTCCCCCTCCAGACCAACATCTTGGATTACGTTACAGGAGAGATGACAGCAACCTCTGGTGTCAGTACTGTGTACTAGGTCAGTTGGACTTTAGATCTCGTGGTGGAGACACTGTCTGCAAAATAAAGACTTATATCCAGCATAGACAGAGTCCTTTACCCGCCATTTCCTCCACTCTAGACCGTCATATTGGATTATGTCATGGAACAGATGGCAATGCTCTCTGGTGGTGGTACTGTGTACTAGACCCAGACCTCATGGCGAACACAGTGTTTCCCGCCATCTTGGATAACGGTACTCATGTCTTGGCAGTCATCTGGGATTACGTCACAGAATGGACGACAGCTAGGACAGTTGGGGTCCAGACCTCTTGGTATACATACTGGATGGCTGTACTGCATCAAATTGTTTAAATAAAGACTGGTGCATGCAGAATAAAGACTTATGACCAGCACAGGTCGAGTCCTCTCCGTGTCATTTCCTAGGACGAGGTGGCTGTCGGGTGACTTAGGTTAGTGGAGGTAGCGCAAGTGCCCTTTCTTTCCCGCCATTTTCTTAGGTTAGTATAGATAGCTTGAGTGACCTTTCTTTGTTACCAAAATTCAGACTTCCCGCCAATCCCTAGAATGAGATGGCGGTCGGGTGACTTAGGTTAGTGGAGATAGCCCAACTGCCCTTTCTTTCCAACCATTTTTCCTACATTAGTAGAGGCTGCATTGTCCTGCTAGAATTTGAACTTCCCGCCATTTTCTGGAGGAGGGGGGTTAGGTTAGAGGAGGTAGCCCAATTGACCTTTCTTCCCACCAAAATTCAAACTTCCCGCCAAAATCCGCCATCTTGGATGATATCACGGCCGCCATCTTGGATGACGTTATGCACTGTTACCAAGTCTACACACCGGTATCTTGGATGACGTCATCGCCGCCATATTGGACACATCTGGCAACAATGGAGAGTGGATCAGAACGCAGGTTGCCCCAATATGTATGTCTGGGCACGTGCACTCTGGATCCTGCTTTCTGTTTCACAGCACCTGGGCTTTTGTGGGTCGCAGTGTTAAAAAGAACACGTGCTAGCATCAAACTGTTGACCAAAAACCACTCTGCAGCCCAGGTAGCTGAAGCCAATACACACACTAGTACAACTGATTGGAAAAAAAGCATTGCAGTTCTAATTACACCTCAAAATGGTTGTGAAAAAAACAGCACTCATAATGAATGAGTCATAATGCAACACATGTACTGGGGAAAATCGTCGTTCCAAAAGATTGCAGAGGGGCTGGTAGTTGAATGTGCATTCTCATCGATAGGCGTCACAAACTGCCGAAAATCGAGGTGCCCTTACCTTGCGTCATGCCTCTCCTCCCTCCCTCCCTCCATTAACCTACGGGGGAGGCACAGGATTCTTCAAATGGCCAGCGACTAAGCTGAACGCCTCGTGCCATGAGCTGGCCACTGTCGGCCTTGAGGCGACACTCATATGCCAACACAGTAGCGTGTGTAGTCAACTAAACAATAGGAGATAAAAGGACAGTCGCCTCAGGTGCAACTTGTTCGTCTAAAATATAGCGACACCGATCCCACACGCTGCCTCCCTGGTCAGGGGGTGACCACCCACAGACCAGGAAAGCTCCCTACGCCTCCAATAGACATGTTGTTCTGCGATGGAGAACAATTGTATTTAAAGTCGACGTAGTTCTTTCTTGCAATCTGTTAAACGTATTTCTCTCGAACAACAACGAAATTCCGCAGAACGCTCCAGATGACTTTTTTAAAGTCGGCTGCTTGGGAAACAGCAAGCCTTCCACCCAAAGCGACCACAGCCTCACACCGCAGTGTCTTCAATACAATGCTCCCCGGCGAGCACACTGCTGGATGGTCAGCGTTATCGACGCCAACAAAAGCTATACATAGAACAGAGAGCAACGCCGGCATCCCTCAGAAAAATAACCATGATAAATGAGTGCTATCCGGACTGTAGGTTGTTTGTCTAAAGGGACAGCCGCAACCTCTTAGGGAACTTGGTCATCACGCCGTTCCAAGCACTGTACTGTAACATTTGTATTTAACATCAACGCGACTCCTACAATAAAGCACCTATTACAAAAGAAAAACACTATTACGATGATAATAAATGTCCTATTTCCACAAAAACAGGCACAGTCCATTTTCTTTCAGTTTTATGAACAAAATCGGTATAGTTTTTACTCTCAACTGCAGGATACAATTCGCATCTCACGTTTTGCGACATCCAGTGAAATGCACCACCGCTGATCACAGAGGATCACGTGTACATTACAAAAATTTCAGGTACATGAAATAACATTAGAGAATACAGTCTTTCAAGCCATTTGCTCACAAGTCGGAAAAAAACACAATCTTTTACATTCGACAACAAAAAGCTATAATTCAAGAAGACTTAACTGTTTTGTACACTATGGCAGGTCTCGTTTTACCATTGTCATGCTATATCATACAGACGTTTACAAAATAAATCGTGAGAGTCTGTCTTGTAATAGAACCTCCTATAACATTTTACCACGTGTCTCTTCCGTTACATCGAAATCAATTACCATCTGCATTTTTCATGCATAACTCACCTCTACCGACATGTCTGCAAAGTTTCTGTCATACAGTAGCAGGTTCTTGCGTACTAGTTTTGTAAGCAATTTGATCATCACAACCTGTTTCACGCAATCTACTCACATGTCAGAAGAAAAAACCACTATCATTTCTAGATTCCACAATGAGCTATAATTAAAGTTGTGTCAAGGTTATGAAGTATGAAACAACACCTACTTTTGAAACACACAATCGTGACGATACTAAAAAAAAATAATTAGAAAAAAAAATCATGAGTCGCGAGAATAGAAACAGCTGATTCCTATAAGTTTTATGAGTATGAGCTAAATCGATGAATTTTTTAGAGAACTATCTGCATCCAAATTTTAACCTTGTAATAATACCTCCTATAAGTCTTTACCGCGACTGTCTCTTTCGATATATAAAAAAAAATACCGTCTGCGTGTTGTCATTGAGCATATTACATATATCGTTCGCTCCATTGGAGCAGATCTGCACAAAATTTTGTCGTCTGTACTAGAGGAAGACCATATCCAGCAACTTATTATTCATACGAGAGGGCTCCTGTATTGTTCCTTCATAAGCGGTGTGAAAAAAATCTTTTATTCCTCTTATGGCTATCCACATCAAATCCGTACTGTCCTTTACTACAGGACATAGTCTTTTTTTTTTTTTTGCAAATGTCGGAACACACACATAGTTTATAAGCCCGCTGCTCAAAGCGAATCTCTCACGCATCCTCTACTACTACTAAGTATAATACTTCACCAATAACTGAATGCTGCCGATACGAAACAATACTGGGCGAAAATCAGCGATGGGTGGACATGTCTCATAAGATTTTCCCTTGCGCGTTGTACCAATGAGTCTTAGGAAGAGAGGCATAATCGTCGTACAAGCCGCCAGATGTTAAAATCATGATTGCAACGGCCGTGCTACTGTCATATGTGGTCTTGGTTCTACAGATGCTCACAGGTGTCACTAACGATATCCATGGTAAAACCTATACAAGCCTTATAAATCAAGGTATGGCATTATCTACGAATGAAGTGGTTTTTCCACACAAATACCTCAACATTGAATATGGACGGTGATCACTGGAGTGTGTATTAACAGACCGACAGTGCTTTTGCATATCGCCGATGGTGTAAGCTCATACAAAAAATCACCGAATTTAGAAAGTGATTCGTCTGAGGAACGTGGTATGAAGTCTGTATTTGCAGCTCCCTCATGCCGCCGCTAGATGTTTCTCTAATATTTGTAATGCATTCTGTCTCGATGCCACATCACAGGTTCTGCGATATGTCTCTGGGTTATAGGCGATGGTTGATTGAGAATGATTACATACAGTAGATGGTGTGTTGATTGAGGTCGTAAGAAATGTACACTGGCTTTTCAGATCTCTAGTGTTACACTTTCCAGTAGAAATGCTGTCTGCGATTTGGAATCAAGTCTTTCTATTCAACCACATACATGCATTGGATCCTATGTAGAAGTCTTTTAATGATTACAGCCACTGTTGTTGTTGTTGTTGTTGTTGTGGTCTTCAGTCCTGAGACTGGTTTGATGCAGCTCTCCATGCTACTCTATCCTGTGCAAGCTTCATCTCCCAGTACCTACTGCAACCTACATCCTTCTGAATCTGCTTAGTGTATTCATCTCTTGGTCTCCCTCTACGATTTTTACCCTCCACGCTGCCCTCCAATACTAAATTGGTGATCCTTTGATGTCTCAGAATATGTCCTACCAACCGATCCCTTCTTCCAGTCAAATGGTGCCACAAGCTCCTCTTCTCCCCAATTCTATTCAATACCTCCTCATTAGTTATGTGATCTACCCATCTAATCTTCAGCATTCTTCTGTAGCACCACATTTCGAAAGCTTCTATTCTCTTCTTGTCTAAACTATTTATCGTCCACGTTTCACATCCATACAAGGCTACACTCCATACAAATACTTTCAGAAACGACTTCCTGACATTTAAATCTATACTCGATGTTAACAAATTTTTCATCTTCAGAAACGCTTTCCCTGCCATTGCCAGTCTACATTTTATATCCTCTCTACTTCGACCATCATCAGTTATTTTGCTCCCCAAATAGCAAAACTCATTTACTACTTTAAGTGTCTCATTTCCTAATCTAATTCCCTCAGCATCACCCGACTTAATTCGACTACATTCCATTATCCTCGTTTTGCTTTTGTTGATGTTCATGTTATACCCTCCTTTCAAGACACTGTCCATTCCGTTCAACTGCTCTTCCAAGTCCTTTGCTGTCTCTGACAGAATCACGATGTCATCGGCGAACCTCGAAGTTTTTATTTCTTATCCATGGATTTTAATACCTACTCCGAACTTTTCTTTTGTTTCCTTTATTGCTTGCTCAATATACAGATTGAATAACATCGGGGATAGGCTACAACCCTGTCTCACTCCCTTCCCAACCACTGCTTCCCTTTCATACCCCTCAACTCTTATAACTGCCATCTGCTTTCTGTACAAATTGTAAATAGCCTTTCGCTCCCTGCATTTTATCCCTGCAACCTTCAGAATTTGAAAGAGAGTATTCCAATCAACATTGTCAAAAGCTTTCTCTAAGTCTACAAATGCTAGAAACGTAGGTTTGCCTTTCCTTAATCTTTCTTCTAAGATAAGTCGTAGGGTCAGTATTGCCTCACGTGTTCCAATATTTCTACGGAATCCAAACTGATCTTCCCCGAGGTCGGCTTCTATCAGTTTTTCCATTCGTCTGTAAAGAATTCGCGTTAGTATTTTGCAGCTGTGACTTATTAAACTGATTGTTCGGTAATTTTCACATCTGTCAATACCTGCATTCTTTGGGATTGGAATTATTGTATTCTTCTTGAAGTGTGAGGATATTTCCCCTGTCTCATACATCTTGCTCACCAGATGGTAGTTTTTTGTCAGCCACTAGCGAATCATATTCGTGGCACTCTCATATCTCGAGTCACCTTTTTCGAACCTATCTGTTACAGTAAAATTTAACGTGGTTCTAGATAGTCCCTATGCATCTTGAAACTGCTTCCTCAGACTCTGCCCCATCATCCCTGCAGCTTTGCGCATTTGATCGTCCCAATTTAAGTCAGAACTAAGCAGACGTCGGAAAGAGCTATACCTATCACATTCTGCAACCTGTGTAGGAATAAAGTGAGCTGAGTTAATGCTACAGGAGCGTGTTTTGACCACTCAGTGGAAATGGGAACATGTGGTAGCTCAGTCAACCGTGTATGATGTGTAAGGTCAACAGCAAATGAAGCTTGCTCCTACAACACGAGGTATTATAAAAGACAGTACAAACAGTTACGGTGGTGTTTCTTATTGGGAAAATTGGGAAGACTCGACATCACACAGATACTGCAGTCTGAAGCAGAACCGCCTCCCACAGCGTCCATTCATATCTATCACCCTAACATTCTATCATTGTTATTCTGTACCATCCAACAGAGAAAAATTACGAACTCTAAAAGCTCAACCAATTTCATCCAACAGATTTTTACCACATCTCTCTCTTCTGATATATCGAAAACAAATACCGCCTGCGTGCCGGCATTGAGGATATGTGGCGAGTCGTGGCCAAGTTCCTTAAGAGGTCGCAATTATCCCTTTAGAAAAACAGCCCGCAGGGGATAGCCATCATTTATCACGGTTTTGTTCTGAGGAAAGTCAGTGTCGCGCTGCATTGTATGTGTAGCTTTTGTAGGCGTCGATAACACTGACCACCATCAGCGTGTTCGCCGGGGCCCACTGTACTGGAGTCACAGTGGTGTGAGGCTGTGGTTGCTTTAGGAGAAAGGCTTACTGTTTCCCTAGCAGCCGACTTTGAAAATGCCATTTGGAGCATTCTTCAGAATTTCATTGTTGTTCCAGAGGGTTTCAGTCTTTTCAAGAAATACGTTTAACAGATTGCAAGAAAGAGTTGCATTGACATTAAATACAATTGTCCTCCATCGCAGAATGGCGGGCTGCTAGGGACAGGGGGTGGGGGGAGGCATGTCTACTTGGGGGTGGACGCCGGTCAGAGTCGCGCTCCGACTAGGGGTGTGGCGGTGCTGCTAAATTTCCCTTTTGTGTTGGCTAATGGCCTCCATCTCAAGGCAGGCTGCGTGCCGCGACCGACTGCAGAGGGTAGTGGAAGATCCGGTGAGACCAGTGACCGCAGAGGGGTGGCAGTGGGACAGCAGAAAAAACAGAAAAGCACTTTGGGGAGCAGATAGCCGTTTGTAAAATCGATCTGGAGCGTTCTCCAGAATTTCGTTGTTGTTCCACAGGGGTCCAGTCTTTTTGAGAAATACGATTAATAGACTACAAGAAAGAGTTATGTTGACTTTAAATATCAGTTTTCTCCATCGCAGAACGATATATCTATTGGAGGCGTTGGGAGCATGCTTCATCTGTGGGTGATCGCCCCCCGACCAGGGAGGCAGCGTGTGGGATCGGTGTCGCTATATTTTACACAAATAAGCTGTACTTTAGCGCCCTTTTATCTCCTATTGTTTTGTTGACTATACATGCTATTGCGTTGGTGTAGGAGCATAGCCTCAAGGCGGACAGTAGACAGCTCATGCCGCAAGGCGTTCAGCAGAGCAGATGGCAGTTTGAAGAAGCCTGTCCCCCCCCCCTGTAGGTTAATGGAGGGAGGGAGGGGAGGCATTAGGGGAGGTAAGAGAGCCTCGATTTTCGCCAGGTTGTGGACGCCTATCGGCGAGAATGCACATTCAACTACCACCCTTCTCCAATGTATTGGAACAAAAATTTTCCTCAGTTAATGTGTTGCATTATGATTCATTCATTACCAGTGCTGGTTTTTTCATGAGAATTTTGAGGTGTATTTCCATCAATTGTGGTAGTGTGTATTGGCTTCAGTTACCTGGTCTGCAGGGTGGTTTTTGAGTAGGCGCCTGTAGCGAACTCTAACGTCAAACAATCATAGGTACTGTCCTCAGCTGTGTGCTTACAAGTGATACACTTTTTAAACTACTCTCTATCCAACACCATCATCTCGTCAGTTGAACATATTTCCCACCTAAAAGAATGAAGATAGGTGAAGGATAAAGCCTGAGTGCGTCTGTCACTAGTTTAGAGTGGTATTACTAATTTTTCCCAGCAGGATAACACCAGTTGTATGGTATCGTCAATTTTTGGGCTGTTTTGCAGTTTTAGGCCGTCCTTGCATAGCGCTATGCTTATAGTTGTGTAATTAGGGCTGATATTTATGATTAATTACATAATTAGGGCCTATCTTTACTTCATTTTCCCGACCAAAATAAATAAATTACACTTACTAAACCTTCCTCTCCATCATCTAGACAGTTTCCATGTGTTGGGGGGAGCACTTGGGCTTTCACTGCAGTAGAACCAGGGTTAGAGTCCCAGAAAGGGCACCGCTATTTTTAATTTCGTGCCAATTCCTGGGTGGAAAGTGAGTTGGGTTGTCACCACAGCCCTGCGACAATGAAATTCCCACCAAAATTCTAAATTCTCGCCAAAATATGAAATTTCCGCCAGAATTTGAAATTTGTGCTGAGAAAATCACATGGTGACATGGGGGGGGGGGGGGGGAGATGGCCATGGTGGGGTGTGGGTGGGGGTGTGATTAATTTATGAATTTAATTTATTTACATATCAATTTGATATCAAAATTGGGTTTGGAGTCCCATCTCACAACTACTTCATTCCACTCTTGTATCTAGCGCTTACATTAAAAGTCCTATAGCTTCAATCACAAATTCGAATGACATGACAAGCTGTGTCGAGTGTCCTCTAAACTCTAAAACCCTGTGGGGTACAGTCATTTGACTATTCACAATGGCTATCACAAGAGACCTCCATAGAACACTGCTCGCTATGACAGTCAGTCCAGACGTAAACAAATATTGCGATACAATAAATATTAACACTGAACTCCGTCTGAACAGACCTTGGAAGGCCCAACAGCACCGACTGGCCGCCGTGTCATCCTCAGCCCACAGGCGTCACTGGATGCGGATATGGAGGGGCATGTGACCAGTACACCTATCTCCCGGCCGTATGTCAGTTTCTGAGACCGGAGCCACTAATTTTCAATCAAGTAGTTCCTCAGTTTGCCTCACTAGGGCTGAGTGCACCCAGCTTGCCAACAGTGCTCGGCAGACTGGACGGTCACCCATCCAAGTGCTATCACAGCCCGACAGCGCTTAACTTCGGTGATCTGACTGGAACCGGTGTTACCACTGCAGCAAGGCCGTTGGCCCACAACACATTATTTGAGATGAGGCAGTCCTTAACGTTTGTACATTAAACTTCTTTATAACAGCTCCAGTCCGGAGCCGCGCTGGTACTACGATCGCAGGTTCGAATCCTGCCTCAGGCATGGGTGTGTGTGATGTCCTTAGGTTAGTTAGGCTTAAGTAGTTCTAAGTTCTAGGGGACTGATGACCACAGCAGTTGAGTCCCATAGTGCTCGGAGCCATTTTTTTCTTTATAGTAAGTGACAGTGCGGAAGTCTTATCACATCATTAAATGACATGACGCGTTGTTGTTCGTGATCGGAATTTGAACCCCTTGTTAACCAAATAAAGACTGTGTGTCTGATCGAGACTCGACAAGGCATAGAGGGACGTAAAATATCGAAGTGTTCACCAGAATCAGTTTACAAGGCCGATTGTCTAAACCTGGAAATAAATGACGATACATTTAGCACTGTACAAGGAACCTCATGAAGCTTATATTGCCCCTCAGAAATAACCGCGAAAGGTATGTAATATAGTGCAATGCACAAGCGTGAAACGTCATGAAGTAAAGTTGTGGTGAAGGACGGGGAGTAGAACCCAGCACCCATATGAATTGTTAACTAAGCGCAGTCGGATGTCAGACATTAAAATATGTTGGAACCTTAAACAGTGATAAAAATGATTTTTCCTGGGAGGGATTCGAACCCGATATTTTCGCTATAGCTTTACAGCAACAAATATACATGATATATTTATTGTTACTTCACCAGTAGCGAGATGTGCACGTCTTCGGCTAGAGGTAACGCAAGGAATAGTTCAGCGCTGCTTGGGACTCCAACCCCGCTCTTATCATCGTTGTTGACCCCTCATGAAGAGGTGCAAACTATTGCGCCATTCGTAGAGACCTGGAGAAGTTTGGCATCTTGAGGAAACAAAGAGATGATTGGACAGTATCATCTCGAACGGTTCAAATCCAGAGAAAAATTGGAATTGCAGATCGAATCCCAGTCCAGTGCCAATATTTTCAAAAGCTCAGGGTCACTTAAATTAAGAAATGAAGATCCTATCAACTTACAAGCCAATTGATTCGTGAACTAAAATTACGTTACTGTTGTAAGAAAGCTTACTAGAAACAAAGTTTCTGCAAGGAGTGACTTTCGACTTTGACAGCCAAAACTAATCCAATTCTGTCCCAGTCAGTAGCGAATGGACCTGCTTAATGTTGATTTCAAACCACGGCACAGTCCTCCATTGTTTACTTGACGTTACTGAAGGAGAAAAGGGTATCCTTGTGGCTGTTGAAAACTAGTACCCCCAGCGGAAATCGGACGCACACCTTAGCTATTGCAATTTAGCCTCAGTCAAAAAACCACCGAATTTCACATGTGTTAGCATCATGTGTTTGTCGTAATGGGGTACGCAGCACATGGTACTTGAAGTGTTGACTTCCATTCGAGCTGTTGTTGTGAATAACCTGTTCATGGTCTAGTAGTCAACGACATACAGTGAGAATGCAAAGCCGTGATATCAGCTCCATCATTTTCCTTTAATCTTTAAGCCCTGTGCCGTCTGTCTGCTAAGAGAATCAGTCTGAGAGAAGGTCAGAGACAGTTTCGTTCATTTTCTAACCAGCCATTAATAGAAAAACCTTGCGGAAACATGTCTGTGAAAGGGCTTGTAGGTGTCTATCACGGTAAGACCAATTTCAGAGGCATCAGCCAGCGGCCGCTTGATACAGACCTGCATCCGCCCCTATGATCGCGACGCATCGGGCATAGAGCCTGCGATCTCCAGCGGACTTCTTTGCGCACGAATTGGCAGCTATAACATTATGTAACGCTGTGTTTCATATAATACTGTGTTTCAGCATGCTCCGTGTTGATTTTGTATGTGACGTTTCAATAAACGTATTTAACTATGGTCTTCTTTGGTTCAACTTTGTAGTATAGCTCGTGCCATGTCAACTTGAATAGTTCTCATTTTTTATATAATGAGGAGCGTCATTTATGCATTAGAAAACGGAGTCTCAAACACAGTAAAGTCTAACATTTGTGACACTGTGTTCTGTTTGTGTTTAATAATATGGTGAAAGCAGTGGAGGCAATTGGAAACACCTGTGCCCAGTATAGAGTGAGTGCTCTCGAGAAAGTCAAGTTGTATCATTTGAGCTACGATCGTTTTGAGATAAATTAATCACCGCATTCAAGAAGACTGACAGGTCTTGTTGAAGGACATTTGTTCGGTTTACTGCTATGGTCATTGATGGTGTATACGATAACTGGCAAGTGTGACTACCAATTAACCTTCGTGCGGCACTTGCCTTCAGTAGTCATATTGAGGTTAAAAGAAAGCAAGGAAGATAACGGTACAACGCCTCGTCCAAAACGAGATTAGACGCGAAGCAGTATCTCGAACTGGGAAAGATGGTCAGAGAAGCTAATAGGGTGCCTACGGGATTCAGATTTCTCGGAATTCTATACAACAATTTCAAACAAATAACATTATTAGTTTTATTTCAACAAAGTAATTGACAATACTTTTGAGATTTACAAGTAGTAGTCGCAAACGAGGAGCGACAAGCAATACAATTTAGAGTCCTTGATAGGTGAACTGTTCAGGCAAGTTGACACACGTCACTGCTAACTAAAGTTCGCGATCCGGTGCAGATCTGCGCAGAGGCTGCACTGCACTGCACTGCACTAATTCGCGAACTGTCATGGGGGAGGGTAAGCAGCGTGGCTGCTGTTCCTCCGTTGACCTCTCGGGTGGTTTGATGGCCTCTCGTTCGGATTGGCTTGGGCGTGTCCGGGGGCGTGAAGGGATATAGGTTGTCCCAGTGTGGGTACGACCCATCCCTTAGAGACGCCGCAGTCTTTTTTAGAAAGGGATGCATACTGCGCTCATCAGGGAGCGGCAGGTACAGGGGCTGCTCTTCCTCCTCCGAATCTTCCTCGTCGAGTGAGGAAGCGGATGGCATCTCGTCCAGGGCTCGTGTGTCTGCCGGGAACTCCACGTCCATCTCCAGGTGCACCGCCTCCTGCATTTCTGCAGGGGCGGGGCGGAGGCGTCCACAACCCATTGGCCGCCTCACAGGGGAGGCGGGGGCGGTGGCAAGCGTTTTCTTCTTCAGAACCCGCAGCTCCTCGCGCAGCTGCTGGAGCTGGCGATGGACAGCTACAAGTTCGTCCTTGAGTGCGGCCCTTACGGTCGCAAAGGCTGCTTGAAATCCGGCCAGGGTGTCGTCGGTGGCGGCTTCTAGGTGGCACGCCGAGGCTAGCAGGAGTGTCCCATATATTCCCTTTCCCAAATGTCGCTCGTGGCCCGGTGCGGTCCAATTCCGCGCACCATTGGCCCTCGTTTCCTCACCGCCTCCTCTGCTCTTGCGTTCGGCATCTTCGTTCTGGCGCTTGTGGTTACGCCAGACAGAAGTGCAAAGGATTGTTTCTGGCGTCTGCCATGACCCATTTAAGGAGGTCACCGTAAACTAAATAAATGCGGACTGATGGCGATTTGAAGTACCATA
The DNA here is from genome assembly GCF_023864275.1 of Schistocerca cancellata. NCBI lineage: Eukaryota > Metazoa > Arthropoda > Insecta > Orthoptera > Acrididae > Schistocerca > Schistocerca cancellata. The sequence continues at coordinate 640,427,158 of NC_064629.1, forward strand.
TGGTAACTTCATAAAGATAAAACAGTGGGTAGACCATAACAAAAGTTATGACAAACAGTAACTTGTATACGGGTTCCCGGGTTCGATTCCCGGCGGGGTCAGGGATTTTCTCTGCCTCGTGATGACTGGGTGCTGTGTAATGTCCTTAGGTTAGTTATGTTTAAGTAGTTCTAAGTTCTAGGGGGCTGATGACCATAGATGTTAAGTCCCATAGTCCTCAGAGCCATTTGAACCAATAACCTGTATATGTCCACAAAATGTACTGTTACTGATACACATCTGGTGCCACAAGGAAGGGGTTTTATGTTACGATCTGTTTCCCATGGATATGTCCTTCGCAGTTGACATTTGTTGCCAACGGATGAGATGCCTTTCAGTCGCGGAGTAATAAATGGGGCCTGTAAGACAGCACCAAGGACCTTGGTTAGCAACAATTAAAATCGCTCAAAAGAGGAAAGGCCGCTGGACCTGATGGGATAACAGTTCGATTTTGCACAGAGTACGCGAAGGAACTTGCCCCCCTTCTTGCAGCGGTGTACCGTAGGTCTCTAGAAGAGTGTAGCGTTCCAAAGGATTGGAAAAGGGCGCAGGTCATCCCAGTTTTCAAGAAGGGACGTCGAACAGATGTGCAGAACTATAGACCTATATCTCTAACGTCGATCAGTTGTAGAATTTTGGAACACGTATTATGTTCGAGTATAATGACTTTTCTGGAGACTAGAAATCTACTCTGTAGGAATCAGCAAGGGTTTCGAAAAAGACGGTCGTGTGAAACCCAGCTCGCGCTATTCGTCCACGAGACTCAGAGGGCCATAGACACGGGTTCACAGGTAGATGCCGTGTTTCTTGACTTCCGCAAGGCGTTCGATACGGTTCCCCACAGTCGTTTAATGAACAGAGTAAGAGCATATGGACTATCAGAACAATTGTGTGATTGGATTGAAGAGTTCCTAGATAACAGAACGCAGCATGTCATTCTCAATGGAGAGAAGTCTTCCGAAGTAAGAGTGATTTCAGGTGTGCCACAGGGGAGTGTCATAGGACCGTTGCTATTCACAATATACATAAATGACCTGGTGGATGACATCGGAAGTTCACTGAGGCTTTTTGCAGATGATGCTGTAGTATATCGAGAGGTTGTAACAATGGAAAATTGTACTGAAATGCAGGAGGATCTGCAGCGAATTGACGCATGGTGCAGGAAATGGCAATTGAATCTCAATGTAGACAAGTGTCATGTGCTGCGAATACATAGAAAGATAGATCCCTTATAATTTAGCTACAAAATAGCAGGTCAGCAACTGGAAGCAGTTAATTCCATAAATTATCTGGGAGTAGGCATTAGGAGTGATTTAAAATGGAATGATCATATAAAGTTGATCGTCGGTAAAGCAGATGCCAGACTGAGATTCATTGGAAGTATGCTAAGGAAATGCAATCCGAAAACAAAGGAAGTAGGTTACAGTACGCTTGTTCGCCCACTGCTTGAATACTGCTCACCAGTGTGGGATCCGTACCAGATAGGGTTGATAGAAGACATAGAGAAGATCCAACGGAGAGCAGCGCGCTTCGTTACAGGATCATTTAGTAATCGCGAAAGCGTTACGGAGATGATAGATAAACTCCAGTGGAAGACTCTGCAGGAGAGACGCTCAGTAGCTCGGTACGGGCTTTTGTTAAAGTTTCGAGAACATACCTTCACCGAAGAGTCAAGCAGTATATTGCTCCCTCCTACGTATATCTCGCGAAGAGACCATGAGGATAAAATCAGAGAGATTAGAGCCCACACAGAAGCATACCGACAATCCTTCTTTCCACGAACAATACGAGACTGGAATAGAAGGGAGAACCGATAGAGGTACTCAGGGTACCCTCCGCCACACACCGTCGGGTGGCTTGCGGAGTATGGATGTAGATGTAGATGTAGAAGTACGCACACTGCACGTCTTCTAATTGTCACCCGCGGGTGTTTACCTTCCTCGCCCTTTATCGATCAAACACCAAGAAAATTAGTTTCGTTTTCTTTTGTTTGATTTTATTTTGATGACTGCGCCTTAATCGTGGCTTAACTCAGAATCAGCAAGTCGCCACATGCGTGGGATAGACCTGTGCTTCATCAGACGGTTTTCGATAACGACGCGAAATATATTGTTGACAATTTCACTGATATTTTTGTCTATTTTGTTCAATAATCTGACTGGAAACGCTATTAATATGCACTACACTAATACAACTGGTGTCTCACCGTAATACTATACAGCGAATGGCTATCTTAATTAAATGTGAAGTCTTTTGTGATACTCAAGTAGCTTTACCTGACTACAATGTAAATACGACAATGTGGCTGTTAGAGTAGATGCTGACTGAAATTTATAAAATTGTAGTTCTGAGTTCGATATAGCCGTTTGTAGCTCTGTAACAGAGGAGGTAAAATGTTACTCTCGGGCCAGTTGGGAACTGAGACCTACTGCTTCTTACTCTTTACTGTGCGTGGACATTTTCAAGGAGCAAGCGACCAACTGCAGCGTTCTTCGTCTCCTCATTAGCCTTGTGATGGTTGATGGCTCTTGAGCACTATGGGATTCAACATCCTAGGTCATAAGTCCCCTAGAACTTAGAACTACTTAAACCTAACTAGCCTAAGGACATCACACACACCCATGCCCGAGGCAGGATTCGAACCTGCGATCGTAGCAGTCCCGCGGTTCCGGACTGCAGCGCCAGAACCGCGAGACCACCGCGGCCGGCGTGATGGTTGATACAGAAGTAGTAAAACTATCACAGCGTCACCAAGCATTTCCCACTATGTTATCATGACGCTAGCACAGTCGTAGCAGAACGATTATGTTTCTACAGGCAATGCCTTCCTTCAGTGGGCTAACAATTTAAGTGCGCATCTTGTGCAAGAACGATGCAGAGGCTTAATTACTTTTCCTACAACGTCATATGGAGTATTCTAGTATTGACGGTGAGGGAGAAGAATGGGAAGTTGCACAGACCATTGCAATATATACGAAAGAAAATAACCGTAATCCACTCAGTACAAATCCATTTCGTTGATATCGACATGTAGCATGCGGTGTGAAGAAATATTTTGTTTCAACGTCATGAAATACCCCGAAATATGTTACCTATTGACACCATACCAGCATGGATTTGGAAAGCATCGCTCTTGTGAGACAAAGCTGCCACTTTATTAGTACAACATACTGCATACAGAGGCTCTTAAATTGATTCTTTATTTATAGAATTCCAAAAAGACTTTTGATATCAATCTTCATAAGCGGCTTTCAACCACATTGCTTCCGCATGGACTATCGTCTTAGTTGTGCGACTTGATTCGTGATTTCCTGTCTGAAAAGTCACAGTTCGCAGTAAGTGACGGGACGTCACCTAGTCAGACGGAAATGATGAGTCTGATTCCGCAAGTAAAGTGATGTAAACGTTTTGCTATTTCTAATATATATAAACTACTTAGCAGACAATCAGAACATTTCTCTTAGAACTGTGGCAGGTACTGCTGCCGACTAGTGAGAGCAAACCGAATTGCAAAATGATGTTGAAAATATATCTTTACGGTGCAAAACGTGACAATTGACACTAAACAATAAAATGTGTGAGATTCTCCACATGAATACCGAAACAATTCCTTTAAAGTTCGCTTACACGATAAATCAGTCACATTGAGAAGTTATCTAATCAACAAAATATCCAGGATCTATGATCGCGAACAACTTAAATTGGAACCGTCATATGGAAGATATTGTGGGGAAAGAAACCAAAATACCGGATGGAAATTGTAGTGGACTGGCCCGACAGCCAATCCACTATGACTGGTAGCCGAAAGGCACGCGTTTAAGCTCACGCAGGCTGGCGTGTGGTTTGGAACAGTTGTAGGAGTTGAGTCTAGTAAAAAAAAGAGGTAACTGGTAGAATACTTAACTTTAATCCACAATTGATAAAACATCTCTCTTGACAGTACATGCATCACAAGATTAATAACAATTGATATTGGCGCCTTGCTAGGTCGTAGCAAATGACGTAGCTGAAGGCTATGCTAACTATCGTCTCGGCAAATGAGAGCGTAATTTGTCAGTCCCATCTCTAGCAAAGTCGGCTGTACAACTGGGCGAGTGCTAGGAAGTGTCTCTAGACCTGCCGTGTGGCGGCGCTCGGTCTGCAATCACTGACAGTGGTGACACGCGTGTACGTCGTATACTAGCGGACCGCGGCCGATTTAAAGGCTACCACCTAGCAAGTGTGGTGTCTGGCGGTGACACCACAGAAATCACTGAAACTCAGGCATTTTACACTGCGGCGAGGTGTTTTCACAAAATTCGAATCACCTACCTCCTCCATGATATTTTGTTTACCCCGACATACATAGGAGCGATGACCATTGTGAAAAAGAGACATCTGTGCTTGCACGGTAACGTTTAACTGTTCATTATTTCCACACGTTTTTTGAGAGTGGAACGGTAGAGAAATCATGTGCGAATGATTCGAAGAACTACTAAGCACTTAATTGTGAATTGTGGAGTATTCGTTTAGCTGTGGATGCAGATATCAAGGGAGGTGTAGCCGGAAAAGGAGAGGAATCTAGGAATGGATAGGAGTGCAGAAGTGCAACATAAGAGTGAAAAGCTTGCAAAATAGTCCTTACTTACAAGGGAACCTCCCCATCGCACCCCCGTTAGATTTAGTTATAAGTTGGCACAGTGGATAGCCCTTAAAAATTTAACACAGATCAATCGAGGAAACAGGAAGAAGTTGTGTGGAACTATGAAAAAAATAAGCAAAATATACAAACTGAGTAGTCCATGCGCAAGATAGGTAACATCAATGAGAGTGTACGCTCAGGAGCGCCGTGGCCCCGTGGTTAGCGTGAGCAGCTGCGGAACGAGAGGTCCTTGATTCAAGTCTTCCCTCGAGTGAAAAGTTTAATTTTTTATTTTCAGACAATTATCAAAGTTCAGGCACTCGCACATAATCAACTTCGCTCTCCAAAGTTCCAGGACATGTTCAGGTTTGCTTGGACATATGCAGGATTTGACGGTCTACACACGGAAAAATTTGAAAACGTTAAAACCATATGTTTTGACAGAGCATAGGGAAAACTGTGCGACTGTGAAACTGTTGCATTCATTTGTTGCAGTTTATGTGACAAACTCTTATGTTTTCATCACTTTTTTAGGAGTGATTGTCACATCCACAAGAAAACCTAAGTCGGGCAAGGTTTTTGTTGTTGTGGTCTTCAGTCCTGAGACTGGTTTGATGCAGCTCTCCATGCTACCCTATCCTGTGCAAGTTTCTTCATCTCCCAGTACCTACTGAAACCTACATCCTTCTGAATCTGCTTAGTGTATTCATCTCTTGGTCTCCCTCTACGATTTTTACCCTCCACGCTGCCCTCCAGTGCTAAATTTGTGATCCCTTGATGCCTCAGAACATGTCCTACCAACCGGTCCCTTCTTCTCGTCAAGTTGTGCCTCAAATTCCTCTTCTCCCCAATTCTATTCAATACCTCCTCATTAGTTATGTGACCTACCCATCTAATCTTCAGCAAGGTAGAAGAATCTTTTTACCCATTCGCCAAGTGTACAAGTTAGGTGGGTCGACAACATATTCCTGTCATGTGACGCACATGCCGTCACCAGTGTCGTATAGAATATATCAGACGTGTTTTCCTGTGGAGGAATCGGTTGATCTATGACCTTGCGATCAAATGTTTTCGGTTCCCATTGCAGAGGCACGTCCTTTCGTCTACTAATGGCACGGTTTTACGGTGCGGTCGCAAAACACAGACACTAAACTTATTACAGTGAACAGAGACGTCAATGAACGACCGGACAGATAATAACTTTGAGAAAATAAAAAAAGTAACCTTTTCACACGAGGGAAGACTTGAACCAAGGACCCTATCGTTCCGCAGCTGCTCACGGCAACCACGGGACCACGGCGCTCCTGACCTTACACTGTCCTTGATGCTGCATATCTTGCGCGTGGACTACTCAGTTTGTATATTTTGCTTATTTTTTTCGTAGTTCCACACAATTTCTTCCTGTTTTCTCGATTGATCTGTGTTCAGTTTTTCAAGGCCTATCCACTGTGCCAACTTATAACTAAATCTGAGGGGGTGCGATGGGGAGGTTCCCTTGTTATACGTATGCCACAATTCGTTTTTTATTAAGACAGAGAAAAAAGAAAGGAATGTTTTCAGAACGAAGAATACGATTTAGTAGGTTTGGAGAGAAATGGTAGAAGACAAAAATTAAACGAGAACGTATAGTTTAAATGGAAACCGCTAGATTTGTTTATAACGTTTTGGGACTATGGAGTAGAAGGGCAATTAAGGTGATAATGTAAGAGAGGAGAGAAAGATTGAGAAATAGAATGGAGGAGAAGTAAACAATGAATAAATGTAAGACGAAATTGTTTACATAATTTTTGAAGGACGGAGGTGGTATTAACGGATGGAGGGAAAGAGAGAAGTGTATTTGAAGTAACACAAAACACTTTTAAAGCGTCCATCTGAACTGATTACTTTGTAAGTATCTAGACATTGTAGAAATAAAATAAAAACCGAAAATTTAACAAACTGTATATTCAAAAGAAAATTACTTCAGTTAAAAACGCAGCTCAAAGGAAAACTAACTCAAATTTTATTTTATCTGTTGCCGAATAATCTTCCACTGGCTCTCAACGAAGAAAAATAAAGAAAAAAACGACATAACAAAACGTTTTAAAGACTTAAATATTTTATTCAGAATACTAAATTATTTTGCACTTCTATCAAGCGTCTTGACATAAAATCTGTAAGCTGTCGACGTAACAACCTGAAGAAGCAACTTCCTCCCAGGCTTCAAGAACGCAGTCCCAAAGAGTGCCAGCTGCAGTTGGTTTGTTTCGTGGCCAGTTCTCTGTTAATGTTCTGACGACCTCAGCCCACATGTCTTCCATAGGGTCCAAAGCAGCAGCCGTGGGGGCCAATCCGTGATGTTGACGCCAATCGTGGAAATCTACTGCTGAACGAAGGCAGACTTGTGAGCTGGAGAATGGTCCTTTTACAATGAGAAGTCCCCTTCTCCGTACAGCATTCACACTGACTGAAGCATCATGTTGTCCAATATGTGGGCATATTGCTCGCCGTCAAAAGTTCCTGTTCCTCTCACAGAAATCCATCCCCAGAAGGACACAGATAGACGCCCACTTCTTCTCACCGTGGTTACATATTCGCGTCGATAGCGAGGCCCTTGGGGTCTGTAAACGACTCTTGGACCATCGTTACTGGGGGAAAACATCTTCTCGTCGGTGAAAATAACGTTTTCGCACGATGCACTCAGATGGAGCTCCACAAATGCCAGCCAGTATAAAACATTGTTTTCGTTCAGCTTTTGATTCATGGTGGATCGTTGTGAATGCAGCCCAGCGTCCCTCAGCCTTCGGCGAATCACGTTACTGGAGCCGAGGAAGTTGGTCCTCGACCGCTCGTTCAGAAAAGGATTTTCTCTGGTCTTAGACATTAGCTCCCTGTCCTCCTTCTGTGATCCCATTCTCTTCCTGCCTGAGCCGGGAGCTCTGCTGGCAGTGCCTCTTTCAAGGCAGTTCCTCCACCATCTCGTTGCAGTGGCACGCCATACCTTCTGCCAGCTTCTATAATGGAACATCCACCTTCTTCAATATGAGCGACGACTCTATCTCGAGTTGATATCTCCCAGTGAGCCATTGCAAGAGACGGCCTGATGTTCTGCCTGCCACTCTTATCCTGATGCCAAAAGAGGAAATAAACATATTTACGTCAAAAGGAGTGGCAGAGGCAGAGCAATGTTCTGAGGTCGCGCTGGCCCGTCCCGGGCGAGGGGGCTGTTGGCCTGCCACCGCTGCGCTGATTCGCTCGTCTCGCCACTGCACCGGGCTATATCTGGCTGGTCAGCCCATCAGCCGTCCACCCTAGATGGCCCATACCCTTAGCTCACGAGCCGCAGCTAGTACAGGTCCATGTCACAAAGCCACGCTCACCCCTTGAATGATCAAATGTTTCATCTGCCGTACCCAATTATGTACAATAAACTACAAAATACTAGAGCTATTTTGCTATAAAATGAGCAGGCACATCTATCTTTGACGTTTCATTCAAATATGCAATGAAAAATAAGTTAAAGAATTCACTCATGATGAACGTAGCTACCACAAAATATTTCAACTAGATAACAATCGCACGATGCAGGAAACTGTTCTTCCTTGTAAGTGCTCTGCATTAGATCTTGTTTTAAGAAAATATGTATTCTACCAAAATAACTAACATGATTGTAAAAGTAAACAGTTTTGGTGGCAACCTTGCCAAATAATTCTGTATATGTAGTATACAATTAACATTTTGAGCAGTTATAAAGTGTACTAAGTGCCTCTAAAACAATAAGTGCTGCACAACAGAAATACCTTCTGCTGAGGCATTTCATTTACATTGCCATGATACACAATTGCTCTGTAATCCACAGTTAAGTGTTACGTAAAAGGTTCATAAATCGGTTCAATTTCTCAACCGTTCCACTCACATACGAAGCTCGGCAAACACGAATAGCAAAATCTTTACGTCCGAGTTCTAATTTCTCTTATATTATTACAGTTGCAACACCATCCTTTGTACGTCGATGGCAACAAAATTTGCTTGCATTCGGAGGAGAAAGATGGTGGTTTAAATGTCGTGGAAATAACTTGCAGCTATGAAAAAGCGTTTGTTTTTATATTGCGTCCCCAACTCGTCCCCCTGCAACCTTCCCCCTATAACCTCAAGGAAAAAACAGAACAACATCCACGACACTCTCTCCCCTAATTCGCTATACCTCAAAACCAGGTGACTTCTTTCGTTTTTGATGTTCTCCGTCAAACCCGTTAGTAATGATTGCACAGTGCTCTGCAATATTCTACAAGAGGTCGAACAACGGTAGTGCTGGCGGTCTCCTTAGCAGACGTTTTGGCTGTTCTAAGGTTTGTATCAATAACCTAAGCCGGCCGGGGTGGCCGAGTGGTTCTAGGCGCTACAGTCTGGAACAGCGTGACCGCTACGGTCGTAGGTTCGAATCCTGCCTCGGACATGGATGTGTGTGATGTCCTTAGGTTAGTTAGGTTTAAGTAGTTCTAATTTCTGGGGGCCGGATGACCTCAGAAGTTAAGTCCAATTGTGCTCAGAGCCATTTGAACCATTTCAATAACCCAACATTTGTTTCATCTTCGCCACAACATGTGATGTTTCCTAGTTACGTTGTTTATATTTATACACTCTAGGACTTTCATTAGATCTATAACCCTCAAAGTTGTATTACTTACACATTTCTTGAAGCTTGACGAAACCAACTTCGTAGAAAAAGTAATTGAGCCGTTTCATCGTTGCTGCACAACAAGCAATCTTAAATTGTTAGCCCGCTGAAGAAAGACGTTGCCTGTAGAAACATAATCGTCCTGCTGCGATTACGATAGTGTCATGACAACGCAGCGGAACGTGTTTGGCAACGCTGTGATAGTTTTGCTACTTCCTGTAATGACAAAGAATTATCTTGCAAGTTTCACTTGACATTCCAATCAAAGATTCTGAATGAAATCAATTTCGGTATGTCATCGCCTTATCAAATACATGTTTCCGGAGAGGGGACTAAAACTAATCTCGTTGTCTACATTTCGAATTATCTGTCTCAGCCATCACAAGGGCAAGGAGGGGGTGAAGAACACTGCAGTTGGTCTCTTGCTCTTGAATATGTCGACGCACTGTAAAGAGTAAGAGGCAGTAGCTCTCAGTTCCAAACTGGCTGAGTGTAATATTCTACCTCCTCTGTAGCCGAGCTACAAACAGCTATATCGAACTCAGAATTACAATTTTAGAAATTTTGCCATCATAAGACGTCTCGCTGCGTTCAGTAACCAGTCGATCTAGAGGTAAGAAACATAAAATACTGCGCAACTAATACTGAAAATACACAAATCTGTTAATGAAATCGTACTGCTGAATACTCTGTTAACTGTGCTTCATTCAGGAACTAGACTCATACCCACAGTGTCGTATTTACATTGTAGTCCAGTAAAGCTATTTGAGTATGACAAAAGATTTCATTTTTATAAAAGACTAAAACTAATTATGATGAGACACCAGTTATATTAGTGTAATGCATATTAGTAGCGCTTCCTATCACATTATGGAACAAAACGTACACAAATATCATAGAAATTGTCAATTGATGAAGCACAGGTAGTTTTTCGATCCCACGTATGTCACGACTTGCTGATTCTGAGTTAAGCCACTATTAAAGCGCAGTCACCAAAACAAAACAAACAAAATCAAACAAAAGAAAACGAAACTAATTTTATTGGTGTTTACTCGATAAGGGGCGAGGAAGGTAAACATCCGCGCGTGACAATTAGAAGACGTGCAGTGTGCGAACTTGCCACCAAGCTCCCTGGTACTGACTCCAGGCCGCATTTATTACTCCGCGACTGTAAGGCATCTCATTTGTTGGCAACAAATGTTAACTGCGAAGGACTTATCCATGGGAAACAGATCGTAACACAAGACCCCTTTCTTGTGGCACCAGATGTATATCAATAAAAGTACATTTTGTAGACATATACAGGTTATTGTGTGGGATAACTTTTGTTATAGTTTAACCACTATTTTTTCCTTATGAAGTTACCATACGGTACTTCAAATCGCCATCTGTCCGCACTTATTCAGGTTTACGGTGAACTCTTTAAATCTATTGTGGCAGATGCGAGAATCAATCCTTTGGAAGGGCACGGATGACTTCCTTCACCATCCTTGCCAGTTCAAGATTGTGCTTCACGCCTAATCTTGTTTTCGACGAGACGTTGCACTGTAATCCTCCTTCCTTTCTTTTAACCTCAGTATGACTACTGAAGGCAACTGCCACACGACGGTTAACTGGTCGTCTCACTTGCCAGTAACCGGATACACTGTCATTGACGATAGTAGTAAACCGCACAAATGTCCTTCAACAAGACCTGTTTGTCCTCCTGAATATGCTGATTAATTTATCTCAAAACGATCGTACTTGAAACCATACAACTTGACGTTCTCGAGAGCACTCACTCTAATAGAACACAGGAACAGGTGTTTTGAATTGCCTCCACTGCTTTCACCCTTTTATTAAACACAAACAGAACACAATGTCACTAATGTTAGACTTAACTCTGTTTTAGCCTCCGTTTTTAACGCATAAATGACTCTCCTCATAATATCAAAAATGAGATATATTCAAGTCGTCATGGCACGAGCTATACTAAAAACTTGGACAGAATAACACCATAGCTAAATACCCTTACAGCAACATGCCATGCAAAATCACCCCAGAGCATGCTGAAACAAAGTGTTATATCATACGCAATGTAACACGGCGCTGAAATTGGTCTTACCATGACAGACAAACAAAAGCCATTTCACAGACATGTTTCCGCAAGATTTTTCTATTACTGGCTGGTTAGAAAATGAACGAAACTGTCTCTGACCTTCTCTCAGACTGATGCTCTTCGCAGACAGTCGGAATATGGCTTTAGAATTAAAGGAAAAGAATACGGTTGATATCACGCCTTTGCATTCGCAATGCGTGACGTTGACTGCAAGACCACGAACTGGTTATTCACAACAGTTCGAATGGAAGTCAACACTTGTTGTACCATGTGCTGCGTACTCCATTATGACAAAATCATGATGCAAACACAAGTGAAATTCAGTGGTTGGTTGAATTGAGGCTAGCATGTAAAGGCTAAGGTGAGGTTTCGATTCCCACTGGTGGCACCAGTTTTTAACAGCCACAATTCATTCCCTCTTCTCCTCCATTAACGTCAAGTAAGGAACACAGGACTGTGACTGGTACCAAATCAACATTAAACATGTCCATTCTCTGCTGACTGGAACAGAACTGGATTACTTGTGGCTATCGGAGACGGAAGTCGTTCCTTGTAGGAACTCTGTCTCTAATAAGTTTTCCTACACTAGTAATGTTATTTTAGTTCACGAACAAATCGTCATATAAGGTAATAGGACCTTCCTGTCTTAATTTCAATGACCTTGTAATTTTGAAATTATTGGCACTGGACTGGGATTCGAGCTCCAATTCCAATTTTTCTCTGGATTTGAATCCTTCGAGATGATACTGTCCGTTATTTCGTTGTTTCCTCACGATGCCTAACCCCTCCACGTCTCTACGACTGGTGTGATCCTAAAAGAGAATTTGGTATTTGATACCTCTTCATGTGGGGTAACATCGAACTATAAGCACGAGGTTGGAGTCGCAGGCAGCACAGAACTATTTGTTGCGTTACCTGTAGCCGAAGATGAGCACGTCTCGCTACTGGTAAAGAAATAATAAATATTTCATGCCCATTCGTAAGTATAAGGCAATACCAAATGATGCCGGGCTCAGATCCCTGTCAGGAAAAAATCATTTGTATCGCCGAATAAGACTCCAACACATTTAATATCTGACATTTGATTGTGTTTAGTTAACAATTCATGTACGTACTGGGTTCTGCTCCCCGTTCATCACCACTACTTTACTTCATGGGGTTTCACATTTATGTGTTGCATATTATTACATACCTTTCCTAGTTGTTTCTCAGGGGCGTGGGGATCCTGGTGTAGTGCTAAACGTATCGTCATTTACTTCCAGGTTTGGACATTCGCCCTAGTATGCTACGTGCGATTCCTTTTTGTAGTGATAAACGTATCGTCATTTACTTCCAGGATTGAACTTTTGACCTTGTAAGCTACGTGGGGTTCCTGGTGTAGTGCTAAATGTATCGTCATTTACTTCCAGGTTTGGACATTCGGCCTTGTAAGCTACGTAGCGTTCCTGGTGTAGTGCAAAACGTATCGTCATCTACTTCCAGGATTGGACATTCGGCCTTGTAAGCTACGTGGGGTTCCTATTGTAGTGCTAAACGTATCGCCATTTACTTCCAGATTTGGACATTCGGCGTTGTAAGCTACGTGGCGTTCCTGGTGTAGTGCTAAACGTATCGTCATTTACTTCCAGGTTTGGACATTCGGGCTTGGAAGCTACGTGGCGTTCCTGGTGTAGTGCTAAACGTATCGTCATTTACTTCCAGGTTTGGACATTCGCCCATGTATGCTACGTTCGGTTCCTTTTGTAGTGCTAAACGTATCGTCATTTACTTCCAGGTTTGGACATTCGGCCTTGTAAGCTAGGTGGGGTTCCTGGTGTAGTTCTAAACGTATCGTCATTTACTTCGAGGTTTGGACATTCGGCCTTGTAAGCTAGGTGGGGTTCCTGGTGTAGTGCTAAACGTATCGTCATTTACTTCCAGGTTTGGACATTCGGCCTTGTAAGCTACGTGAGGTTCCTATTGTAGTGCTAAACGTATCGTCATTTACTTCCGGGTTTGGACATTCGGCCTTGTAAGCTATGTGGCGTTCCTGGTGTAGTGTTAAACGTATCGTCATTTACTTCCAGGTTTGGACATTCGGCCTTGTAAGCTACGTGGGGCTCCTGCTGTAGTGCTAAACGTATCGTCATTTACTTCCGGGTTTGGACATTCGCCCTTGTATGCTACGTGCGGTTCCTTTTGTAGTGATAAACGTATCGTCATTTACTTCCAAGTTTGGACATTCGGCCTTGTAATCTACGTGGGGTTCCTGGTGTAGTGCTAAACGTATCGTCATCTACTTCCAGGTTTGGACATTCGGCCTTGTAAGCTACGTGGGGTTCCTGGTGTTGTGCTAAACGTATCGTCATTTACTTCCAGGTTTGGACATTCGGCCTTGTAAGCGACGTGGGGTTCCTGGTGTAGTGCTAAACGTATCGTCATTTACTTCCAGGTTTGGACATTCGGCCTTGTAAGCTACGTGGGGTTCCTGGTGTTGTGCTAAACATATCGTCATTTACTTCCAGGTTTGGACATTCGGCCTTGTAAGCTAGGTGGGGTTGCTGGTGTAGTGCTAAATGAATCGTCATTTACTTCCAGGTTTGGACATTCGGCCTTCTAAGCTACGTGGGGTTCCTGGTGTTGTGCTAAACATATCGTCATTTACTTCCAGGTTTGGACATTCGGCCTTGTAAGCTACGTGGGGTTCCTGGTGTAGCGCTAAACGTATCGTCATCTACTTCCAGGTTTGGACATTTGGCCTTGTAAGCTACGTGGGGTTCCTGGTGTAGTGCTAAACGTATCGTCATCTACTTCCAGGTTTGGACATTCAGCCTTGTAAGCTACGTGGGGTTCCTGGTGTTGTGTAAACACACGTATCGTCATTTACTTCCAGGTTTGGACATTCGGCCTTGTAAGCTAGGTGGCATTCCTGGTGTAGTGCTAAACGTATCGTCATTTACTTCCAGGTTTGGACATCCGGCGTTGTAAGCTACGTGAGGTTCCTGGTGTAGTGCTACACGTATCGTCATCTACTTCTAGGTTTGGACATTCGGCCTTGTAAGCTACGTGGGGTTCCTGGTGTTGTGCTAAACGTATCGTCATTTACTTCCAGGTTTGGACATTCGGCCTTGTAAGCTAGGTGGGGTTGCTGGTGTAGTGCTAAATGTATCGTCATTTACTTTCAGGTTTGGACATTCGGCCTTGTAAGCTAGGTGGGGTTCCTGGTGTAGTGCTAAACGTATCGGCATTTACTTTCAGGTTTGGACATTCGGCCTTGTAAGCTAGGTGGGGTTCCTGGTGTAGTGCTAAACGTATCGGCATTTACTTTCAGGTTTGGACATTCGGCCTTGTAAGCTAGGTGGGGTTCCTGGTGTAGTGCTAAACGTATCGTCATCTACTTCCAGGTTTGGACATTCGGCCTTGTAAGCTACGTGAGTTTCCTATTGTAGTGCTAAACGTATCGTCATTTACTTCCAGGTTTAGACATTCGGCCTTGTAAGCTACGTGGGGTTCCTGGTGTAGTGCTAAACGTATCGTCATTTATTTCCAGGTTTGGACATTCGGCCTTGTAAACTGATTCTGGTGAACACTTCGATATCTTATGTCCCTTTATGCCTTGTCGAGTCTCGGTCAGACACACCAGCTAAGTTTGGCTAAGTGTGGCTTCAAATGCGGATCACTAACAACAATTTGTCATTTAATGAGTGAAATAAGACTTCTGCAGTTTCATTTATTGTAATGAAATTTAATTTACAAGGTAAAGGACTGTTCCATATATAATAACATGTTTTGTGATATTCATTGTATGATGGTATTGGTTTACATGTGGACTGACTGCCGTTAAGAGAAGTGTTCTCTAGTGGTCTTTTGTGGTATCCTTTGTATTTAGTCAAACGATTGTACTGCAAATGGTTTAGAAAACCTGCGACACAAATGTGCTATGTTGGTTGCATATAATCAGGTGCAGCCTACATATTGGAATTCAGGAGTGTCCCGCTTTTTGTGCTGTGAAGTGTACGTGTTCCCACTGCAGTTCTATCCCCACATTGCATAACACTTGTTACCGAGTGATGCAAACCTCCATGTTTTACCAATAGTACTCCTCATGGAATAAAATTGTGTCTTTTTAACCCTGTGAAAGAGTGTCTATGTCTACTAACAGTGGCACTGTTTATCAAATCTACGTTTTAGCTCTAAAACAATGATTCCTTGAAGATGACCGGTTTTTTCGTGGGATGGGTTAAGTTCTTGATGTGATCATACTAAGGGTTGACCCATCTAGGAACTTAAAAGCTGAGCTATAACCCCCACACATCTTAATGGCCCTTTGGATATTATTTATCTCTCCAGTGATGTGTAGTGACCTACTAGGGAAGTGACTACAATGCAGTTATCATCATTAAGTTTCGTTATTTGCTCATCAACCTCATTTTCGATATTTTTCAAATTTTCACAGTTTTCATATTTTTCACATATTATCCGCATTTTTCAAATGTTTTTTTTATCCATATTCTATGTGTAAATGTACAAGAATATTTGCGCTCTTATTGTTTACCCTACCAAGTTTCTCTCAAGATTCACCCATCAAGCCAGAGAGAATCTACAATGTGTCGGCAATATCACTTTTTCCTCTTCTTCTCCCAACTGTCAACCCAAAAAAAAACTTCCATCAGCACACAGCGATAACTATCAAAGCCTATCACACTAAAAAATACACGCGGATTGTGGTGGAGACGGAGTGCTAACTTCAGATAACTTAAACGCAGCTTTATACCTATTGATTATTACAAAATATCGCTCCACGATCACCTAACAACAATAATATCCATTTGCAATTTCTTGTATGTTAATAACACAGAACAGTGTCCAACTACAGCTGAATACTGATCAGCCGCAGCTATCAAAGTTTTATATAACTACGCGCTAAAGATCAAAGAAATACGTGTGTAACGGATGGAAAAAATAATAATTTTCGAGGAATTGACTTTATCCTATTGTAAACACACACAGCAAAAGTGGTCAAGTTTGTGTGTGCGCCTGTGTTTGTTGGATATATTCGTACGAGCTGTAAAATAAGCTGCAATCAACTGTGTGGCTGTTGCAAGCTGAATCGAAACGGACAAAAATGGGTCGTCTGCGAAGCTCTTTCTAAAAGTGATGGCTTGTTTATTTGGTTACGTTGGACATGTTGCGAGAATCGAAGAACAGTTAATTCTGAATGTAATGCATGTAATGGCAGTTGTGGGGAAGGCGGATAGTCGTCTTCGGTTCATTGGTAGAATTTTGGGAAGATGTGGTTCATCTGTAAAGGAGACCGCTTATACAACACTAATACGACCTATTCTTGAGTACTGCTCCAGCGTTTAGGATCCCTATCAGGTCGGATTAAGGGAGGACATAGAAGCAATTCAGCGACAGGCTGCTAGATTTGTTACTGGTAGGTTTCATCATCACGCGAGTGTTACGGAAATGCTTCAGGAACTCGGGTGGGAGTCTCTGGAGGAAAGGAGGCGTTCTTTTCGTGAATCGCTACTGAGGAAATTTAGAGAACCAGCATTTGAAACTGACTGCAGTACAGTTTTACTGCCGCCAACTTATATTTCACGGAAAGACCACAAAGATAAGATGAGAGAGATTAGGGCTCGTACAGAGGCATATAGGCAGTCATTTTTCCCTCGTTCTGTTTGGGAATGGAACAGAGGGAGAAGATGCTAGTTGTGGTACGAGGTACCCTCCGCCACGCACCGTATGGTGGATTGCGGAGTATGTATGTAGATGTAGATGTAGATGAATTATGCACAATAATCTGTTTGTCGGAAGTCATCGACAGACTGAGGAAGACAACCGAGAACGCCGCATCATTCTGCATCAAGACAATAAACAGCTGTCAGACCACTGACTATTACACAGAAAAAACCTCTGATTAATGTCTTTTTGCCCACATTTACCTGACTTATCACCTAATTACTTTTTTTTGTTCCTATATGTCAAACCTAAAATTGCGTGGGAAGAAATTTTCAACACCTCAAGAAGCTTTTGAGCCCATCCGAAACCACTTTCATGAGACATCAACATGAACGTGGAAAAAATGTTTCTAGAATAGGATATAACGCATGGTAAAGTGTATAAATTTTAAAAGCTAATATTCTGAAAAATAATAAAACGATATGTACCATTTTTGGACGCGCTTCCACCGCTGTTTCACGGTAACGGTTGCTCACATAAATTGGCAGTTCTACGCATAAGCTAAGAACCGACCATCATGGACCCCATGAAAGCCAGAACCTTCCAACCTATTCCTTCATACGGTATCTATCTCATCTTGTGTAGAGTATGGGAGTTATAAATAACGCGAATAAACAGAGCTGCTCTTTTACAAATAAATTATCGCTATCGAAAACGAACGGACCTTTTGATTTTTAATAACAGATTATTTTTGTTCGTGAACATTGAGTGTTTTTTTATTTTTTTCAGTGGATGTTAATATACTGATAGACCTAAGTGGAAAAAATGCGCCTGGAGTAGACGACGTTCTCTCAGAACTGCTTTTTTGAACGACTCACGAGATACGTCGTTTTAGTGAAGATTAAAGGTATTGATGCCCATCCTGTACTTGGTGGTCCATGTGTATTTAAATGTGGTACCTTGAATTACATTTTATAACAATGACAAATTCAGTCATGGTAATGGGTGCTTACCGATGTTATTGCTGATTGTGGATGTATTCAGAATATGGTGGTCTTGAAAGTTTTAATAATCGTGACGTCATAACTTACCGTACTTTTAATGTTGGTGAAGTTTTTAGTAAGGACATTGGTAAGTCGTATTATTACTCTACAATGCCTTTTATGTTGAGGACCCGTGGACGTCACAAGGTGGATCAACACGAAGGTATTTATGTTTGGTGTAAAGGATCTGGTGTGTGTGAAAATGTAAAACTCGTTGGTGATTTGGCTGTATATTATCGTAAATAAAGAACCCTGATTCCCAAAAAAAAAAGATACATGAGGTAGGGAAAATACATCAGTATAATAAGGGTGGCGAGCACCAACCACCGGCCGGTATGGCCGTGCGGTTCCAGGCGCTTCAGTCTGGAACCGCGTGACCACTACGGTCGCAGGTTCGAATCCTGCCTCGGGCATGGATGTGTGTGATGTCCTTAGGTTAGTTAGGTTTAAGTAGTTCTAAGTTCTGGGGGACTGATGACCACAGATGTTAAGTTCCATAGTGCTCAGAGCCATTGAACCATTTTTTTTTAGCACCAACCAAGAGTAAATTAAACTAAGGTAGTTAGTTACCAAGAGAGAAGGAAATCGGCGAATTCCAGTCGAAAGTACTGAGTTAAAAGAATAAATTATTACAAGAGTAAATTTTTCATTTATTCCCGAAGTAAGTTTATTTACTCCGTAACTGGTGGAGAGCACCACCAAAGAGTACCCTACTACGTTAGCAGCTTAAGGAAGAAACAGAGCCGAAATTTACTCCTAAGCAGTGAAGTTAGAGAGTAATCTGTGTTCTTTGGTTTCTGTGTGTTAGTTATCGAATTCCATGAATTACCTGGGCTTCGAAGAATGTAACGATATGGAGGAAGAGGTAGACATCCCAAGAATGAAGGTTTTAATGGAGAGAAGATACCCATTTGTAATGTATAGCGACAGTGATTTCAAAGAGCGGTTTGGATTTCATAAGGAATCTTTTGAGTCGCTACTTGATATGCAGGAGCCGTTGCTGTAGCATAATTTTAGCAGGTTAACAAAGCGTACATTCTCGTGTTTAGAGGAAACGTTTCCAGATTCTCATTAAGCCAATGCAATACAAAAAAAGCGGGAATGTTATTGTGGTTGCTGCAGTTCTGCACAACTTTGGAATAGAAGCTGGAGATGTGTTTCATCCTAATGCTATGGAAGTGAATGACATCGACCAACATGCATTTCAGCCAGAAGCAATTGCTGCAAGTCGTGCTGTCAGGAGATCTGTTCTAAGTAACTATTTTAATGAAAATTGTACCTGATTTGCTAGTAAAATAACAAGTTAATGTAAAGACTTTTCCTTCTTAAATGAATAAATAAGCCACCGGTTCGTCACTACTGCGGTGACATGTGATCCATAATTTTACAGTTATGTTTTTCTCTCTCTCTTTTCTTTATTTCTCTTTGCAATTAGGGGAATAACATTTTAATTTTATTTCTCACAGCATTACACAAAGTTATACAATAAAGATGTTTTGTAGAGTTCTAAGAAAAACAAGACGTCTACTTCTATAATAACAATAATACAAATACATATTAGAACGTGGTTGTTAGTTAAAAAATTAAATTTACTGACGCTGGAATAATAAACACAAATATTACGTCTTGTGAAAAACAAGGCCATTTTAATCACTGGAAAAAATAGCAAGCAAATAAAGTGTGTTTTATACGTATAAAAATAACATAAACCACAATCCTGAATATGCCTGACGTTCAGCAACCATATTTAAGATTCAGTGAAGGATAGGAACAGCCAACCTGTTGCACTAATTTGTGCAATCGGTTGACTGTTTTATCCTTCGCTATATACTCATTCGTTCTTGAACTTATTCATAACTTCCATTTTAGGGTTATGCTCTTATTCCATGACTTCTCTTTGTCTTTCAGTTAATAACATTTTTGTATTGTATTCATCTCGCATTAAACACATTTTCGAAGAATTAAAATCTTCTGCTTTTTCTAACAACCCCACTGTCCTTCACTGTAACCGCATGTTCACTGCTTTTATTCACGGGTGCATCTTCCGTTAAACTCCCACCAGAGAATGCCAGCCGAGATCTGTGAGCATGGGATAAAATTTCACCTTCAACAGTGAAAGAGTAATTATTATCATCGACGTTGCATGAAAGACCCAAATTATCTTAAGTTGTGCATTGCCGTTAACTCCAGTAATTCCCTCGGCAACTAATGAGAAACGAAACTCACATGTCTGCAGTGTGCAGAAATGGCTTACTTCTTTATTAAACATGCGTTATTATTTTAGTTAGAACTAAATAAGTAAACAGAAATTGAACTCTCCAACAGTTACTAAAAGAGTATATTACTAAGGAAGTAATTTACTAAAGAAGTCCAGACTACAGAAGTAAGAGTTACTATAAGAGTGATTCTCGCCAACATAAGTAATGGTTGCAAAATATTGACACGAACTATTTTAAAAAATTGGAAAAACTGATAGAGGCCGATCCTGGAGAGGCTCAGTTTGCGTTCCGGAAAAATGTAGGAACACGCGAAGCAATACTAGCCCAACGACTTATCTTAGAAGAAACGCTGAAGAAAGGAAAATCTACATTTATAGCATTTGGAGATTTAGAGAAATCTTTTGAGAATGTAGAATGGACTACACTCTTCAAATTTTTGAAGGTAAGAGGGATAAAGTACAGAGACCGTAAGGTTGTATACAACCTGAACAGAAAACAGACTGCAGTTGTAAGCGACGAAGGACATGAAAGTGAAGCCACAACTGAGAAGGGAGTGAGACCGGGTTGTAGCCAATCCCAGATGTTATTCAATCTGTAGATTGAATACTCTGTGAAGGAAACCAAGGAGAATTTTGAAAAGGTAATTAAAATTCAGGGAAAAGAAATACAAAATTTGCTGTCTGCGATGGCAGTGTACTCGTCATTCTGACACAGACAACTAGGGACTTGGCGGAGAAGTTGAACGGAATGGATATTGTCTTGAAAATAGATTATAAGGCCAACATAAATAAAACTAAAAGAAGGGTAATGGAATGTAGTCAAAGTAAGTCAGGCGCTGCTGAGGGAGCAGATTAGGGAATGAGACACTAAACATAATACTCACGTTGCCTTCATATGACACGCTGTTGCTGAGTCTCCCTTTCATTTTGAAAATGCTGTAGGAAAATTTTTGTCGTGGTCTTATAAAGGAACCAGCCACCATTAACCGAGGGTGATTTAGGAAAACCTGAAGTATCATGGCTGGATCAGGTTTTATTGCTGGCTCTTTCCAGTTACGGGTGTCGAACGTTCCCGCTGTGCTTCTTCAGTCAGTCAGGGTTTCATTTGAGCAACCGAGTAGATTGCGGAGTACGTGTTAAATGCAAACGAAATGGATCGTACTGAATTGCTTCGGTAATCAGCTCGTATGCTGTTCGATAGTCGGGTCTCATAACAGCTGGCACATCACATGTAGCATAGACATTTGCATCATTTCCTCACTCTTTTTCCGTCTGGCGCCAGTACACGAAACGCAAATTCCTTGGCACACGTCAATACTAACACTCAATGTATTTATATTAACAAGCCAGGCTAAGTCGTAGCCATTTTGGTTAATTTAAGCGGGTGGTCAATTTCAGTTCTGAGATGAAAATGGCTTCTTGCGGCGGTTTATCTGTTTGTTCAAATGGCTCTGATCACTATGGGACTTAACATCTGAGGTCACCAGTCCCCTAGAACTTAGAACTTCATAAACCTAACTAACCTAAGTACATCACACACATCCATGCCCGAGGCAGGATTCGAACCTGCGACCGTAGCGGTCACGCGGTTCCAGACTGAAGCGCCTAGAACCGCACGGCCACAACGACCTGCTATATCTGTTTGTTCCTAAATGGGAGACCGTAGGTCTGTACCAGACTTTTGACCCGATTGCCGCCAGAACCGCCGCATTTATTCATCTTGGCTTACTGCATACTGCTTCAAGATCGCTTCAACGTTCTGTAAAACTTAATACTCGAATCTTAGTTCCGCCAGAGAATGTTTCAACGGTTGCATTCAATCTCACACAAAAGCAGAGGGATTTCAGACGGCTGCATGGATGTTATATTTCCATCCGAAACTAATGCTAAAATAACTTGAGCATGTTATCGCATGTTTCGGAGAGACGGAAGGTGAAGGAGAACCACAGAATAACGTCGAATAGTAAAAACACAAAGGTGCTATGCGCCAGTAGGATGGCAAGAGCGGATACCGGTCTTGGAACGTGGCGAACTTCCCGAGTAGGAAGATTTGTGGACCTGTTCTTGCCAATTACGTGGGAACCAAGCAGTGACGTAGGAAAACCAGAATGCCGCGGAAGACGATCACTAAAAACCAGTTTTATGGAATACTTGAGAACCATGACAAATAGAAAACCCACCGTCCGGACAACTCTGATATTCTTTTTAAGTGTTTAACACATCACTTTTGTCAGCTTCTTTGTAGACTCGAAGCACTTCTCTGACTCGCGTAAAGTAAAGAATGAGTAATTCGTGTCTTTTTTGACAAATCATCTCAAATGTCTTCTGCTGTCATATTGTGATACCTCAAAGAGCATAAATGCTGGAAGTTCCAGTACACGACATCGAATTCTAAAATCGTCGTTTTAGTCCAGATGTCTGAGAAAAGCGTGAATATAGTATGTGTAATATGTGCCAACGACTGTTGTTATGAAATAAATGAACAGTACGTCACTAGGCTTTTTACGGTATGTAATTACTTCTTTGACAGAATGTATAAAAAAAAAAGTAGTACCGAACAGCAAATATAAAGCACTGTTGTTAACAGACTGGCCTTTTATTCGGAAGGATGGTGACGCTAATCCTTAAGCGGCCATCTTAATTTAGTTTTGAGTAGTTTTCCTAAATTACTTAAGGAAAAGGTCGGGGTGTTTCTTACTGCCTAGCCCACCCAATAATTGCGTAAATACCTGTATATATTTATTATGTTTTTCGTTGGTAATCTGTAATACTATGGCATATGCAGAAGCCTTGAAAAAACGAGCCACGGACGAATAACACTACTACTACTACTACTATCAGAATTCTACCTCTTAAACACAGTGTATTATCACTACCTGGCTATTAAAACGATTGTGTACTGCGAATTATGGATGAAGTTCAACAGCCAGATTACATATTTCTAGATTTCCGGAAAGCATTTGACGCGGTTCCCCATTGCAGGCAGTTAAAGAAGGTACGAGCATACAAGATAGGTTCACAGATCTACATCTACATCTACCTACATCTACATTTATACTCCGCAAGCCACCCAACGGTGTGTGGCGGAGGGCACTTTACGTGCCACTGTCATTACCTCCCTTTCCTGTTCCAGTCGCGTATGGTTCGCGGGAAGAACGACTGTCTGAAAGCCTCTGTGCGCGCTCTAATCTCTCTAATTTTACATTCGTGATCTCCTCGGGAGGTATAAGTAGGGGGAAGCAATATATTCGATACCTCATCCAGAAACGCACCCTCTCGAAACCTGGCGAGCAAGCTACACCGCGAAGCAGAGCGCCTCTCTTGCAGAGTCCGCCACTTGAGTTTGTTAAACATCTCCGTAACGCTATCACGGTTACCAAATAACCCTGTGACGAAACGCGCCGCTCTTCTTTGAATCTTCTCTATCTCCTCCGTCAACCCGATCTGGTACGGATCCCACACTGATGAGCAATACTCAAGTATAGGTCGAACGAGTGTTTTGTAAGCCACCTCCTTTGTTGATGGACTACATTTTCTAAGGACTCTCCCAATGAATCTCAACCTGGTACCCGCCTTACCAACAATTAATTTTATATGATCATTCCACTTCAAATCGTTCCGCACGCATACTCCCAGATATTTTACAGAAGTAACTGCTACCAGTGTTTGTTCCGCTATCATATAATCATACAATAAAGGATCCTTCTTTCTATGTATTCGCAATACATTACATTTGTCTATGTTAAGGGTCAGTTGCCACTCTCTGCACCAAGTGCCTATCCGCTGCAGATCTTCCTGCATTTCGCTACAATTTTCTAATGCTGCAACTTCTCTGTATACTACAGCATCATCCGCGAAAAGCCGCATGGAACTTCCGACACTATCTACTAGATCATTTATATATATTGTGAAAAGCAATGGTCCCATAACACTCCCCTGTGGCACACCAGAGGTTACTTTAACATCTGTAGACGTCTCTCCGTTGATAACAACATGCTGCGTTCTGTTTGCTAAAAACTCTTCAATCCAGCCACACAGCTGGTCTGATATTTCGTAGGCTCTTACTTTGTTTATCAGGCGACAGTGCGGAACTGTATCGAACGCCTTCCGGAAGTCAAGAAAAATAGCATCTACCTGGGAGCCTGTATCTAATATTTTCTGGGTCTCATGAACAAATAAAGCGAGTTGGGTCTCACACGATCGCTGTTTCCGGAATCCATGTTGATTCCTACATAGTAGATTCTGAGTTTCCAAAAACGACATGATATTCGAGCAAAAAACATGTTCTAAAATTCTACAACAGATCGACGTCAGAGATATAGGTCTATAGTTTTGCGCATCTGCTCGACGACCCTTCTTGAAGACTGGGACTACCTGTGCTCTTTTCCAATCATTTGGAACCTTCCGTTCCTCTAGAGACTTGCGGTACACGGCTGTTAGAAGGGGGGCAAGTTCTTTCGCGTACTCTGTGTAGAATCGAATTGGTATCCCGTCAGGTCCAGTGGACTTTCCTCTGTTGAGTGATTCCAGTTGCTTTTCTATTCCTTGGACACTTATTTCGATGTCAGCCATTTTTTCGTTTGTGCGAGGATTTAGAGAAGGAACTGCAGTGCGGTCTTCCTCTGTGAAACAGCTTTGGAAAAAGGTGTTTAGTATTTCAGCTTTACGCTTGTCATCCTCTGTTTCAATGCCATCATCATCCCGGAGTGTCTGGATATGCTGTTTCGAGCCACTTACTGATTTAACGTAAGACCAGAACTTCCTAGGATTTTCTGTCAAGTCGGTACATAGAATTTTACTTTCGAATTCACCGAACGCTTCACGCATAGCCCTCCTTACGCTAACTTTGACATTGTTTAGCTTCTGTTTGTCTGAGAGGTTTTGGCTGCGTTTAAACTTGCAGTGAAGCTCTCTTTGCTTTCGCAGTAGTTTCCTAACTTTGTTGTTGTACCACGGTGGGTTTTTCCCGTCCCTCACAGTTTTACTCGGCACGTACCTGTCTAAAACGCATTTTACGATTGCCTTGAACTTTTTCCATAAACACTCAACATTGTCAGTGTCGGAACAGAAATTTTCATTTTGATCTGTTAGGAGGGAAGGCGACGTTCTTTTCGAGGAATACTGTTAATAAAATTTAGAGAACAGGCACCTGAAGCTGACTGCCGAACGATTCTGCTGCCGCCAACACACATGGCGCTTCTACATCGACATCTACATCAACATGGTTACTCTGCAATTCACACTTAGTGCCTGGCAGAGGGTTCATTGAACCATTTTCATACTACTGCTCTACCATTCCACTCTCGAATGGCACTTTGGAAAAAGGAACACCTAAATCTTTCCGCTCGAGCTCTGATTTCTCTTATTTTATAATGATGATCATTTCTCACTACGTAGGTGGGTGTCAACAAAATATTTTCGCATTCGGAAGATAAAGTTGGTAATTGAAATTTCGTAAATAGATCTCGCCGCAAAGAAAACCGCCTTTGTTTCAATGAATGCCACCCCAAATTGCGTATCATATCAGTGACACTCTCACTCCTATTGCGCGATAACACGAAACGAGCTGCCCTTCTTCGCACTTTTTCGATGTCCTCTGTCAATCCTACCTGGTAAGGATCCCATACCGTTCAGCAATATTCCAGCACAGGACAGACAAGTGTAATGTAGGCTGTCACTTTAGTGGGTTTGTCGCATCTTCTAAGTGTTCTGCCAACAAAGCGCGATCTTTGTTTCGCCTTCCCCACAATATTATCTATGTGGTCTTTCCAATTTAAGTTGCTCGTAATTGTAATTCCTAGGTATTTAGTCGAATTGACAGCCCTTAGATTTGGGCGATTTATCGTATATCCAAAATTTATCGGATTTCTTTTAGTACACATGTGGATCAACTCGCAATTTTCTTTGTTTAGTGCTAATTGCCACTTTTCGCACCATACAGAAATTCTCTCTAGATCATTTTGTAATTGGAATTGATTTTACTAGACTAGACGGTAAATTACAGCGTCATCTGCAAACAATCTAAGGGGGCTGCTCAGATTATCACCTAGATCATTTATATAAATCAGGAACAGCAGAGGGCCTATGACACCACCTTGCGGAACGCCAGATATCACTTCTGCTCTATTCGATGATTTACCGTCTACGAACTGTGACCTCTCTGAGAAGAAATCATGAATCCAGTCACACAACTGAGACGATACTACATATGCACGCAATTTGATTAATAGTCGCTTGTGAGGAACGGTATCAAAAGCCTTCTGGAAATCTAGGAACATGGAATCGATCTGAGATCCCTTGTCGACAGCACTCATTACTTCATGGGAAGAACGATATTTTCTGAACCCGCGTTGGTTATGTATCAATAACTCATTTTCTTCAAGGTGATTCATAATGTTCGAGTACAGTATATGCTCCAAAATCCTACTACAAATTGAGGTCAATGATATGGGTCTGTATTTCAGTGGGTTACTCCTGTTTTCTTTCTTGAATATTGGTGTGACCTGTGCTACTTTCCATTCTTTAGGCACAGACCATTCGTCAAATGAGCGGCTGTATATGATTGTTAAGAAAGGCGCTATTGTGTCTGCATACTCTGAAAGGAACCTGATTGGTATACCAAGGATCACGAAGATAAGGTACGAGAAATTAGGGCTCATACGGAGGCATATAGACAATCGTTTCTTCCTCGTTCCGTTTGCGGGTGGAACAGGAAAGTAAATAAGTAGCATTGGTATGAGGTACCCTGCGCCACACGCCGTAAGGTGGATGGCAGATTAGCGATGTAGATACGTTACTTCTAACGTCTCTTACCTCATACACCGACAGCTACCGTTTATAGGTATATGCAGTTCTCAATTTTGTCACTGTCTACCGGGTGATCAAAAAGTCAGTATAAATTTGAAAACTGAGTAAATCATGGGATTTTATTAGAACAAAAAAAACTACAAAAGTTCAAAAAATGTCCGACAGATGGTGCTTCATCTGATCAGAATAGCAATAATTAGCATAACAAAGTAAGACAAAGCAAAGATGATGTTCTTTACAGGAAATGCTCAATATGTCCACCATCATTCCTCAACAATAGCTGTAGTCGGAATAATGTTGGTTGGTTGGTTGGTTGTTTTGGGGAAGGCGACCAGACAGCGAGGTCATCGGTCTCATCGGATTAGGGAAGGACGGGGAAGGAAGTCGGCCGTGCCCTTTGAAAGGAACCATCCCGGCATTTGCCTGGAGCGATTACGGAAATCACGGAAAACCTAAATCAGGATGGCCGGACGCGGGATTGAACCGTCGTCCTCCCGAATGCGAGTCCAGTGTCTAACCACTGCGCCACCTCGCTCGAGGAATAATGTAGTGAACAGCACTGCAAAGCATGTCCGGAGTTATGGTGAGGCATTGGCGTCGGATGTTGTCTTTCAGCATCCCTAGAGATGTCGGTCGATCACGATACACTTGCGACTTCAGGTAACCCCAAAGCCAATAATTGCACGGACTGAGGTCTGGGGACCTGGGAGGCCAAGCATGACGAAAGTGGCGGCTGAGCACACGATCATCACCAAACGACGCGCGCATGAGATCTTTCACGCGTCTAGCAATATGGGGTGGAGCGCCATCCTGCATAAACATCGAATGTTCCAGCAGGTGTTTATCAGCCAGGCTGGGGATGATGCAATTCTGTAACATATCGGCGTACCTCTCACCCGTCACGGTAGCAGTTACAAAACAAGAATCACGCATTTCCTCGAAGAAAAAAGGCCCGATAACGGTAGATGTGGTAAATCCAACCCATACCGTGACTTTCTCGTCGTGCAATGAAGTTTCCACGACAGTTCTAGGATTTTCGGTAGCCCAAATTCTGCAGTTGTGGGCGTTGACAGACCCTCGGAGCGTGAAATGAGCTTCGTCGGTCCACAACACGTTACTCAGCCAATCGTCATCTTCCACCATCTTTTGAAACGCCCACAACGCAAATGCCCTCCACTTCACTAAAGCGCCAGGTAACAGTTCACGATGCTGATGGATTTTGTACGGATAGCATCGGAGGGTACGCCTAAGTGCCAACCAAACAGTAGTGTATGGAATGCCGGTGCGACGTGCGACTGCACGAGCGCTGACTTCCCCGTGCACAGACGAACCCGCTACAGTCTCCATTTTTCTTCCTGAACTGTCTCAGCAGCATTACTCCTTGTTCTCGGTCGGCCACTACGTGGTCTATCGACTAAAACGACAAACCCGTGGCTTCGAACTTCGAAATCATTCTCGCCAAAGCTGCGTTTGTCAACGGACCTTTACCCGTTCGAATCCCCTTCCTACGGCGATAGGATCGTAACGCTGAACTAGCACATTCCCCATTCTGATAATACAGCTTCACTAAAAGCGCTGATTGTCATGCGCAGACACTGACGTTTTGCTGTCCAGCGCCATCTGTCGGACATTTTGTGAACTTTTTTTTTTAGTTCTAATAAAACCCCGTGTCATTCTAAGCATGTGTGTCAATTTTTACCTGTCTATCTACATTATTCCGTGATTTATTAAGTTTTGAAATTTATACTGACTTTTTGATCACCCGGTATATTCATCATTTTCTTGGACTTAGCCCAAGACATTACTCAAAATCTTTCTGTCTCTCTCTCTCTCTCAGTTTCTCGTTGACACTTTTCTCTGTTGGTTGCGAAGCTTTCTGTTCGTACGACAGTGCAGTAGTGTTTTCGAAGTGGAAGCCACATTTCTGATGTCGACGATCCGGAGGTTCCGGTTTCAGAGTAGGAGCGTGGGGTAATTGTTGCTGTCGGTTTCCCGAAAGTCCCGCTATACGCGGGCGCGTCGGTTTTTGCGGGCGCGTGGTGGGGCTGCGTGCTGGCGGCTGGCCGCGAGGAGCAGTGACCGCGCCAGCCAGAGGCTGCCCAACCATGGCCGTGACCGCGCCGCTGCCGCTGCTGCTGCTGCTCCTGGCGCTCGCGGTGGGCGCACACCTCGCCGCAGCAGCCTCCGGTAAGTGCACACTGCCTACATCACTTTTCTTTACTGGCTAACGTCGTATTGCGTGTGTCAGGCTTTTGGTTTCGTCGGACGTAAAACCAGTGAATTTAGCCAGTCGGTGGAAAGGTAGGACCATTAGCTTGAAAAAAAAAAAAAAATAACTAATGGTTCCACCTTGCCCTCAGTCGGCTGGTTCACTCATTTGTTCCCTGATCGGTGTATATGATTTCTTTGTCTCTCCTAGTAGTTCTATGACATTTGCTTCCTCGTATTCTTAGGTACGCAATTCTCGGGGTTTTAATAGTTTTTGTTTTAAAAGCCTCTACAGGGTGTCCCAGGAGGCATGGTCAATTTTCCGGGATATGACACGAACGATAATTGGAAGCAAAGAAGTCCATCAAACATGGGCTCTAAAATTCATACCTTAAGAGCCATCAGAACTTCTTCATCTTCCATACTGTGAAACAAATCTCTTCTACTGCAAGCTCTTTGCTTTCCATATTCTGGGAGGAGATAATATGTACAGAAAGGTAAAAATAAAAAAAATTGTCTGCAATTTTGTCATATGATGACATGATGGAGACCGTGGCTGTTGTTTGAAGACAAATGTTGATGGTGTTGGGGCAGCAACCAGCCACAAATTTACTTTCAGTTCCTTTATTCAAAGGGTACCGTTACCGGTTTCGAATCTTTGTGATTCATCCTCAGACGGTTTACATGCTTTCTTTATGACATGTGGTGTGTTTTTTACAGATTAATTGTCCTAAAATATAAATAATACATAATTATAAACACGCCACACACAGATGGTTGCGTTATAGATTTTCGTTGCATGTGACTTACGTGAAACGTCGGTTTCGAGTGTTTGTTTTCATAAAATTCGTCAAATTTCACGTAAGTCACATGCAACGAAAATCTGTAACGCAACCATCTGTGTGTGGCGTGTTTATAATTATGTATTATTTATATTTTAGGACAATTAATCTGTAAAAAAACACACCACATGTCATAAAGAAAGCATGTAAACCGTCTGAGGATGAATCACAACGATTCGAAACCGGTAACGGTACCCTTTGAATAAAGGAACTGAAAGTAAATTTGTGGCTGGTTGCTGTCCTAACACCATCTACACTAGTCTCAAAAAATTGTCTAGTAAATATGGGCTCTAAAATGTATACCTTAAGAGATATGAGGACATGTTCAGTAGAATTAAGTTTCACAGTAGCGAAGAAGAGCAACTGCCCATAGCGCTTAAAGTATGCACTTTCGAGTCCATGTTTACTGGACATTTTTTCTTGTTTCGTCCAGGCTACCACATCTCAAAATACGTAAAGCGAAGAGCTTGCAGTAGGAGAAATTTGTAAGCGTAGACTTCTCCGGTCGTTGCCATTGTCAATAATATTCTTCTGGGTTGTTGACCGCACTGTTAGTATATAAAATTTTCCGATGTTTCGGCCACAATTGCAAGTGGCCTTCCTCAGGGCTGTGCTGAGCTGACAATGCGGACAACAGCCCAGAAGAATTTTATTGGCTACAAGAGATTTGTTTCGTAGTATCGTCGATGAAGAAGTGTCCATAATTCTTAAGGTATGCACTTTAGATCACATCTTTACTAGAAGTTCTTGCTTCGAGTGATCGTGTTCGTCACATCCCTAAATATTGATCATTCCTCCTGGGACACTCTGTATACAATACTTTAGAGTGTCTCATTTATGTTGATCACCCCAAATAACTTTTTGTATAGAAGAAAAATAAATCATGTTTCAAGCAAATGTCGTTTAGCTATCAAGGTGACATTAGCCAGCACAACTGGCTTGCTTACAACTTCGTTCATTGCGAAGGTCCGAATACCAGTACGTCTTTTTTAAATTGCATCCGATATTTTTTTAATTGCTAATTCACTGTTTCTTTCTCAAGGCCTGTTGGGAAACATGCCATCGTGTACCATTCACGTAAAGATGACGTTATTAAAAACGTAGCACAAAAGTGACTTTGACTCTCCTGTGTTAGTGTTAGTACACAGTGAATGTATATTGGAGAGCTCTTTGTCTAAGATTACCAGCGGAGGCACGAAATAAAACATATACATTATTGAACAAACTGAAGGGAAGAACATGAAATGAGTGCATGTGAAACATGTAGACAGACGAATGGGTTATAGATGGACCAAGGAAGTCCTTTACTCGGCTCCAAGAGCTGTAAAAAGATCGAGATACGACCTAATGGGAGTCATATAGAAAATATGTAGTAGGAGGAATGATACATGTTATTGAAGACCGTAATGGATATAAATATCTAGAAGAGGCCTTTACCCAGTAGTGAATGCTATAGATGCCAGTGTGATTGTGTGTGTGTGTGTGTGTGTGTGTGTGAGAGAGACAGAGAGAGAGAGAGAGAGAGAGAGAGAGAGAGAGAGAATTTACAAGCGGAAAGCAGAAAGTGTAAGCTATCTCGCCATTTGCGCACTTTGGGCTTCCATGTTATATCCAATACAATACGTGTCAGGATGTGTGGTGGCAGCGTAACTTTTGGGAGCAGTTGCAGTTATTAGAGTGGTCTCCAGTTTCAACTACTAGGCTCTACTTTTCTTTATTCTTTTCTTGAAATTTTCGTCCTTACAATCCAACAGTACGCTTAGCCATGAAGTATGCAGTACCTGTGCTGGGCAACAACTGAAAAAAGAAAAAAATAAATAAAATGAAAATAAAAATAAAAAATGAAGTTCAAGCTTCGTCAGAAATATTTTAGGGAATGCGTAAAAGCGTAAACCTAGCTTGGCGGACAGCTAACTGAACTCCGCAAGTAGACCATCTTAAAAAACTACATGCGCTTCCTCACCGATAAACTGTTGTGTCGTAATTCAACATAATATGGAAAATTCAACATACTCCATAAACAAAATGGTTGGCGGAGAAGAGGAAGCACTGAATGAGAGTGAGCTGCAGAAACGAACAACAACGATCAGCTCCCTTATGAGAACGAATGTACAAGAACAGCTCAGGATGTATTGGATGGAAATGCTAAGCGACTATTACTGACCATTCTCTAACTCATGGATTTGACAGAATTGTGCATCTGATACAGTCTGACACGGTACATGGTTGCTGTGTGAGGATGCAGGCACAGAAATGTAGATGGCAGCCAGCCGCATTGGAACTCCTGTTTCGGGATGTATCAGTTACAGAGAAACCGGTACATCCCACGCGGAACCTCCGGTGGGGCAGGTTCTGTCTTCCGTGGGCGATAAGTGCCTTCCAGCGACCCGCGCACTTGAGGGCGATGGCCCTTCGAGGCAAAGGGCCATTGCGAAAGCTGATCACCTGGCCTCGCCAATTCGCCTGAAAAACAGGGATGAGGCATTGTCGGACGCTGATAGAGCAACTGAGCCAGCACGACAGTTCTCTTCTGTTCCAAATGTGGCCACCTTTCAGCATGATAATGCTCATTCGCTAGTTATTTTGTAACTGTTGAGAGCCCCAGTGTTACTCAGAAGATGGTGCTCTTATGAAAGCGTCACTTAGAAACAGAAATATTTAAAGAAATATGTTGAAATAAAAACCGCTCAAATCTTTTGTTTAGATTAGATTTACTTTCATTCCAATTGATCCGTAGTGAGGAGATCCTGCAGTATGTAGAACATGTCAGAAAAACAATAATGCATGACAAATATTTACAACTAAATCAAATAAGCTAGTGTACCTCTTTTTTTAATGAACACTTTATGACAGGATCATTTTACAACACTCATTTACCAAGATCGTGTTAACGCACTGAGTTTAAAACTTCAAGAAATGTTTTTTTTATTTATAAGGTAATGATCATATAATAGAACTACTGCAATACTCAAAATCTTGTACCTGGCTGCACGTTCAGAGACCGTGAATAGCTACAATTGAAAGAAAATCAGCCCTCGGTCACTATTTTTAACAAATTAACCTGGTTTCGACACTGCTAGGAGTGTCTTCCTCAGAATTTAAATCAAAGAATGGTCTATATTCTATAACATGGTCACAGAATTTTGACTAAAAACGTATGATAGAGTATAAGTACGGAAATGTCGTGAAAGACTGGCAGTACTTATATGTCATTTATAAAATAATAAATATGCCAAAAGGGCATTAGTCACAAAAATATTAAAGATAAAGAAAACTGTGATGGCGGGCCACTAAGGGCTGCTCGTTACTTGCGTGGTGCAGGTTGCAAAACGGACTCTTGATTTAAATTCTGAGGAAGACACTCCTAGCAGCGTCGAATCCAGGTTAATTTGTTAAAAATAGTGACCGAGGGCTGATTTTCTTTCAATTGTACTACAATACTTATTTACAATGAACATATTACTGCACTTAAATGGTGCAAAAGTTAGAGTGTACTTTGTATATACACATACACACAAATGATTTGTCTAAAAATAAGAAATAAAACAGATTAACCACCATCTTAGAATTTTAAAGAGTAGTAGAAGACATTTGTTTGGTGGGTTGTGTAGACTGCGCAGTCTCATGTTTTCTGCGTGATTTCGAGCATCATTCAAACGCGAGACAAACGTTTCTCTAATGTGTTTTATATCTTACTTTTAGACAAATCATTTCACAAGACATGAACCCCCCCTTTTTAAAAATATCATTATAGCCATTTTTTTTCATAGTTAAATATCACACCAATGTAACTTTTTATGCGCAACATAGTTAAGCTTTGAAGAAGTGAACTTTTTGACACTTCGTTTACGTAGCTAGCAGCACTTCTTTGCGAAATATTTCAATTTTCCTCCACACAAAAATTAAGTTTTTCTTAATTACCCTGATTACTTTCAGCAAATTAAACCCTTTTCTGCAAAACTAGACTTCACGCTGGTCAGCTTGACATCAGATTTGTCCATTTCCCACTCATTGGTTACGGAAATTCGGGCAAAAATCCATTGTGTAATTTTCTTTTCAATCACCCTTATTACTTTCAAGCAATCAAATACTGTTTTACGAAACTAGACCTCACCCTCCTCAGTTCGATGTCCAATTTCTCCATTTCCCACCCTTCGTTTGGCTATGAAAATTCGAACAAAAATCCATTCTATGATTTCTAGGGAATCTTGTCTTCGCTCCTGTCAAACACTTTGCAAGAAATAGTTTGCACTTGGAAAATCTACAAGGGTGTGTCATGCGAGATGGGTGACAACTATCCCGGGTATAGGTGGCAGTCGCCTCAAAACAGAGTCCGCATCAATGAGTTTAGTATTTGCAACATCGTATCCAATACTTATACACCGTGCGAGGCGATACACTGTTTGGAACACTGGACTCATATGCGGGAGAACGCTGTTCAAATCCCCATCCGACCATCCAGATTTTGATTTTTTTGTGGTTTTCCTAAATCGCTGAAGGGGAATTCCAGGACAGCGCCTCTCAAAAGAACAAAGCCGATTTCCTTTCCTGTATCCGAGCTTGTGCTCAGTCTTTAATGGCATCATCGCCAACAGAACATTAAACCCTAACCCTACTTCCTATCAAAACTCATGTGCTCGATCCACTTGGGAGGCATCAACCAGAGGTTCCGTCTCATCTGCGAAAGCCTTGACTACTGATTTTTGAAACCTCATTATTGAAAAGTAAAACCCGCTTGAAAGGAAGCAAGATTAGTATTTTACGTCCAGTCGTCAAAGACATTATTAGGGACCCAGCACAAACTCGAATTAAGGATGACTGACGAGGGTCTGTCTACCGCCAGCGTCGGTGTGGTTTTTAGGCAGATTTTCACATCCGACTAGGTGGATAGCGTGCTGCTACCCACGTCCCGCCTCGGATATATGATTCACAAACATTTTGAAAACTTTCTCACACTTTCACAGGGGATAATGCTAGGCTGCAAACAGATGGGGTTCACAGGTGTGGCAACTGGAAGGGCATCCGTTCATCCTCCACCAGTAACATTGCTAAATCGAAACTAGAATACCGACCCCTTGAAGACACGAGGTAAGTCCAGAAAAAGGAAGGAGGCCACTGAAAAGTAGGGCAGGAATTAACTAGTGACATGAAGCAGATACTTGGGTACAAGGGTACACGCATGCATGTGTTTTACTTAGGCTAATCATCGCTTGCACAGATTCCATCAGTCATTCTGGAGGCCTCTTCAGCCACATAATTCCGATCTTCTGACTCAAATTGTGGATACATAATTTTGGTTCAAATACAATCTAGGAAAGATAGAATTTTGTTTTATTAAATTTCCGTTACTTTTTTGGTAATATTTCGGAGTAGTTAATAGTAGTAATATCTGTTTTGTATTAGGCGCCGTAGATTTCTCGGTGGCACATGTATATGTTCGACAAAATAATCCGTTCTAAGTGGAATATAAGTATGTATAGCCTCCTAGGTCTCACGAAAGTACACTCACAAGTACAAATACTACATCTCAGACAAGTAGTGCCGCAAATACGACACGTGCATAAACAACATTTTCACTTATGAAATTAGCAGATTTGTTAGTTATTTTCGCAAAGCATTTTTAACTTTCAGAGCTACCATTGGGTTCATCTGCATTATTATTTCGCTATTCACCGAACGGTGTGTCCACTCTCAGATGACGCAGGGGAAGGAGGATTGTCGATTTCACTTCGAATAAGCTCGATTTCTCTACTTTTATTGCTATGCGAAATGTATGTGTGAGGAATTTATAGGTTTTGTCTGATACCGGAGCTCCCCTCTCTCAATTTTGAGATTCAACAGCTGCGTGACGCAGTCTAGTAGAGACTCCCACAGGGGTTTGTTAAGCATTTCTGCAAGGCTCTCGCGCTGACCTACCTGACTTGTAACGCTTACTCATCTCTTCTCTAGGCTTTCCAATAATTCGTCTTAGCAAGTCTCCGAGACTGGCGAACAATGCTCATGAATACTTCGGACGAATGTTTTGTCACCGACCTCCGCGGATGATTTTCCTTCCTTAGGATTGTTCCAGTAAATACCGGTCTAGTCTCTAGTATCTACACTGGTGTCCAAAATTAAAGCAACAATAAAAAATTTTGCAAGTTTGCGTTTATTTTGCCACAAAACCCTATAAACAGGTGATACTTAAAGTAGAAACAATGTAAAGAAAACAGAACGCAAACAACTGCTACATGCATACCTGTAGACAAAAACGTGCTTCGTTTTATTTTCAACTTAACGGATTTGCACACACATTCCGACAATTGGTTAATGTGCTCAGTATGGGGTGTGACCACCTCTGGCAGCAATACAGGCCTGACAACGACGGGGCATGCTGTGAATGATGTCATCAGTCTCACGTTGAGGCAATAACGCCCATTCTTCCTGCAGAGCTGCTCGCAAGTCTTGGAGAATGTTTCGTGGATGCTGGCGTGATGTAACCCGTCTCCCTAGTGCATCCCAGGCATTCTCCACGGAATTCAAATCGACAGAGCGAACAGGTCACGCCATGCGTGCAATATCTTCCATTTCCAAGAAATCATCAGCCCCCTGTGCTCTATGAGGTCGAGCATTATCGTCCATCAGTACGGAATCTGTGCCCACAGCACCTCGCAAAAACTGCACATTAGGTCCCAAGATCTCGTAACAGTAGCTGACAGCAGTTAAACCGCCACAGTGCCTGACAGCAGTTAAACCTTGATTATTTAACTGTACAATTTCTTGAAGAGATGTTCCAATGGTCAACATAATTCCAGCCCACACCATTAGGAACCATCCTCGATATCGGTCTCTTTCCGCAATGTTTGCGTCACGAAATCGTGTTCTGCGTTCACTCCAAATACGACTCCATCGATAATCACTCTCCAGAGCAAACCGGGACTCATCTGTCAAAAGAAAATCGGCCTAGTATTCGACCGTCCAGGTAGCATGTTGACGACTCCACTCTAGACGTTCCCTTCTGTGAAGACGCGTCAGAGGTACACATACGGCATGTCTCCGACAATAAAGCCACTCTACCAAAACCTTCTTACCGTTTGCCTCGATACGATACGTCCAATGGATGCTGCGAGGTCAGATGCCGCTTGCCGGGCAGCACTAAGGCGGTACCGTCGTGAGCTTACAGCCAAATAACGGTCCTTTCTTTCTGATGTCACACGTGGTCGGGCCGCCCTGGTCTTTGGGATACAGTTTCGGTCTCTATAAACTGTAGCCACATCCGAAAAACAACAGAACGATTCACGTTAAGCCATCGGGACACATCAGTTTGCGAATGTCGTGCTTCCATCCTTCCTTTGACCCTCCACCGGAGAGAGAGTGGTAGGCGTTTTCTTTGTACCGTACTGCACCGTCTGTGACTCTGTACACAGCGATTGTGGATGTGGGACTACCCGGCAAAAACTACCCCGTTTGATAGGTGCACAGCCGTCATCGTTGGCGTGGTTGTCCGTTGACCGGAGTGTCGTCTTCCGTGCAGAACACGATCGTACGGACACCTGTTGACAGTTTGTATGATTATATCGTTCATACAGGACGGAGGAACAGCGGTTTGTTGCTTTAATTTTTGACACCAGTGTACTTAAATCTTTGTGGATGGGTATCCCTAGACATCAAACATTTTTGAAGGATTCCAATGACAGATCACCGAAGTAACAGTAAAAAATATGGAATCTCAATATTGTATCTTTCCCTCCTTTTTCTGTACAAAGACGCTTTCAGCTAGATTTAACTACTAAATATTTTTGTGTACTTTACTTTGAAATTACGATGAAATGACAACCATTAGCTGCTTACAGGCGTTGACATACGTCAACGGGGCCAGATGAAAATGTGTATCCCGACCGGGACTCGAACCCGGGATCTCCTCCTTACATGGCAGACGCTCTATCCATTTTTTTTTTTGACCTCATTTTGTTCTATATTGCTCGTTGAATTTGTTAGGGGCGGACGTCCGATGACACCCATTCAGGTTCTTCGTTGATCTGTTCACTCAGTTTTTTTATTGCAGAGGGTTTCTAACCCTCTGACCGAGCACGCTGAGCTACCGTGCTGGCTATCCATCTGAGCCACCGAGGACACAGAGGGTAGTGCGACTGCAGGGACTTATCTCTGGCATGCCTCCCGCGACACCCACCTTCTCAACGTATTGTCCCGCACCACATTCGAAGTGCCCCCGCCAATTATACTCATTACTCGCGGCGCGTTGCCGATTCCCGTAAGAGTTCGGGCACTTTTTGTGCATCCGCACAGAAGAAGAAGATGGTCAAGTGGCCGGTGAGCCTTTACTAAGATAGTATCTGTTCTTTCGGACATGTCCTTACATAACATGTACTTTGGCAGTGGTAGAATCTTTCTGTAGTCAGCCGGAAATGCTGGTTCAAAATGGTTCAAATGGCTCTGAGCACTATGGGACTCAACATCTGAGGTCATCAGTCCCCTAGAACTTAGAACTACTTAAACCTAACTAACCTAAGGACATCACACACATCCATGCCCTAGGCAGGATTCGAAACTGCGACCGTAGCGGTAGCGCGGTTCCAGACTGGAGCACCTACAGCCGCTCGGCCACAACGGCCGGGAAATGCTGGTTCTCTAAATTTTCTCAATAGTGTTTCATGAAAACAAATTCGTCTCCCCTCCAGGGATTCCCATTTGAGTTCACGAAGCATCTCCGAAATACTCACAATTTGATAGAATCTACCGGTAAGAAGTCTAGCAGCACGCCTCTGAATTGTTTCAATATCTTCCTTTAATTCGACCTGTGAGGCGGGGTGGGGGGGGGGGGCGGTGGCAGTGGGAGGAATCCCAAACACTGCAGCAATACTCAAATAGTGGGTTGCGTGGGTTGCACTAATGCTCTACTCATGGTCTCTGTGGTGTCACCGCCAGACACCACACTTGCTAGGTGGTAGCCTTTAAATCGGCCGCGGTCCGCTAGTATACGACGGACCCGCGTGTCGCCACTGTCAGTGATTGCAGACCGAGCGCCGCCACACGGCAGGTCTAGTGACACGTCCTAGCACTCGCCCCAGTTGTACAGTCGACTTTGCTAGCGAAGCTACACTGACAAATACGCTCTCATTTGCCGAGACGATAGTTAACATAGCCTTCAGCTACGTCATTTGCTACGACCTAGCAAGGCGCCATTACCAGTGTATATTGAGATGATATAATGTATCAACAAGAGCGATGTTCACCAATTATGGAATAAAGTTAAGTATTCCATCAACTACGTTCTTTTCTTACTAGACTCAACTACTTTACTGTTCCAGACCTCACGCCAGTCTGCGTGAGCTTAATCGCGTGCCTTTCGGCTTCCTCCAAACTCCGTGAATTGGCTCCTGCCAATTCACAACAGTCTCCTTTATAGATCGGCTACATTTTCCTAGAATTCACCCAATAAACCGAAGTCGACCATTAGCCTGCTCCGCTACCGACATTACGCGCTTGTTCCATTCATATCGCACTGCACTGTTACGCCTAGATATTTAATCGACGTGATACAACTAATACAGTATTCGAACATTACAGGAGTGTTTTTCCTACTCATCTGCGTTAACTCACATTTTTCTGTATTTAGAGCAAGCTACCATTCACCACACCAAATGAAAGATCCATCTATCATGTGAAGCCCGGCCGGCTAGCCGCGCGGTCTAACGCGCTACTTTCCGAGCGTATTAGTGTCGAGGTCTGGTGTGCCGGCCAGTCTGTGGATGGTTTTTAAGGCGGTTTTCCATCTGCACCGGCGAATGCGGGCTGGTTCCCCTTATTCCGCCTCAGTTACACTATGTCGGCGGTTGCTGCGCAAACACTGTCTCCACGTACGCGTACACCATAATTATTCTACCACGCAAACATTTGGGGCTACACTCGTCTGGTATAAGACGTTCCCGGGAGGGCCACTGGGAGCCGAACCGCCCCGGGTTCGGTGTGGGGCGGCGGTGGGGTGGTGGACTGCTCTGGCCTGGTGTGGGGTTGTGAACCACTGAGGGCTACGGCGGGAGGAAGCCTCGTCGTCGTTTCTAGCTCCCCGGTTCAATACACACATATACACACACATCCTGTGTCGTCTTGCAGTCACTCGACAACGACACTGTCCCGGAGACTACAACGTCATCAACAAACAGTCGCAGACTGCTGCTCACCGTGTCCGTGAGGTAGATCAAATGGTTCAAATAGCTGTGAGCACTATGAGACTTAACATCTGAGGTCATCAGTCCCCTAGAACTTAGTACTACTTAAATCTAACGAACCTAAGGACATCACACACATCCACTCCCGAGGCAGGATTCGAACCTGCGGCCGTAGCGGTCGCGCGGTTACGGACTGAAGCGCCTAGAACCGCTCGGTCACACCGGCCGGCCAGCTTGCAACAAACCTACTATAAGACCTCACTCAAACTCCATCAATTGCAAAAATCGTTCACGCCTACATTGTCACGGCATGCTAGCGATGTTGCAGACTCACATGGGACTCTGTATACCACAGCAAACTAGCTGCTATGAGCTCTGGAGGTGAACAATTGATGCCGAAGCTTACTACACTACACGGCTGATAACGCACTTCCTGGTTTTTTCACAGTGTTGCATATTTTATCATCACATTAGCTGCTCTCTTGTAGTATCCTATGCAAGTATAGCATGGTTCAAATGGCTCTAAGCACTGTAGGACTTAAAATCTGAGTTCATCAGTGCCCTAGGCTTAGAACTACTTACACCTAACTAACCTAAGGACATCACACACATCCATGCCCGAAGCAGGATTCGAACCTGGGACCGTAACAGCAGCTCGCTTCCGGACTGAAGCACCTAGAACCACTCGGTCACAGTGGCCGGCAATTATAGCATGCCTCAGTCACTTACGTCAAGGTGTTCTTTTTTCATTTTCCAGGAGTGCATTTGCGAATTTGTAGTTAGGGGCCGCCAATGACTTGATTTGAAATATTCCACCGGTTAGCCCAAAATAATGGGTTTAAAATGCTAACTTTTCTATTAAATCTTCATATGAATGGGATTCAGTTTTAGCCACGGCCCTTGTCTGGGGAATATGGTAAATGTGTGATGGGGCATCGGCACATTTTGCTGCTGATGCGAGACTGCATCTAACGCGGTAGTATCCTCCAACATGGACAGCCCGAGCAGAACCTGCACAGTGCCCTCCGAGACCACCTGACCGCAATCCTTTGGATTTTTCTCTCTGTGATCATCTCAAAGGTGAAATGTACAGCACGCCCGCTGATATGCTTGAAGAACTGGAAACAATGTGCATAGTCTTATCAAGATTCACGATATGATTCGAAGAGGTTTGAAAGTATTCCTAATGATAAACACTGTAACAGGATTTACGATATGATTCTAAGGTGCTTCAAAGCATTCCTAACGATAAACATTATAACTCTACGTTATCAAGAGTTACGATATGATTCCAAGGTATTTGAAAGAGTTCCTAATGATAAACATTATAACTGTATTTGACAGTGTCACGAAAATAGTGTCACGTGTAGTTGTATTGTTTATCATTTTACCATAATGTTTTTTTTTTCTTTCGTCATTGTTATTTCATTTCCCTCGTCCCATATGGGCGGGGTAGACCGTCAGCGGTGCAACATTCAGCTCTTCAGTCAAAAGCTTATTCTTTTTTAAAATAAAAAAGACGAAAAACAAACATAATTACCCAGGGATGTGGCTCAGTGGTTAGCATACTGGATTCAGATTCGGGAGGACGACGGTTCAAGCCTGCGTCCGGCCATCCTGATTTAGGTTTACCGTGATTTTCCTAAATCGCTACAGGCAAATGCCGTGATGGTTCCTTTGAAATGACATGGCCGACTTCCTTTTCCGTCCTTCCCTTATCCGATGGGACCGATGACTTCGCTGTTTGGTCTCTTCCCCCAATCGACCTACCAACCAACCAAACATAATTAAACGTGCAGTGTTTACAGATGGTTTAAAAAGGATAAAACAAGGATGAACTTTATTGACGTCTGCATAAAAATCATTAATACTGTTTGTTCCTTTTTTAGTTAGAATCAAATAACCAAAAGCTAAAAAACAAAAATATATACGTTTTAAAAACACATTGCACAAACGTGATATTCTTCTATGAAAAAGCACTGCATTTTCACATAAGGAGGGAAACAACCGGAACTATAAACATTTATTTAAAAATCATTACAGCCATAGTTATTAATATACACAGCTCAAATTTTGCGCGTGTAAAGAAAAAGAGCTTTATTTTAACAGAATAATATAATAAAACAAGCAGTATTACTATTTTGCCAGAAATTTGAATTTTTAATTTATTTATTGACTTTTTTTATAAATATCCGTAACTCACATTGTAATCATGCAATGAATTTGAAAATGTTCTTGTAGTATCCGAAGACGGTTACAAGATCACTGAACTATAGCCGTTAATTTTTGGTTCAAATCGTATTATTGACAGAGTTTTGAATTTTGCACATCCAAAATTAAGCTTCTTTTTCTACATACAGTTCTATAAAAATGAGAATGTCATCACAGTATCTTGTATTTTTTAGTTTCAGTGAAACAGAAACATGTTTCAAACAGATCCTGAAAATTATATAGCTTTAGCGCTATACTTTTTGAGAAAAGGCTGCTAACAATACAAAAAAATGTAAAACCGAGAA
This sequence comes from Schistocerca cancellata, assembly GCF_023864275.1. NCBI lineage: Eukaryota > Metazoa > Arthropoda > Insecta > Orthoptera > Acrididae > Schistocerca > Schistocerca cancellata. Next base: position 640,470,040 of record NC_064629.1, read on the forward strand.
AATGGGTTTGAAAGATTTCTTCTCATACTTCTACATGTAATAAACTTACCTCAATTTTAAAATCCTCCATACCGATACTTCTCATCCTCCAGGTTTCTCTTCACCCTTCTTCGAATCCGGCTAGTCTACACATGTAGGTAAGACAGTGATCAGTCAGCTTTTTTGACGCTGCTCTCATCGATGGTGTAAAATACTTTCGTTGTAAACACACCTGGATCTATACAAAGTCTCTTCAGCACTTCAATTCTGTCATTATTTCCATCATTAAAACAGAAAACTGCATCACAGACACCTATTTCGAGTGATTCAAGTCCACAGAATGTCCTCTTTGAGCATCTAATCCAAATTAAGCTATTGAGGCTTTCAATTGCATTCTGTGTCTTCCCATTAAGACACTTCCTCAGTTAATCCTGGTTTGCAAGAAACCTGAATGTGGGCTTAATTGTATTCATAACTGATTCTGGTAATGTGAATATGTCTCATTTCTTCTGTTGTACTTCCACCAATCGACTTTCGGACACAGATTATGCATTGGTGCATTATGCAGCGGATATTTTGTGGAAAAAAATTATCCCACACAGCACGCCTCATTGCCTCGAAATTGTTTGTGTTTTTCCTGATAGCTCTCCCATGAAATAACTGAGGAGAACCAATTTCTTTCCTCCTAGTGGCTTTCCATCCTCAAGCATGAAACTTGTCAGCCAAACATATGGATACCAGCCAAAGATATAGATGTCAGCCGCAGATATCGAAGGAAAATACTATTTACACTCTCAAAAAATCCGCTGAATCAAGTAGTTTCCCAAATTTAGGAAAATGTGGAGGTGTCTGCCAGTGCAGAGTTAAACAGTTTAATATTTTAAAGGCATTTCTTTGCTACTATCATGATAAAATACACACACAACATGGATTAAACTCTGTAGATTAAGAAAATAATACTTTTTAAAAATCGTTTTTTTGGACCCAGATATATTACATCCCCCCGCCCGTTAAAATCTGAATGACTTGCACTGGAACCGGCCGCTGTGACCGAGCGGTTCTAGGCGCTTCAGTCCGGAACCGGAATCGGGCATGGATGTGTTTTATGTCCTTAGGTTCGTTAGGTTTAATTAGTTCTAAGTCTAGGGGACTGATGACCTCAAATGTTAAGTCCCATAGTGCTTAGAGCCACTTGAACTTGCACTGGGAGAAAAGGATGTGGGGAGGGGAGAATACCTATGTTGTACAGGGCCGGGTGCGATTAGAAAAAATATAGGGACTCGTTAGGTAGGAAACTATGGAGATGAATCTAGGTGGAAAGTGGGAAGACAGAAGATGAGGAGGAGTTTGGTGTGCGGCTTGGGTTGAAATGGCTCTGAGCACTATGGGACTTAACATCTGTGGTTATCAGTTCCCTAGAACTTAGAACTAATTAAACCTAACTAACCTAAGGACATCACACACATCCATGCCCGAGGCACTATTCGAACCTGCCACCGTAGCAGTCGCGCGGTTCCGGACTGAGCGCCTAGAACCGCTAAACCACCGCGGCCGGCGCGGGTTGGGAATTGGTATCAAGAGGAATGGGATTGGGAGTGATGGAGAGGGAAAAGGAGAGGACAGCCCTGATGTGGAGTGGGACTGACGGGAAAGAGCTGTAGTCTATAGGAAGGATAAATATCGGGTGGATCTCATTAATACCGGGGAGGATCTCATTTTCCGGGAGAGGGAGTAGGTTGAAGTTGCGTTCAGACAGGATATGGAGCATGTGTAGATGTAGGGACCCTGGGCTGAGTTTGTAAAGGCGCGGCAGCTTACCGGGATTGCTAACCAGAGCATAAGCAATAGGGTTAGTGGAATCTAGTTCATGGATAGTAGGATAAGCGGAAGTGTTCAATGTGGGCGAGGAGTGGTGGGAATTTGATGAGATGGTAGGGGATCCACATGGGGGAAGGTAAACGGATGCGGGAAGCGAGGCGCAGTGCATGGCGTTCAAAGATTTGGCAGGATTTATAGATTTTTTTTTCTTTATTGTGTTTCAATGCCACATCGGGGTGGGCTGGCAGTAGCATAGGCGCTGCTCTGGATTTACAGAGCTTCGTTGCGGCGGATCCTAAAGTTCCTAGTGGCTCTATTTTTAGGAAGGATTATGGGAATCTGCACATTACCTTATTTCATTTTATTGTAGCGAACTGTGTACACAAGTATTGCAAAAATAGTATTACTGAAACAAATTATATTTCGATAGTACCGATTACGTTCCCTGTACACAGAATAAAAAAATAATCCTTCCTTCCTTCCCCTCCTAGCGTTCGGGTTAACATCATAAGTAACATAGGCGGCAAATACGGCACGCCTGTCCACACAGGTTTATCTTTGACGTGTCTGCCACGAGGAGGCGCTGCACACAGTTCAGTGCTTCCTCACAGTAGTAAATGGCTTGGCTGTGTGCTGCTGTCTATACTGAACCGAATATCATGGCTACAACTCTCAAGCCCGGTAATGTGGTAAACCATTTTATTATATGACGCATTCAGCTACCGCCTTTTTTTTCACCCGTTCTTACAAAATGTTTAATTTTTACTTTACTTTATCGTATATCAGGTCAGTCACGGACTGCCCATGAAATTATACGAATATATGAGGTGCATTCAAGTTCTAAGGCCTCCAATTTTTTTTCTTCAGACTGGAAAGAGATAGAAACATGCACATTGTTTTAAAATGAGGCCGCGTTCATTGTCATTACGTCCCAGAGATGGCAGCACCGTACGGCAGATGGAATTTTACCGCCAGCGGCGAGAATGAGAACTGTTTTAAATACTTAAAATGGCGACGTTTTCCTTACTTGAACAGCGTGCAATCATTCGTTTTCTGAATTTGCGTGGTGTGAAACCAATTGAAATTCATCAACAGTTGAAGGAGACATGTGGTGATGGAGTTATGGATGTGTCGAAAGTGCGTTCGTGGGTGCGACAGTTTAATGAAGGCAGAACATCGTGTGACAACAAACCGAAACAACCTCGGGCTCCCACAAGCTAGTCTGACGACATGATCGAGAAAGTGGAGAGAATTGTTTTGGGGGATTGCCAAATGACTGTCGAACAGATCGCCTCCAGAGTTGGCATTGCTGTGGGTTCTGTGCACACAATCCTGCATGACGACCTGAAAATGCGAAAAGTGTCATCCAGGTGGGTGCCACGAATGCTGACGGATGACCACACGGCTGCCCGTGTGGCATGTTGCCAAGCAATGTTGACGCGCAACGACAGCATGAATGGGACTTTCTTTTCGTCGGTTGTGACAATGGATGAGACGTGGATGCCATTTTTCAATCCAGAAACAAAGCGCCAGTCAGCTCAATGGAAGCACACAGATTCACCGCCACCAAAAAAATTTCGGGTAACCGCCAGTGCTGAAAAAATGATGGTGTCCATGTTCTGGGACAGCGAGGGCGTAATCCTTACCCATTGCGTTCCAAAGGGCACTACGGTAACAGGTGCGTCCTACGAAAATGTTTTGAAGAACAAATTCCTTCCTGCACTGCAACAAAAACGTCCGGGAAGGGATTCGCGTGTGCTGTTTCACCAAGACAACGCACCCGCACATCGAGCTAACGTTACGCAACAGTTTCTTCGTGATAACAACTTTGAAGTGATTCCTCATGCTCCCTACTCACCTGACCTGGCTCCTAGTGACTTTTGGCTTTTTCCAACAATGAAAGACACTCTCCGTGGCCGCACATTCACCAGCTGTGCTGCTATTGCCTCAGCGATTTTCCAGTGGTCAAAACAGACTCCTAAAGAAGCCTTCGCCGCTGCCATGGAATCATGGCGTCAGCGTTGTGAAAAATGTGTACGTCTGCAGGGCGATTACGTCGAGAAGTGACGCCAGGTTCATAGATTTCGAGTGAGTAGTTAATTAGAAAAAAAATCGGAGGCCTTAGAACTTGAATGCACCTCGTAACACAGAACATACGCTGAGATGACATAAGTCATGGGATGCCGCCTCATATGCTGTCGGACCTCCTTTAGCCCTCGACGTGGCATGGACTCAACAAGTCGTTGGAAGTGACCTGCAGCAATATTCAGCCATGCTGCCTCTGTAGCCATCCATAATTGCGAAGTCGTTGTCGGTGCGAGATTTTGTGCACGAACTGAACTCTCGATTATGTCCCATAAATGTTAGATGGGATTCATTTTGGGGGATTTGGGTGGCCAAATCATTCGCTCGAATTGCAAATTGTCCAGAACGTTCTTCAAACCAATCGCGAACAGTTGTGGCCCGGTGACATGGTGCATTCTCACCGATAAAAATTCCATCGTTGTTTGGGTATGTGAAGTCCATGAATTGCTGCAAATTGTCTCCAAGTAGCCGAACATAGCCGTCTCCAGTCAATGATCGGTTCAATTGAGCCAGAGGACCTAGTCCATTCTATGCAAACACAGCCCACACCATTATGGAGCCACCACCAGCTTGTACAGTGCCTTGTCGAAAACTTCGGTCCATTGCTTCGTGTGGTTTGCGCCACACTCGAATGTACTTGCCTCATTATCTCGGTCAATATAAACGTTGTGATTATTGTGCATGTACCAAAGTATGTGCCCCATAGTCGGCTATGATTCGCTGAACACCGCTTGTCGATACGTGCAATCGCCCCCAGAATAATGGGGGTGTTACGTCTTACGCAACGAATTAATCTGAGATGTACCCTTTACCCTGTGGCTCCTGCAAGATGCAATTTCCACCCCCACACTACTACAGAAGTCAGACAGACGCTCCTAACGTTCTAAAGAGAAATGCCTGAAATCCTTTCAGCAATAAATATCTTCTGGAGTCGTCCGCTGTAAGGAAATGACACAAAAATTCACAAAATTTCTTACGTAACTAGTGGGATACTTGGGTACTGGAGTAGTGCTAGTTAGTGTAAGAAAAACGTGAAACTAATGAAAATTATTATTTTTTATGCAAAAATTCTGAGAAATCACAATGGCACTTTTAGTTATGATCTGAACAAGTTATTTCCGGGTTCTTTTCGGAATGTGAAGTTACCTCTTAAGGATAGGATTCGCTAATGAAATATCTATACAAAGTTTAAGATTGTTATTGACTTGGCAGAATGGCTGAGAGCTGCGCCTACTCAACTTGAATAATTATCCTTTAGAATGTTGCTAGGTACGGTCGAGGCTGTCGCGTGTGAAATGCAGTGAAGTGTACTGTTGTGGAGGAAATATGGGGCTCGCAAGAGCTGTAGCGCACAATGCTGTAAGCTGCGATGACTGCTGTCTGCGCCGATTGCTGCTGACAAATAAGATAACTCTCGTTCTATCTGGATTGACCTTCGCCAATCAAACTCTCCCTACGCCTTGATGAAGTCAAGGACTCCTATTCGCCCCTAGTCTAACTATTGGCATGGTACACCGATCAGATAACCAGTCCACCGCAATGCCACTCAAAAATTCGCTCGCAGACGTTTAACTATAACGCTGTCCATTCACACCGCACAATAACTGTGGCAGCCAACACAGTGAAGAATGCTTAATCGCAAGGACTCAATATAGAGTCGCACTCCGATTCGCTCTCGACAGAGGGGCTCTCCCAGTGAAGTACTGAGGAAAGATTTGTTCCTCGCTCTTTGAGTACACGTACGAGCGCACACACACACATTACGTGTTCTCGCCCCAAGAGCGACAACGGAACGGCCCCTCTCTACGCCACTGTAGCTCAGATGGGTTTTGTAGGCTAATTTGAGGCTATTTCTGACTTGACAGACCACACGTGTCCTATATCAATTTGTTGGTCTCAAATTCACCTACACTACTGTAGTGCATTGTCGTTTACACCCTGCATACCTGACAATAGTGTGTGCAGAAAGTAGTAAGTGTACCAGTGTAATGCTCTCATGTTTTCTCGACGTGACTAATTGTGTACAACCTTTCACTTGTGAAACAGAACGTGAGAGAATAAAGTTGGGCTTCCAGGTGTTCATCCGAGTTATTTATTCCGTTTTTCTGCACGATATTTCGACGACTGTTCCAGTTGTCTTCTTCAGGTGCTGCGAGCTGCGTTATTATGTGTACTTGCTGGCTGGACTGCAGCCGGTGTCGCGCCATTGGTTACAGCCCAAGGCAACTCTCTATGCTAAGAGCGCAGCGGACGCCCCGAGTCGAACTAAGTACCTCTAATAATAGGTAATAGCTCGCAGCACCTGAATAGGACGGTTGGAACGGTCGTCGAAATATTGTCCAGAAAAATGGAATAAACAACTCAGCTCAACATTATTGTCCCACCTTCTGTTTCACAAGTGAAAAGTACGCGGGCAGAAAGATCGCATATGCAGTCGTTCAAGACAGAACATTTTCAGTTTTAGCGTATTGGTCATAAGCGGCATCTATGACGAAGGCTGGAGTTTTGAAAATTTCAGAGCAATGTTTTTCACCATTTAAAATATCCTTATTTTAGCGTTTCTTATAAGAATTTAATAAGCATAAATGTAATATGCTCGTTCTCATTGAACCATCATGCGACGAACCACCCAGCTCTTCTTTGAACTTTCTTCGCCTCTCCTGCTAGCACCGTATCTGAATCTGGAATTAGAGGCGAAGGGTGTTAGTGAAATATCGTGTTATCACTCTGTCAGTCCTATTTTCTTGGAACACAACATTTGATAATTGTTATTGATCTCTCTCGTACACTACAAGTGATGAAGTATTCATCTTCTTCTCTTGCTTGTGCCTTTATCCCGCAGTTTTCGCAGGGTCGGCATGGTTACAATCGGTTTTGGCATAGTTAATTTGAAGGGATGGCCAGATGCCCTTCCTGCCACCACCCCATACCCCCTCGGGGTCATAGTAAAACAAACAGTATTCGTGCATGCTGATCAAGCGGCTAAACAAGCGATCTGGAAAGGACTCCTGACACAGGTGCAACATTTCCGCTACCGCATTTGATTGAGCAGTCGCGGGTAGAACCGTATCGAGGAGATTCTGCGTTTCTGGTAGAACTGCCAAAGTTGCCCCCCCCCCCCCCAAAAAAAAAAAGACCTTTCTGAAATTGTTTCTAAGTATATTTAACAAATTTTATCGTTTTGTAACTTGTTGTTGTTGTTGTGGTGGTATTCAGACCTGGTTTGTTGCAGCTCTCCATGCTACTCTATCCAGTGCAAGCCACGGACGGGGATGCGCAGTGGTTAGCACACTGGACTCGCCTTTGGGAGGACGACGGTCAAACTCGTGTGCGGCCATCCTGATTTTAATTTTTCCGTGATCTCCCTAAACGCTAAATCGCTTAAGGCAAATGCCGGGATGGTTCCTTCGAAAGGCCACTGTCCTCCATCCTTCCCTACCCCAAGCCTGTGCTCCGTCTCTAATGACCTCGTCGTCGACTGGACGTTAAACACTAATCCCCTCCTTCTGTGCAAGCCTCTTCATCTTCGAATAGCTACTGCGACCTACAGCCTTCTGAACCTGCTTACTGTATTCATCTCTTGGTCTCTCTCTACGATTTTCACCTCCCATACTTCTCTCTAATACTAAATTGGCGACCCATTGATGTCTCAGAATGTGTCCTACGGACCAATCCCTTCTTTTAGTCAAGATGTGCCAAAAATTTCTTGTCTCCCCAATTTAATTCAGTACTCCTCATTAGTTACGCTATCCACCGATCTTATGTTCAGCATTCTTATGTAGCAACAAATTTAAAAAACCTCTATTTATTCTTGTCCATATTTCACACCCATACATGGCTACACATCAGACAAATACCTCCCGAAAAGACTTCCTTACACTATAAGGTTCTCATATGTTTTCTGCTGTTTTAAATAATTCTCCTTTGCTGCACAGGCACAAAGATGAATGACCGCAAGGCGTGAGTTGTGAGTAAGATCCCTGACTCTGTGTTTAGTTTTATATGTAGTTGACAGCTAATGTGTCAGTTGTGCAGCGCTGGAGCATTCTTATTGGAGGCTTAGTAACGAGCAACGGAGTTTTTCAGAGAATGAGATCTATTATTTGCAAATCTGCCAGAATCTATCTAGAATACTTTATTATGGAGATGAAAACTCATTTATAATACTTTCTTGTTCTTTATGTTGATGGAGGCAATACGTGAGGCAATACTGACCCTACGACTTATCTTAGAAGCTAGATTAAGGAAAGGCAAATCTACGTTTCTAGCACTTGTAGACTTAGAGAAAGTTTTTGACAATGTTGACTGGAATACTCTCTTTCAAATTCTGAAGGTGGCAGGGGTAAAATATAGGGAGCGAAAGGCTACTTACAATTTGTATAGAAACCAAATGGCAGTTATAAGAGTTGATGGGCATGAAAGGGAAGCAGTGGTAGGGAAGGGAGTGACACAGGGTTTTAGCCTCTCCCCGATGTTATTCAATCTGGATATTGAGCAAGCAGTGAAGGAAAAAGAAGAAAAATTCGGAGTAGGTATTAAAATCCATGGAGAAGAAATAAAAAATTTGAGGTTCGCCTATGACATTGTAATTCTGTCAGAGACAGCAAAGGACTTGGATGAGCAGTTGAATGGGATGGATAGTGTCTTTAAAGGAGGATATAAGATGAACATCAACAAAAGCAAAACGAGGATAATGGAATGTAGTCAAATTAAATCGGGTGATGCTGGGGGAAGTAGATTAGGAAATGAGATGCTTAAAGTAGTAAAGGAGTTTTGCTATTTGGGGAGCAAAATAACTGATGATGGTCGAAGTAGAGAGGATATAAAATGTAGACTGGCAATGGCAAGGAAAGCGTTTCTGAAGAAGAGAAATTTGTTAACATCGTGTATAAATTTAAGTGTCAGGAAGTCGTTTCTGAAAGTATTTGTATGGAGTGTAGCCAGGAATGGAAGTGAAACATGGACGATAAATAGTTTAGATAAGAAGAGAATAGAAGTTTACGAAATGTGGTGCTACAGAAGAATGCTGAAGATTAGATGGGTACATCACATAACTAATGAGGAGGTATTGAATAGAATTGGAGAGAAGAGAAGTTTGTGGCACAACTTGACTAGAAGAAGGGACCGGTTGGTAGGACATGTTCTGAGGCATCAAGGGATCACAAATTTAGCATTGGAGGGCAGCGTGGAGCGTAAAAATCGTAGAGGGAGACCAAGAGATGAATACACCAAGCAGATTCAGAAGGATGTAGGTTGCAGCAGGTACTGGGAGATGAAGAAGCTTGCGCAGGATAGAGTAGCATGGAGAGCTGCATCAAACCAGTCTCAACAACATGTTGATGGAGAAGATTTTTGGAGGAATTTTAAAGGTAACAAAGGCACGCGCAAAAATGAAATGTTTGTTCAAAAATGGTTCAAATGGCTCTGAGCACTATGGGACTTAACTTCTGAGGTCACCAGTGCCCTAGAACTTAGAACTACTTAAACCTAACTAACCTAAGGACATCACACACATCCATGCCCGAGGCAGGATTCGAACCTGCGACCGTGGCGGTCGCGCGGTTCCAGACTGTAGCGCCTAGAACCGCTCGGCCACTCCGGCCGGCGAAATGTTTGTCATAGCTATTAATTGAAGGAAATCTTTGTCCCTAAGATAACTAATAACGTTCATGATTATTGTTAATTTGATCTCTTTGTTTTTCATTATGCCACAAATAACTCATTTGGTTGAAATGTTTGTATCTTCTTTGTAATGAGAGAATTTTGTAATTGTTAAGAGTCTTCTTATGTTGTGCAGCCTTTTTGTCAATAATCAGAGTTTGATTTCTCAAGAACGATTTTCCTTAAAGTAAAAGCCACCTCCATGTTCAAATGTGTGTGAATTTCTAAGGGATCAAACTGCTGAGGTCATCGGTCCCTAGACTTACACAGTACTTAAACTAACTTATGCCAAGAACAACTCACACACTTATGCCCGAGGGAGGACTCGAACCTCCGGCGGGAGGGGCTGCGCCCACCTCCATGATTCATAGTAAAGTTGTGAATATTTTGCCAAGTGTGCATTGCATTCTCTACTTCGGCCGTCATCAGTTATTTTGCTGTCTAAATAGCAAAACTCATCTCCTACTTTAAGTGTCTCGTTTCTTAATCTAATTCCCTCAGAATCACCTGATTTAATTCTACTACATTCCATTATCCTTGTTTTTCTCTTGTTTATATCAATCTTATATCTTACGCCACATGAAGTCACAAATTGCTTCTGAAAAGCAAAAAGAAAGAAATCAGTAGTGAGTAGTTTATTTTCCTTTAGCTGATGCATCTGCTGATTGCTTTCGAGAATGTCAATACATCAGACACGAAAAAGCATATTGAGCAAGAGGTAAGTCACTTTTATTTCAGGGCAGATCTCACCCTGCATTCTAGAGCAAACAGTGTGTAGTCGGAATTGTCAGATGTCGTGCTTGCTAGCAGATTAATTTTCAGTAAACAGTATCGATTACTTCAAACAGTTATTTTCTTGCGAGCAGTGTAGTAATTTTAATTTTGTGGATATCCCAAGTCAAACGTAGTACTTCATATCAAGCGACGTTCACAATGTACTTCGGAACTGAGTTTTAGTTACATAGTTTTCAATAAGCACACAATTAGTTTCTTTTGGTATTTAATTAGATTCGTTTTCTTTATTTGAAATTTTGCGTTTCATGAAGTTAAGAGTTGTATTTCACGACACTGTCCACACGCACAACACAGAGCCAACCAACAGCAAGTTTTGCTCAGCAACTGAACATGATACCTAAAGTGCACGTTACGTGAGGAGAAAGATTTTGAAATCAATATATTCAGTTATCTTGCATATAAACAATTTTTATAGAAAGTTTATAACACTTAAATCTATATTCGATGTTAACAAAGTTATCTTTTTCAGAAACGCTTTTCTTGCCGTTGCCAGTCTACATTTTATATCCTCTCTACTTCGGCCATCATCAGTTATTTTGCTGTCTAAATAGCAAAACTCATCTCCTACTTTAAGTGTCTCGTTTCTTAATCTAATTCCCTCAGAATCACCTGATTTAATTCTACTACATTCCATTATCCTTGTTTTTCTCTTGTTTATATCAATCTTATATCCTCCTTTCAAGACACTGTACATTCCATTCAATTGCTCGTCAAAGTCCCTTGCTTTCTCTGACAGAATTACAATGTCATCTGCCAACCACAAAGTTTTTATTTCGTCTCCCTGAACTTTAATTTCTTCTCCAAATTTTTCTTTGGTTTGCTGTAGTTACATTTTGTAAGCAGGTTTAATAAAAATGAAGCACAGCGAAACCGCCTGTCCAGTGAGAATCGACACAAGAACTACGTGAGCTACACATTTAGCATAGTGACTAACAAAGAAACTTAAGACGCTCGATCCTTTAGCATTTATCAGAATTTCACTCGCGCTAAATTAGCAACAAATACCTAATACTTAAGTAATCTCTACTTTCAGTCGTCTTAAGACACCTGATGCTTGATCAATACAGCAGACCACACATTTTTTATACGAGGATGCAACGCACGTGAACAGAGTATAGCTGTCTATAAGCACGACCACTCTGTAGTATTGTTAATCAGGCGCATTTACACGGCAGATCATAGCAACCGAAACTTGCTTTTCTTTTCTTTTTTGGCAGTTTTAGCGCCCCTTCTATGCCTGCGCACTTGGTCACCCATCGGTACGGCCTTGGTCGTGGAACTCAGCGGGTGTGAACCTTTATCGTGTACATAGTTTCGTGTAATGTGGGATCGTCCCAATAGCGGTGTGCCAAAGCAAGATTGGCACCTCGCAAAGAAACTACAGAAACATGTCGCACCGACGAATGAGCAACGCCAGAGCATCCACCCGCCCTAGAGCTTTGCTACGCCACAGCAATATATGGTCTACTTACGGCTGAGTAGAGGAACGCTCATCCAGTTCGCAGTCAATGATCGTCTTAGGTCTTAGATGGGCCACCATCGTATTAAATGTCTTATGGTTAACATTACGTGAACAACGTGTCAGCTATTCTTCAAATGAAGAGTCTTGTAAATTTAAGACACGAAGGAATTAAATACATTGGCTACGACTGGGCACTGATTGAAATCAATGGGGAAAGTTGAAAATTTGTGCCGGACCGGGATTCGAACCCGGGTCTACTGCTGACTAGGCAGTTGTTCTGACCACTAAGCCGTCCCAGCACAGTGATCATTGAAACTGCACGGGCTACCCTAGCGCGCCTCCCGTCAGACCCAAATTCTCAACTTATCCACACAGTACTACTGTAGTGTCACTTGCCCATTTTCATCATTACTCGCGGCATTTCGCCGATTCCCGTTAACTCCTTTGTGTCTTAATTCATAATGGTTGCTGGATCAAAAATGGTGTCTGTTCTTTCGGACATATACAGGGCTATTACAAATGACTGAAGCTATTTCACGGCTCTACAATAACTTTATTAAAAAATGGTTCAAATGGCTCTGAGCACTATGGGACATAACATCTTAGGTCATCAGTCCCCTAGAACTTAGAACTACTTAAACCTAACTAACCTAAGGACATCACACAACACCCAGCCATCACGAGGCAGAGAAAATCCCTGACCCCGCCGGGAATCGAACCCGGGAACCCGGGCGTGGGTAACTTTATTATTTGAGATATTTTCACAATGCTTTGCACACACATACAAAAACTCAAAAAGTTTTTTTAGGGATTCACAAATGTTCGATATGTGTCCCTTTAGTGATTCGGCAGACATCAAGCCGATAATCAAGTTCCTCCCACACTCGGCGCAGCATGTCCCCATCAATGAGTTCGAAAGCATCGTTGATGCGAGCTCGCAGTTCTGGCACGTTTCTTGGTAGAGGAGGTTTAAACAATGAATCTTTCACATAACCCCACAGAAAGAAATCGCATGGGGTTAAGTCGGGAGGGCGTGGAGGCCATGACATGAATTGCTGATCATGACCTCCACCACGACCGATCCATCGGTTTTCCAATCTCCTGTTTAAGAAATGCCGAACATCATGATGGAAGTGCGGTGGAGCACCATCCTGTTGAAAGATGAAGTCGGCGCTGTCGGTCTCCAGTTGTGGCATGAGCCAATTTTCCGCGGACTACGCGTGAAACTTGCCCGCACGCGTTCAACCGTTTCTTCGCTCACTGCAGGCCGACCCGTTAATTTACCCTTACAGAGGCATCCAGAAGCTTTAAACTGCGCATACCATCGCCGAATGGAGTTAGCAGTTGGTGGATGTTTGTTGAACTTCGTCCTGAAGTGTCGTTGCACTGTTATGACTGACTGATGTGAGTGCATTTCAAGCACGACATACGCTTTCTCGGCTCCTGTTGCCATTTTGTCTCACTGCGCTCTCGAGCGCTCTGGCGGCAGAAACCTGAAGCGCGGCTTCAGCCGAACAAAACTTTATGAGTTTTTCTACATATCTGTGGTGTGTCGTGACAATATGTCAATGAATGGAGCTACAGTGAATTTATGAAATCGCTTCAATCATTTGTAATAGCCCTGTATATGTAATTAAGCTGAGGCGGCCGATGGTATCTGCAGTGCAGATGCACACCAGGCATATATATATATATATGTTGTAAACTTTCTGCATCAAATGATACTTTAACATTCAAAGAACCCACCGATATGCTGGGAGCATTTTCGTTCTGCACGACATGTAAGATAATGCAAACTAATGCGTGACTAATTTTCACTTTTTCCACTATCGAATCGGCCGAGCGGTTAAAGGCGCTACAGTCTGGAACCGCACGACCGGTACGGTCGCAGGTTCGAATCCTGCCTCGGGCATGGATGTGTGTGATGTCCTTAGGTTAGTCAGGTTTAAGTAGTTCTAAGTTCTAGGGGACTTATGACCACAGCAGTTGAGTCCCATAGTGCTCAGAGCCATTTGAACCACTATCGCATCGATTGTGACACGCCGGTCTTCGAGCACCAGGGTCTCCACTTCTGTTGCGCTTCTTGCCTCTTCACTCAGATGTAGTCCGCCACTTCGTTCTTCGCCATTCAGACTTGACCACTCTGGAGGCGCTTGTGCCTGTTAAACACTGTGTCGTAAGATCGTGTATTGTTGCTCTACACTTTCATCAACACAGCATGGATTGCTGCAGCGTTGTTCCCTGTTAAATACAGCAAACCAATTCCTGCACGAAGCTACAGATTATCAATGGGTTGTCCCATTATTTTTTTTTGTGTTTGTTTGCTCCTTTATCGGCGTGCTACGGTACTATGGAACGGACATTTTATTGTGTAATATACTCCGTTCATCATAAGAATAAACCTGATGTAAACAAACACAAACGCGATGACTGGTCAGCAGCCGTAGCTCTCGTACACTGGTCTTGTTCCGCTCTTGGAAGTAGGTCCAACTTACGTATTACATATTTTAGTACTATGTCACCGTAAATGAAACTTTAAGACATTCTAATATATTAACAACCATCAACATTTTTCTTAATCATACTTCAGCTACGTAATTTTTACTTCAAAAATCGTGTACAGTCACAGTCTGTGTACCCGCTACTTGTGCTCTGTCTCACTGTTCATACGTACCGCGAAAATGGATGACACTGCTTTGTGCTTCCTAGTGAAACAGGCGCGCGGAACACCGTTAATGGCTAGAAACAAGTTGTTCTTAATATTTTTCATAACATTACAGAGAAAAATGAGCTTTGACGTTTGTTGAGAAATGATGTGCTAAATGGAAGAAACGCAACTATATTTCTAATCGTGGCGCAATCGGTAACGTCGTTGTTTGATAATTGAGCTGGTTGGTGGGCACTGGTTCGAAATCCGTGGCGATCAGCAGATATTTTGTTCCGTTTGAATACCCAAATCATTTAAATACGAAATTTATCAATACGTGCTAATTAACTCATACTTAATCACAATGTTTTCAAGAGAAATGCACGTCTTCTGGTTTCTAATTACATACCAGATTCTCCCAGAACTCTTAATTATCTATATATATCATAAAAGATTGTTACAGTTTTTGAAGTTAAGAAAACATTACACATTTAAATTTTTTGGAGAAAAATGAATTACTCTTCGTGTGAATATGCCCACTGTTTTATAGGACAGATGTGGTCTCACACGAGCCAGTGTGATAAGCGTCGTAGAAGGACGGAAAATAATTTTCACGGCGTGGAGCACACTGTACAAATGCTGCATTTTTACAAATGGTTCAAATGGCTCTGAGAACTATTGGACTTAACTGCTGTGGTCATCAGTCCTCTAGAACTTAGAACTACTTAAACCTAACTAACCTAAGGACATCACACACATCCACGCCCGAGGCAGGATTCGAACCTGCGACCGTAGCGGTCGCGCGGTTCCAGACTGTAGCGCCTAGAACCGCTCGGCCACTCTGGCCGGCTGCATTTTTACAGTTGTCACCGTACCACTGCTATCTGAATCCAGTGGAATTGGTCTGGAGCCAAGTTAAGGGATTTTAGCGAGAAATAACAAGACATTTATGCTGCCAAACTTACTGGAACTAATGCAGGAAGCTTTGTGACACGTCACTACCGAACGATGGTGAAATGCAGAACAGCTCGCCATAAAAGAGGAAGAGGAGGAAATATGGTCTTTTTAGTGGCTTGAGATTCTGTTGTTGATCGCCTCGTTATCAGCTTAGCAGTACTGAAATGTACCGCTTTCCTCAAAGTTCGATATGGAAGAAGTTAGAGATTGCCAGACGACTGAGAGTAATACCTTTGGTGGCTTCAATATTTAACTACATGGTGAAATCTCAGCAGTGCGCTTTTACACCACACATAGCTCATGCAGAAAAATTACCCTTGTCAAAGTCAGTAATTTTCATCACTCTCGTTTTTAATTACAATACTATGTCAGCTAAGATCGAGAACATGTTTTCCTTCAGATCACCTAAGAAGTGTATCGCCTGAGTTTTACCATTATTTTCTTCTGTTCCAAAATTAAATGACATTCGAGGCTGTATTGTTCTCTACTCGCCTCTTTTTAGTCTTTCTACATCTACTACATCTACATCCATACTCCGCAAGCCACCTGACGGTGTGTGGCGGAGGGTACCTTGAGTACCTCTATCGGTTCTCCCTTCTATTCCAGTCTCGTATTGTTCGTGGAAAGAAGGATTGTCGGTATGCCTCTGTGTGGGCTCTAATCTCTCTGATTTTATCCTCATGGTCTCTTCGCGAGATATACGTAGGAGGGAGCAATATACTGCTTGACTCTTCGGTGAATGTACGTTCTCGAAACTTTGACAAAAGCACGTACCGAGCTACTGAGCGTCTCTCCTGCAGAGTCTTCCACTGGAGTTTATCTATCATCTCCGTAACGCTTTCGCGATTACTAAATGATCCTGTAACGAAGCGCGCTGCTCTCCGTTGGATCTTCTCTATCTGTTCTATCAGCCCTATCTGGCACGGATCCCACACTACTGAGCAGTATTCAAGCAGTGGGCGAACAAGCGTACTGTAACCTACTTCCTTTGTTTTCGGATTGTATTTCCTTAGGATTCTTCCAATGAATCTCAGTCTGGTATCTGCTTTACCGACGATCAACATTATATGATCATTCCATTTTAAATCACTCCTAATGCGTACTCCCAGATAATTTATGGTATTAACTGCTTCCAGTTGCTGACCTGCTATATTGTAGCTAAATGATAAAGGATCTATCTTTCTGTGTATTCGCAGCACATTACACTTGTCTACATTGAGATTCAATTGCCATTCCCTGCACCATGCGTCAATTCGCTGCAGATCCTCCTGCATTTCAGTACAATTTTCCATTGTTACAACCTCTCGATATACTACAGCATCATCTGCAAAAAGCCTCAGTGAACTTCCGATGTCATCCACCAGGTCATTTATGTATATTGTGAATAGCAACGGTCCTATGACACTCCCCTGCGGCACACCTGAAATCACTCTTACTTCGTAAGACTTCTCTTCATTGAGAATGACATGCTGCGTTCTGTTATCTAGGAACTCCTCAATCCAATCACACAATTGGTCTGATAGTCCATATGTTCTTACTTTGTTCATTAAACGACTGTGGGGAACTGTATCGAACGCCTTGCGGAAGTCAAGAAACACGGCATCTACCTGTGAACCCGTGCCTATGGCCATCTGAGTCTCGTGGACGAATAGCGCGAGCTGGGTTCCACACGATCGCCTTTTTCGAAACCCATGCTGATTCCTACTGAGTAGATTTCTAGTCTCCAGAAAAGTCATTATACTCGAACACAATACGTGTTCCAAAATTCTACAACTGATCGACGTTAGAGATATAGGTCTATAGTTCTGCACATCTGTTCGACGTCCCTTCTTGAAAACGGGAATGACCTGTGCCCTTTTCCAATCCTTTGGAACGATACGCTCTTCTAGAGACCTACGGTACACCGCTGCAAGAAGGGGGGCAAGTTCCTTCACGTACTCTGTGTAAAATTGAACTGGTATCCCATCAGGTCCAGAGGCCTTTCCTCTTTTGAGCGGTTTTAATTGTTTCTCTATCCCTCTGTCGTCTATTTCGATATCTACCATTTTGTCATCTGTGCGACAATCTAGAGAAGGAACTACAGTGCAATCTTCCTCTGTGAAACAACTTTGGAAAAAGACATTTAGTATTTCGGCCTTTAGTCTGTCATCCTCTGTTTCAGTACCATTTTGGTCACAGAGTGTCTGGACATTTTGTTTTGATCCACCTACCGCTTTGACATAAGACCAAAATTTCTTAGGATTTTCTGCCAAGTCAGTACATAGAACTTTACTTTCGAATTCATTGAACGCCTCTCGCATAGCCCTCCGCACACTACATTTCGCTTCGCGTAATTTTTGTTTGTCTGCAAGGCTTTGGCTATGTTTATGCTTGCTGTGAAGTTCCCTTTGCTTCCGCAGCAGTTTTCTAACTCGGTTGTTGTACCACGGTGGCTCTTTTCCATCTCTTACGATCTTGCTTGGCACATACTCATCTAACGCATAATGTACGACGGTTTTGAACTTTGTCCACTGATCCTCAATACTATCTGTACTTGAGACAAAACTTTTGTGATGAGCCAACAGGTACTCTGAAATCTGCTTTTTGTCACTTTTTCTAAACAGAAAAATCTTCCTACCCTTTTTAATATTCCTATTTACGGCTGAAATCATCGATGCCGTAACCGCTTTATGATCGCTGATTCCCTGTTCTGCGTTAACTTTTTCAAATAGTTCGGGTCTGTTTGTCACCAGAAGGTCTAATATGTTATCGCCACGAGTCGGTTCTCTGTTTAACTGCTCAAGGTAGTTTTCAGATAAAGCACTTTAAAAAATTTCACTGGATTCTTTGTCCCTGCCACCCGTTATGAACGTTTGAGTCTCCCAGTCTATATCCGGCAAATTAAAATCTCCACCCAGAACTATAACATGGTGGGGAAATCTACTCGAAATACTCGGCCTCTAATGACCAGAATGTCGGTGGACGGACGCCAGTCTCTTACTTTGCTTAGCCGGCCGCTTTGGCCGAGCGGATCTAGGCGCTTCAGTCTGGAGCCGCGCGACCGCTACGGTCGCAGGTTCGAATCCTGCCTCGGGCATGGATGTGTGTAATGTTCTTAGGTTAGTTATGTTTAAGTAGTTCTAAGTTCTAGGGGACTGATGACCTCAGATGTTAAGTCCCATAGTTCTCAGAGCCATTTGAACCATTTTTTACTTTGCTTCATTAATTCCTGCGGACGAATTTCCTTTCACTGTCGGGACATTCTCAAGCCTCCTCCGTCGATGCAACATTGTGTATTACGATTTTGCGACCTCGGCAAGGTGGCAAGTGGTTACTCGTTCACAGCTTCAATTAACCTCCAGTTGTTTTCCTTTTTCAACATTAATCTTAACACTCATTAAACTCGCAGCGTTGATTTTGCAACAGCCTTCCTGGTGGTCAGCGGTAAGGTTGTTTCAGCAGCGATATTACATTTAGAGGTTACGCGCGAGATAAAACTCCTGAGCGATAAACTTTTGTTGTAATGACTGTTATTAATGTAGCTGCCTGTAGATGGGTGCGCGATTTGCGTGCCTCCAGTCCCACGGTCACTCGCAGTCAGCTCTAACGAGCCACGGAGGCCTTCCATTTGTAACATCCTGAGTGAACAATATAAGGGGCTGATGGCGGAAGCAGCTTCGCCCTTGACAATTCGTCATCGTCTTTGGAGAGCGTTTAGAGCTCTGAAATTCTTCGGATTAACATTAAATAAAACAAAGAGTTGTGGAACACACCATTGAGTGACTGTGTCTTGACAGCAAACAAGTGTTGCGGCATCGTACGTTATCGTTGTCATCACGAGAAGTGAAGGACAAGATACCTTCTGCAGAGCATCTTCCGCACTTGAGCCGTGCTTAATGTTAGCGATAAAAATTTAAAAATTTGCTACATGCCTTAGCGTATAAAAACATTATTTTATTAGTAACTAATAAAGTTATAACGATAATAGCTCCTGGAGGCTAACATTTTTCCGCCTCCAAAGGCGAGGATCCAGAGGTATCCTAGAGTCCTTACAGTGGTAACCAGTTCGATTCTTGACTTTGGGGATACATTTATCACTAGAATTTGACCAACAGTATGATGACTGCGTCGAAACTTCCTATTTCTCCTACTGTTGCCCTGTGGTTCGCTTGATTTGATGATTTCGCATCTATTTAGTTTTCATTTTTGTTGCCAAATGCTCTTCCTGCCATCACAATTCTCAGTTAACCTAAGGGAAGAAAAAAGCCTGTGAAATACGATAAGCCGCGCGGGATTAGCCGAGCGGTCTCAGGCGCTGCAGTCATGGACTGTGCGGCTGGTCCCGGCGGAGGTTCGAGTCCTCCCTCGGGCATGGGTATGTGTGTTCGTCCTTAGGATAATTTAGGTTAAGTAGTGTGTAAGCTTAGGGACTGATGACCTTAGCTGTCCCATAAGATTTCACACACATTTGAACATTTTGAACATTTACTATTCACAAACTGGAAGGTTGGCCTCCATCCTACCCTTCTAGCTCAACTTTGCACTCACCAAGTGCGTCTTCTTTTGCAGCTCTATGCCGTAACTACTGACGATAAAAAGAAGCACACTTAATGGAAATAACAGTATTCTTGGTTATGCTGCCGTGTTTTGCCAGCGTCGTGTTAACATAAGGGAAAATCATTTCTGTTTTTTCAAATATTTATTTCGAGTTCATTAATGAAGTGAATTTTGATAAATAAATGAACATATTTCTTTATTGTACTATTTTTGTGAAGAAACATTTCTCATCTTGTCTGTTTAAAGTCTTTGTATATGGGCCTCATTCTACCGTGAAATATAGTCTTATCTGACTGCAGTAAGTTGGAGTTGAACCTGTAATGGCTTTTGTACCTCAGAGGTGGACTAAGTTATTTTCCTCTGTTATTAAATACTCCCAATAATCCTCTGTGTTTATTTCTTTTTTTCCCTTGATGAGTACGTCTAATTGGCTAGTAGCAAATGGCAAGCACTGCATTTCATTTTTGGAATAAATGTCTTAGTAATATACCCTCTTGGGTACATTTATTCACTATTTTTCTAGTTATGATAGGCACACTTCCCTTAGTTCACCGACACACTTCATTTTTCACTACTTACAGGCCTTTGGTCTACTGTGTATTCGAAACTATAGTCAGGGTTACGCGGAGATAAGACATAGACGTACTTGTGAAGACTGTTGTTAGTAGTGATTTTCCGGTGAACCACCTAACTTATAGTAAACACGCGTTTGGATTGGATTTGTGAATTGTGTAATTTTTTTCCACTCTTTTCCAATTTACACGTTTGTGATCGTTTTAGATTTTGTAGTGGCTTTCACCTCGTAATTCTTTGGGCATCACATGCATATTCTGTTAACAGACACAGTCCAGAAGTGTTGAAATTTGTTGCTAAGGTAGCCGACGCTTACTGGAGCATCTCTAGTTCGTAGTTGGAGTTCGCTTATTACGTATTTAGTGAGACTTGGTTTACCCATGTTGCAATGAAAGAGCTTATTGCGAAGCAAAATGGCCTAATAATCTTACAACCCTTTTTCATAACCATTTGAAACGACCTATGTCGAATCTGAAATATTACCATCTCTGCGCGAATCATTTTAAAGTTACTTCCATTTTTCATAATATTAAAGTTGGTGCTAGGAAAACGTATGTCAAGTACCGCATTTTAGACAGTGCGACATTGTTTGTACTTTACCCTCTGTAGCGTTTTCAGTTCTTTCTCTGAGTGGCTTTTCAGTCAAACTCTTATTGCTCCTAGTTTTCCTAGCTTTTGGCGGTAGCTTTTAGCCGAATCTTGTTGAATTCAAATCCCTAATATTTGCATTTTTTCGCAGCACTGAATTCCGTTGATAATGGGTTTTGCGTCTTGACCGACATTCATGAGATTGGATACCTGAGGTTTTAAATTTGCGTTTGAAGCTTTTAAATAAAAAATTACCAGTTCTTTGATCTTTTCTGTGTAATTAACTTTGCCGATCATAAAAGGTACGTCATAGGCGTAAGACCCTATTGACAGTAATTCATCGTGCAAATTTACCCCACTGGATTCCTGGTGGATCGCAGACAGTCAAGAGTTTGACTGCACAGCTTCAGAAGATTGCACACGAGGGGTGCCCTCGAATAGAATGTCATAGGTGATTTTGTCATAATACTGTGGGCAGCTCGTTTTCATAAAGATGCGAATCTGAAATGAACTAGCTGAGTTCAATAGATTTACTCTCCTATTAATTTCACCATTCCGAAAACCCATTCCGAAATTTCAAATGGGTATACCAAACGACGGACCTATCAAAGCCCATTTTCACTTATCTCTGTCTTCACTACTGGGTAGGACATTACAGCGACTTACCGTTTTCTGTGCGTCTTCCGCAACCGGCAGTCAAAGAAATTCTCTGTTCGTTAGAAGATTTATACCTAACTTCAGTCTGCGATGTCTTGATGCCGATCGTACGGTACTCGTGCTCCATTGTTGCCTTGACGGAAAGGTGAGCAAATGCAATTCTGCTCCGACCGTCTCCATTAGACGAGCACGGGGAACGGAGTAGCACACGTTAAGCTATACGAACGTAACAAATCAAGGTATGAAGTTTCACTTATCCCTTTCACTGAAAATACCCATTTTCGAGTTTCCTGAATGATTTGTGAAATAATGACGATCTTAAAAAAAGGCAAGCGAAATGCATCAGAGGCAACACAAAGCGTTCACCGACGATCGCTACGAGAAATATCACTCGTTCAGATTAACATTAAATCGCAACTATTGCACTCCCTGGCGAATAAGGTACTGCCTTCGCAGATCACTTCTACGATGGTCATTTTTAGTTTCGCATTGTATTCAACCAGTAGTTTTTCCTCTGATGTGGTGAAGAACACAATGTCCATCCCTGTCCTGAATTACATCAAGGATTTCTCTTAAATGTCTCTCGGTAGACGAGCGCTCACTACTGATGGTGATCCACTGAAATACCATTAAGCTTGACGTCTCGCTTGTTGATGGTCGAAAGAAGTACGATATTTGCTGGCACCAAGTTTTAACCTCTCCCTGTAGAACGTGATGTATTTAATGAAGGTTTCTTCTAAGGGGCATGGCTGCCAAGAAAGCTGGTAGAAAAGTCTACGCCCCTAGAAATTCTGAAGTATTTTGTAGTTATTTGTCGGTGGCTCTTCAAGTTAGTTAAAAACTGTGAAAGGTGTATAGTATTTTTTCACTGGAAAATTTTGCCGATTGTGATGCACGAAGTAGCTCATCTAAGTAGCTCATCTAAGTAGGTTGATGCAACAGCTCACACAGGTTTCTTGCTTGTCAAGGTTTCAGAGAACATCCTCCGCAATTGTATATCATGCGAGGCATCTGGCTAGTTCAGTCTGCTTACAAGACACCTTGGAAAATTATCTCTGGTGCGCGCTAAAATTAAAAGAATGTCATAACAGTCCGCACACATCAGATAAGCTGCAAACCGCAGGATCCGCACTGTGGGTGGCCTACCGCTCTTGTGCACCGGGAAAATTTTCGTTTTCCTTGGTAGAAGTAAAATGACTTTGCATAACACTTAAATGTGCAGAACGTCAATTAATGGTTGGAAATGTTCGTACGGAATTTTCGACGTGTTCGAACTGATTTACATCTAAATAAAAGTCGGGTTGGCCGCCTCCGGAGCCGAATCGTTAGCGTCTCTGCCGTCAGCGTGGAAGAACCCGGGTTCGATTTCCGATACTTCACACATTTTTTCAGACGTAGTGAGGTCTCAGTCTTGTGAGGCCAGATGAAGAGCTGTTTGGATGAAGAAGCAGCAGGTCCATCAAGATTCACTTACTGGCAATAATGGCTGGAGGGAGTGGTGACATACTGATCAGACGTTCCATGATCATAGATCGCTCCTCATACTACCTCGTAGGCAGCAGAAGGGGACAGTCGGAACAGGACTAAGGCGCAGTCCTTGAGTGGCGTTTCGTAAAAATCGGGATATTGCTACCAGCGGTTTTTATACAGGCGTCGAGTCACGAACACAGAAAAGGAAATCACGAACTGTGATTTTTTCATTATCTTACTTCGTTTGTTCACTTTGATAAAAGTTGGTGGTGACTTTAATTTACCCTCGCTATGCTGACGAAAATACATGTTTAATTCCGGAGGTAGACATAAAATATCATCCGAAATTGTGCTAAACGCATTCTGTGAAAATTATTTCGAACAGTTAGTTCATGAGCCCACGCGAATAGTAAACGGTTGTGAAAACACACTCGACTTCTTAGCAACAAATAATCGTGAGTTATTAACGAGCATCAAAACCGATTTCAGGGACAAGTCGTAGCGAGATTGAATATTGTAATTCCCAAATCCTCGAAAAATTAGCGAAAAATATACCTATTCAAAAAAGCAGATAAAAATTCACTTGACGCCTTCCCGAGAGACAATCTCCACTCATTCCAAATTAATAATATAGGTGTAGACTAGATATGGCTTAAATTCAGAGAAATAGTATCGGCAGCAGTTGAGAGATTTATACCAAATAAATTAACAAACGACGGAGCTGATCCTCCTTTGTACACAAAACGGGTTACAACACTGTTGCAGTAACAACGAAACAAACATGCCGAATTTAAACAGACGCAAAATCCCCAAGATTGGAGATCTTTTACATAAGCTCGAAATTTAGCGCGGACTTAAATGTAACAGTTTCAACAACAAAACTTTCTCTCGAAACCTGGCAGAAAATCCAAAGAGATTGTGGTCGGATGTGAAGTATGTCAACGGCAAGAAACAATCAATGCCTTCTCTGCGTGATAGCAATGGAGATACTATCGAAGACAGTGCTGCCAACGCAGAGTTACTAAACACAGCCTTCCGAAATGCCTTCACAACCGAAGACGAGGTAAATATTCCAGAATTCGAATCGAGAACAGCTGCCAACACCAGTAACGTAGAAGTAAATATTCTCAGAGTAGTGAAGCAACTTAAATCACTTCATAAAAGTAAGTCTTCTTGTCCAGACTGTAGAGCAATTAGGTTCCTTTCGGAGTATGCTGATGCATTAGCTCCATACTTAACATTCATATACAACCGTTCGCTCGACGAAAGATCCGTACCCAAAGACTGGAAAGTTGCACAGATCACACCGATATTCAAGAAAGGTAGTAGGAGTAATACACTAAATTACAGGCCCGTATCGTTAACGTCGATACGCAGCAGGATTTTATAACATATATTGTGTTCGAACATTATGAATTACCTCGAAGAAAACGGTCTATTGACACACAGCCAACATTGGTTTAGAAAACATCGTTCTTGTGAAACACAACTAGCTCTTTATTCACATTTAGTGCTGAGTGCTATTGACAAGGGTTTTCAGATCGATTCCGCATTTATGGATTTCCAGAAGGCATTGACACTGTACCACACAAGCGGCTCGTAGTGAAATTGCGTGCTTATGGAATATCGTCTCAGTTATGTGACTGGATTTGTAATTTCCTGTCAGAGAGGTCACAGTTCGTAGTAACTGATGGAAAGTCATCGAGTAAAAACAGAAGTGATTTCTGGCGCTCCCCAAGGTAGTGTTATAGGCACTTTGCTGTTCATCATCTATATCAACGATTTGGGAGACAATTTGAGCAGCCGTCTTCGGTTGTTTGCAGATGACGCTGTCGTTTATCAACTAATAAAGTCATCAGAAGATCAAAACAAACTGCAAAATGATTTAGAAGAAATATCGGAATTGTGCGAAAAGTGGCAGTTGACCTTAAATAACAAAGTGTGAGGTCATCCACATGAGTGCTAAAAGGAACTTGTTAAACTTCGGTTACACGATAAATCAATCTAATCTAAAAGTCGTAAATTCAACTTAATACTTAGGTATTACAATAACGAACAACTTAAATTTGAAGGAACACATAGAAAATGTTGTGGGGAAGGCTAACTAAAGACTGCGTTTTATTGGCAGGACACTTAGAAAATGTAACAGACCTACTAAGGAGCCTGCCTACACTACGCTTGTCCGTCCTCTTTTAGAATACTGCTGCGCGGTGTGGAATCCTTACCAGATAGGACTGACGGAGTACATCGAAAAAGTTCAAAGAAAGACAGAACGTTTTGTATTATCGCGAAATGTGGGAGAGAGTGTCACAGGATTTGGGATGGAAATCATTAAAAGGAAGGAGTTTTTCGATGCGACGGAATCTTCTCACGAAATTCCAATCACTAACTTTCTCCTCCGAACGCGAAAATATTTTGTTGACACCGACTTACATAGGGAGCAACTATCACCAAGATAAAATAACGGAAATCAGAGCTCGTACGGAAAGATATATGTGTTCATTCTTTCCGCGCGCTATACGAAATTGGAATAATAGAGAATTGTGAAGGTGGTTCGGTGAACCCTCTGCCAGGCACTTAAATGTGATTTGCAAAGTATCCATATAGATGCAGATGCAGATGATTTAACATCTTGGAAAAATAAGAAGTTGAAAATAGTTTTGAATCAGCTGCATATTTGCGAACGTATGTGAGTATTAATACAAAGGAAGCACGCAGTGAAAGAATAAGCCTTATAAAAATAACTTTACTATGAAATAAAAACAAAATTATATGGTAACAACAAATATAGAGGCAGCCTGTTCACACATGCAGATTTTTTGGAAACCAAAATCTGCCGCTAGGTAACATCCAATTCAGTCCCATACATTATTTTATGCTGGGACGTTTGTTGGCACGCTGTCCACAGCGTGATGGTAAGTTGCTGTTCAAGTCTTGGACGGCGGGCCTCCTGTAGTACTCCAGTGTGTGAGCAGCGTTCCTGCCAACAGTTTCATCTCGTACCAAGCAAGTTCAGTCGGTTCATGTGAGCAGATACAACAGCTCACTCCTATAGTACACTTTCTGTTCAAAAGTATCCGGACACCTGATGGTTGACATTAATACATGGTGTGTCCACATTTCTCCTTCAAAATGGCTTGCACTCTGTTGGGGACACTTCCGGTGAGGTGTATGAATGTCTGCGAAGAAATAGCCCATTCTTCCTCAAGGGCCGAAACCAGAGGAAGTTGTGATGCTAGACTCTAGGATCTTGAGCGTAGACGACGTTGTAGCCAATAGGGATTGTGACGACCTCCCCAACTTGGGCACGTCTATTGTGGCGTTGGGCAGTATAGTGGTGCAATTCGATGGCTTATACCTCGTATGTGCTACTTTCACACCACTGCAGAGGAAGGTCGTTGGCAGCTTTGACCAAATTTCAAACTTATGTGTCGCAGAGGGAGACAGCTACGGTGTTTCGAAAGGTGACCCTTTAATTGCGTTTCGCGGCTCTGAGCACTATGGGACTGAACATCTATGGTCATCAGTCCCCTAGAACTTAGAACTACTTAAACCTAACTAACCTAAGGACAGCACACAACACCCAGTCATCACGAGGCGGAGAAAATCCCTGACCCCGCCGGGAATCGAACCCGGGAACCCGGGCGTGGGAAGCGAGAACGCTACCGCACGACCACGAGCTGCGGACAGAAATCTGGCGCCTTAGACCGCTCGGCCAATCTGACGTGCTGCGTTTCGCAGTGTATTCTGTTTCCATCTGTGTACAATCCGCAACTATCTACATCCAACACCTGGCACGACTACAAGCAGACTAGACTCCTGGAAAAAAAGAGCAGTGATGAAACAGACACACCAACTATATCTACATCGAAACTGCGCAGTCCACCTTAACGGCGCGTGGCGGAGGGTACCTGTACCACTACTAGTCATCTCCTTTCCCGTTCCACTCGCAAATAGAACGAGGGAAAAACGACTGCCATATGCCTCCGTATGAGCTCTAATTTCTCGTATCTTATCTTCGTGGCCCTTACGCGCAATGCACGTTGGAGTTAACAGGATGGTTCGGCAGTCAGCTTCAGATGCCAATTCTCTAAATTTTCTCAATAATGTTCCTAGAAAAGAACGTCGCCTTCCCTCCAGGTATCCCCACTTGAGTTCTCGAAGCATCTCCGTAACACTTGTGTGTTGTTGAAATCTACCAGTAACAAATCTAGCAGCCCGCCTCTGAAATGCTTCGATGTATTCCTTTAATGCGACCTGTTACGCATCCCAAACACTCGAACAATACGCAAGAAAGGTCGCACCAGCGTTTTATATGCGGTCTCCTTTACAGAAGAATCACACTTTACTAGAATTCTCCCAGTAAACCGAAGCCGACCATTCGCCTTTCCTACCACATTCCTCAGATGCTCGTTCCATTTCATATAGCTTATTGCATTTAAATGACGTGACTGTGTCAAGCAGGACACTGTTAATGCTGTATATGAATACTACGTGTTTGTTTTTCTACTCATCAGCATAAGCTTATATTTTTCTACATTTAGATCTAGCTGCCATTCGTCATACCAACCAGAGATCTTGTCTAAATCATTTTGTATCCTCCTATAGTCACTCAACTTCGACACCTTACCCCACACCACAGCATTATCAGGAAACAACCGCTGATCACTGCCCAACCCGTCCGCCAAATCATTGAAGTATATAGAGCATAACAGCGATCGTATCACACGTCGCTGGGGCACTCCCGACGGCACCTTTGTCTCTGATGAACACTCGCCGTCGAAGACAACATACTGGGTTCTATTACTTAAGAAGTCTTCGAGCCATTCACAGATCTGTGAAACTATTCCATATGCTCGTGCCTTCGTTAACAGCCTGCAACCCTTTCCATAAATCTAGAAATATGCAATCTGCCTACTGCCCTTCATCCATAGTTCGCTGTATATCAAGTGAGAAAAGGCAAGCTGAGTTTCACGCGAGCGATGCTTTCTAAAACCGAACAGATTCGTGGACTTGAGCTTCTCGGTCTCAAGAAAATTATATTCGAACTGAGAATACGTTCAAGGATTCTGCAGCAAACCAATATTACAGACATTGGTCTGTAACTTTTCGGGTCCGTTCTGTTGCTCTTCTTATTCATAGAAGTCACCTGCGCTTTTTTACAGTAGCTTGGGACTTTGCATTGGACAGACTCACGATAAACTTCTACATCTACATCGTTACTCTGCAATTCACACTTAAGTGCCTAGCAGAGGGTTCATCGAACCTTTTTGATACTACTTCCCTACCATTCCACTCTTGAATGGCGCGTGGGAAAAAGGAACACCTAAATCTTTCCGTTCGAGCTCTGATTTCTCTTATTTTATTATGATGATCATTTCTCCCTACGTAAGTGGGTGCCAACAAAATATTTTCGCATTCGGAAGAGAAAGTTGTTGACTGAAATTTCGTAAATAGATCTCGCCGCAAAGAAAACCGCCTTTGTTTCAGTGACTACCACCCCAACTCGGGTATCATATCAGTGACACTCTCACCCCTATTGGGCGATAACAGGAAACGAGCTGCCCTTCTTTGCACTTTTTCGATGTCTTCAGTCAATCCTACCTGGTAGGGATCCCACACCACGCAGCAATATTCGAGCAGAGGACGGAGAAGTGTAATGTAGGCTGTCTTTTTAGTGGGTTTGTCGCATCTTTTAAGTGTTCTACCAGGAAAGCGCAGTCTTTGTTTCGCCTTCCCCACAATGTTATTTATGTGGCCTTTCCAATTAAAGTTGCTGATAGTTGTAATTCCTACGTATTTAGTCAAATTGACAGCTTGAACACTATGCCACCAAAACCTCCGTAGTGATCGTCGAACATACGAAGTTAACATGCGAGCTGTATCTCTTAGAGCCGGCCACGGTGGCCGAGCGGTTCTAGGCGCTTCAGTCCGGAACCGCGCGACTTCTACGGTCGCAGGTTCGAATCCTGCCTCGGGCATGGATATGTGTGATGTCCTTAGGTTAGTTAGGTTTAAGTAGTTTTAAGTCTAAGGGACTGATGACCTCCGATGTTAAGTCCCATAGTGCTCAG
Source organism: Schistocerca cancellata (assembly GCF_023864275.1). Classification (NCBI taxonomy): domain Eukaryota; kingdom Metazoa; phylum Arthropoda; class Insecta; order Orthoptera; family Acrididae; genus Schistocerca; species Schistocerca cancellata. The sequence continues at coordinate 640,499,342 of NC_064629.1, forward strand.
AGCCATTTGAACCGTTTATCTCTTAGAGATTCAGGGATGTGGATTGCAACATGCGGATACTCACAGTGATAAAGACTTATTTTGAAATGAACGCGCTTTAGAACAATTGAAGGGCTTATTTCAATAGTGGTACAAGTCCATTTTTCTTGATTTTGAGATACAGAATCCTAAAGTTAAATGAACACTGAAAAATCTGCAGTTGAGATACTAGAAATATTCAAGCATATGGCTTCTTGCTAGAGATGAACTTTTCTTTCCGTTTGTTTGGATCATTAATTTCAGAAGCATTATAGGCAGAAAAGTGAAGATAATGGACTTGTACCACTATTGAAATAAGCCCTTTAGTTGTCGATCTGTGATCATGACGATACTGATCATCTTCATGTCGAAAGATTGGTATTGGCCTTAGACTGGTTGAAAATTCTTTATCTATTCCAAATTCCAATTTTGTGAGACTGCAGTTGTTATCTGGTACGGAGCTGGAGGTAATGTTGCTGGCATGTTGATTTCAGGCCCTGTCGGCGCGGAGGGCAGGCGGCGGTGCCCTCTGTGCGACTCCTCCGTGTACAGCTACTGCAGCGAGAAGCTGCTGCACGACGCCTGCTGCTGCAGCGCGCCGCTCGGTAAGCACTCCCTCTCTTCTCTCGAGGGTGCCACGGCCCGCAGCGCTCACAAGCAACCTCTTGAGTGCGAGTTCAATCTTTAGTAAGGATCATTTGCCCGCCCGGTTACCGAGCGGTCTAACGCACGGCTTTCCGGAGTGGGAAGGAGCGCCAGGTCCCCGGCACGAATCTGCCCGGTGGACTTGTGTAGAGGTCCGGTGAGCAGGCCACTCTGTGGATGGTTTTTAGGCGGTTTTCCATCTGCCTCGGCGAATGCGGGCTGGTTGCCCTTATTCCGCCTCAGCTACACTATGTCGGTGACTGCTGCGCAAACAAGTTCTCCACGTACGCGTACATCACCATTACTCTACCGCGAAAACATTGGGGTTACACTCGTCTGGTGTGAGACGTTCCCTGGGGAGGGTGGGTGGGGGGGGGGGGGGGGCACCGGAGGCCAAACCGCACAACCCTGGGTTCGGTGTGGGGCGGCGGAGGGGTGAAGTGGACTGCGGTGGTCGTCGTGGGGTTGTGGACCACTGCGGCTTCGGCAGTGACGGAGTCTCTCCGTCGTTTCTAGGTCCCCGGTTAACATACAGCATACAAGGATCATTTGAAAGTGATGTGATAACAATTATGACAGGAAAAGTGGTAGCTGCTAGTGACTCCTCGTGTGCATCAGGGCGACAGAAAATGAGTGTCCAAGAGGTACCGCGATCAACCTTCTATGGGAGGTACGTGTTACACTTCACAAAGTGGACGTCGTCGGTATTCAAGAAATGTTCAAAATAAACCATTAAGTTGCATCGCGAACCCCTTCGCACCATGAAGATCGAAGGCGAACTCCTTAGGAATTGCAAACCGTGCAGGCCGTTCAGCCAGGTTTCCACTCTCAAAGAATCAACATAGAATCATATTGGTGTAGAGGGCTGATGAGAACGGATGGAATGTGATGGCATGTAACCGAATGTGAAACAGTCTGTCGTGGAGCTTATCGCGAAATAGGCGTAGCTACAGACAGTGCGATGATATATTTTATAGGCACGGGAAAAAAAAAACATCCAGAGGCTGAATTTGTACAGTGGTTCCAGGTGGTATGAACTGCAATGTCACTCACTTTTCACGAGGGACAGTTTGCTCTAAAGGAGCATGATTTTTATTCGCAGATCAAGAATCAAACAAAAGCAAGTTATTTTGACCAGCTATTGGCCAAAAGCAGTGCTCATACCACAGTTGTAGTTGTCTTACACCCATTTTCCTCCTCTTGCTTGCTGTGATGTACAGTCGCACCAAAAAGGATTGGCACAGTTACATTTTGGTGGTTGTAGGTTAAACAAAACGTATATTTCAGAACAGAACCCAGACACGTGCCACCTTACATTACATAGGTTACCTGTCCGTGAAGTAACATACAGTGCTATGAAAATAAACATCGCTCTTCTGCATCCAAAAAAGTATTACACGCGTATGAATAGGACAGTGTATTCGTTCGTTTTCTTCATTGATGTTTACCTTCTAATAGCTAGTGTGGATCCCTTTAGCATCTATAACGGCACGAAAACACCTAGGAATGCTTTGTATTAAATTCCGGGTGATATCAGGGGTAATTTTCGACCATTCCTCCAGGAGCACTTTCTCCAAGTCGTTTCTACCGGACAGACGCCTTTTTCTGACTTGTGTGTTAAGATGAGCCCACAGATTCTCAAAGGGGTTCAACTCAGGGTGGTGTTAGAACCCTACTGGGGGCATTGTACAGTAACCACTCCCGGGTTTTCATGGCGGTATGTTTTGGGTCGTTGTCTTGCTGGAAATGAAACACCCCAGTAAGGCCCAATGTCTGTGCACTAGTGTGTAAATTACCTCGCAACACGTCGATGTATCTTATATGATCCATTGAACAGCTAGATTTCCAACGCCGGACGCCGCCATACAGCCTCAGACCATGATACCGCCCCCACGGCGCCAAACTTTTTTTCTTGCATCAAATCCGAACACATTGAACTTCGATTCGTCGCTAAATATCACAGTGTTCCAAAACTCCATCGGCTTGCTGATGTAGTCCTTGGCAAACTGCAGGCTTTTCTGCCGGTTAATTTCCGATATGTATGGCTTTTCAACACATTTCGTATAGTTTGAGCACTAACCGTCTTGTCGGACGTTGTCTGAACAACCTCAGCAATAGTTGTTGAACTTGTAGCAGGTTCCTTCCGAGCAAGTGCGATGATACGGCGACGCTCTCGGGTTCTAAGCACTTTTGGACGTCCAGGACGACAATATTCACTGTTGTTCCAGTCTCTTTATATTTATGAATGATGGCTCGTACCGTGGTGTAGGTAACAGACACCTCTTCTCCGATTTGTCGATAGCTTCTCCCTTGTGAATGGAGCAATACCACTCTCTCACGCAACGCCACTGAATGTTCGTTCTTCTTCGGCCCCATGCTGACCACTATCGCGCAATACAGCAACATACTAGCGACTGGGCCGTCAACAACACGCAGTGTCTACTGCGTCAGCAGATGGCGTTCCGGTACCTGAAAACCCAGCAATATACCGACCAAGAAGCCACGCTCTGTGCCAGTACTTTTTGTGTGCAGAGGAGATACATGTTTGCCCTTAACGCTGCATTTCTTTGTTAATTGTAGGCACTGTGGGCAGAATTGTAATGTCTGGTATGTGAGGTAGCACGTACATGTGCCGTGTACCGGAAGCTGCGACGTTTGTAATCAGAAACGATCAATACGCACGTGTGCCAATACTTTTTGGTGCGATTGTAAATATTCTCTTCTTCCCTTGCGAGATCACGCACACTAGAAAGAATCGTAGGGGGGCAGAGCACCTCCAGCTTCTCGCAGCACAATAAACAACTTTCCAGCCAATTTACCATCCAGATTAACAGTCGGCATAATTGTATACGAATTCGTTAAGGCATTGATGTTAGTTGATCTTGATGCAACTCACTTGGTACCTCTAATTTCCAGAGTTTTTTTCACATGCATTTTCTCTTCAAATCCCGATTAGTCGGAGTTGAAAACAAATTCCTTACGGGACGTTAGGAGAAACTTGTTTACCTCATCTACAAATTTTGTTCTGTTTCCGCAGTTTGCTGTGCATCGTCAGTTTGATGCTTTGTTTGAAATTTCGTTATCTTACGTCGTGCAATTCTGTAGCGCTGTTTGAAGTTACGGAACCATCCACTGATTCCCTTGAAATCACTGTAATCTATGTCGCGCGCCATTTTATGTGCATAACATAGCAGGTCACCACTATGCACAAACCGTAAATTGTATCGAGTATCCTTGAAACGCCCAAACAACAGTTTTTGTAACAAGTGCGCCTTGTCCTCCCTTGAATATCGATTGTTTTTCTTGTGCACTACAAGATCACATTGACACGGACTTATTCGAAATCTGTTCATGATTTTTTCTGTACTATGCTACGGACGATATTCCGTGTACCTAATTATGTTCAGTACGCGCTCCATAAACAACGATTTACCGTTACTACGTTTCAATAGAGACAGAATAGTCGAGGGTATACGACACCACACATTCCACTGACTCATTTTGTAGAAACGCTAATATTTCATCTGCCACTTCTTTCTCCCTTTCCGAAATTCCTTGGGTTCCTTTCTGACGAAATGTCAACTTCGGCAACTGTTGTTGTACGAGGTGCATTCAAGTTCTAAGGCCTCCGATTTTTGTTCTCCGGACTGGAAAGAGATAGAAACATGCGCATTGTTTTAAAATGAGGCCGTGTTCATTGTCAATACGTCCCAGAGATGGCAGCAACGTACGGCAGATGGAATGTTACTGCCAGCGGCGAGAATGAGAACTGTTTTAAATACTTAAAATGGCGACGTTTTCCTTACTTGAACAGCGTGCAATCATTCGTTTTCTAAATTTGCGTGGTGTGAAACCAATTGAAATTCATCGACAGTTGAAGGAGACATGTGGTGATGGAGTTATGGATGTGTCGAAAGTGTGTTCGTGGGTGCGACAGTTTAATGAAGGCAGAACATCGTGTGACAACAAACCGAAACAACCTCGGGCTCCCACAAGCCGGTCTGACGACATGATCGAGAAAGTGGAGAGAATTGTTTTGGGGAATCGCCGAATGACTGTTGAACAGATCGCCTCCAGAGTTGGCATTTCTGTGGGTTCTGTGCACACAATCCTGCATGACGACCTGAAAATGCGAAAAGTGTCATCCAGGTGGGTGCCACGAATGCTGACGGACGACCACATGGCTGCCCGTGTGGCATGTTGCCAAGCAATGTTGACGCGCAACGACAGCATGAATGGGACTTTCTTTTCGTCGGTTGTGACAATGGATGAGACGTGGATGCCATTTTTCAATCCAGAAACAAAGCGCCAGTCAGCTCAATGGAAGCACACAGATTCACCGCCACCAAAAAAATTTCGGGTAACCGCCAGTGCTGAAAAAATGATGATGTCCATGTTCTGGGACAGCGAGGGCGTAATCCTTACCCATTGCGTTCCAAAGGGCACTACGGTAACAGGTGCATCCTACGAAAATATTTTGAAGAACAAATTCCTTCCTGCACTGCAACAAAAACGTCCGGAAAGGTCTGCGCGTGTGCTGTTTCACCAAGACAACGCACCGACACATCGAGCTAACGTTACGCAACAGTTTCTTCGTGATAACTTTGAAGTGATTCCTCATGCTCCCTACTCACCTGACCTGGCTCTTAGTGACTTTTGGCTTTTTCCAACAATGAAAGACACTCTCCGTGGCCGCACATTCACCAGCCGTGCTGCTATTGCCTCAGCGATTTTCCAGTGGTCAAAACAGACTCCTAAAGAAGTCTTCGCCGCTGCCATGGAATCATGGCGTCAGCGTTGTGAAAAATGTGTACGTCTGCAGGGCGATTACGTCGAGAAGTAACGCCAGTTTCATCGATTTCGAGTGGGTAGTTAATTAGAAAAAAAATCGGAGGCCTTAAAACTTGAATGCACCTCGTAGATATAACGCAATGTTTGCCTCGTTCGTCGCTGCCATTCCTCTGCTTTGTATCAACACCAATAGCAGTGTAGCACTCTTGTGAGTTACTCGTCGACTAAGCAGTTCAATATCGCTCCACAGCCTCAAGCTGTGCTCATCACTGGATACCTCCACTCCCGTCCCCTGTTGCCATTAGCAGCCAACATTGTGGTTGTATGGTAGAGTACACGTGCGGCGTCGAATGCTGTAAACATCATTGGCCTTTTGTGACCTCGCACTCGAGGGGTTCTTTGTCATTTTCCGTTTGGGAAAAGTCGTCAGGGACCTGTGCTACCCTAAAACAGTTCGGCCGGCTGCCACGATGATTCCTTCCACATATCTATACAACTGCAAAAATGTACAACTTTAAAGAAGTTCAAGTAACTTTAACATAGACGAGATATTCAAGGGTGGCAGGGATACTCGTGAAGGTTCCCGTCGACCACGTCTTACCACCACAAGGGAGCAACGCCGTGTAGTGCGCCGAACACATTGTAAAAATGACTCAAATGGCTCTAAGCACTATGGGACGTAACATCTGAGGTCGTCAGTCCCCTAAACTAACTACGTAAACCTAACTAACCTAAGGACAGCACACACATCCATGCCCGTGGCAGGATTCGAACCTGCGACGTAGCAGCCGCGTGGTTCCGGACTGAAGTGCCTAGAACCACTCGAGAACACATTGTAATCCCTTCACATCTGCACCTGCACTCCGTGAACAAGTAATGGAATCCCTCCTGCGTCGTCTTGCACCACTGGTCGAAGACTAGCAGCCGTCGGACAAGGATATTACTACAGAGCTGTAATCAGTTCCTAACAAAATCTAAAGTGAAATGGAAATGAAGCGCCCAGAAAGGGAGAAGGAAACGTAATAAAACTTCACAGGTTGAGAGGTCTCGCGTGATTTATGATAATATAATATATTTTTCTCGTTCTTTTTATATGAATGTCGTTATTACGTGATGAGCTTTTCTCAAAATTAATTGTTATTCTGGTTATTAATTTATTTTGATTTATTCTTTGATTTGAATTAAATTGCTTTTTGTAAGGCGGTTTGTTCAATGAAAGTTATTCCTTAGCAAAATCATTAATCACGTTAATAATTGTAAGCACGCTACATATAAGTTGAAAACTGAAATAAACTTTTTTAGGTTCTTGCCTCAGCTAAACGTTTTTGATCAAATATGAGATCTCTGATTACTATTTGCGTTTGCCCACACACGCGCGAGAGAATAATTTCTTACCGTTTTCTTTCGTGATGCATTGTACCCTGAGTCGTGGCTCTGTATCTCGGATGTTAAACTGAAAATAAAAATCTTAAAGCTATGTCTTCCGTTTCAGCGGCTGGCTGCTGTGGAAAAAATATGTATTATAATTTAAACGTGCGAATAATCCGCTTCCGCTAATTTCATAAATTAAAATTGCCACGTAATGGCGGCGGTGGCTGCAATTGTTGCGCTGAAAATAACTTGAATTACTGATATTCAAAGGAAGCGGACATGAGATAGGGCTTACCTCTTACAAGTAAAAGTTAATAATAGCATGAAACTAATATATTATCTGATTACAAGTATAATAATGCTTACATTCAACAGCACTCGCCAAGATGTCCGACTACTCGAATCGAAGACAAGAGAGAGAGAGAGAGAGTGAGTGATAACGGATAAAATACGAAAAAAGATGGTTTCTTTTCCATATACATGGTCCATTATTGTCAGAGTGCATCTTTTTTATTCTTTGCACTAGAAAATGATCCACAGTTTTGTATTCCGCCTGGAAGGCGGCGCGTGGGTAGGATCAGGAAAAGGTAAAACACGTCGGTACTGCTGTATGAATTTAAATCACCTTTACTCAAGCAATAAGATAACATAACGTGGAATCAAGTGCGAAGCTGAAGCCACGTGTCCTGGCTGGCTGCACCTGATGAAACGGCTGAGGCAGTCGCCAGGCTCGTAGACCTCGACAGCACCGGCTAGAGGGCGCTGTCGTCGGTGTGTCTAGTAGTGGAGCCAACCTTTGAAACTATGTGGCATCGTTACTATCGATACCACACACAGAATTTTATATGATAATAATAATGTTGTTGTTGTTGTTGTTGTTGTTGTTGTTGTTGTCTTCAGTCCTGAGACTGGTTTGATGCAGCTCTCCATGCTACTCTATCCTGTGCAAGCTTCTTCATTCAATAGCTACTGCAACCTACATCCTTCTGAATCTGTTTAGTATATTCATCTCTTGGTCTCCCTCTACGATTTTTACCCTCTACGCTGCCCTCCAATACTAAATTGGTGATCCCTTGATGCCTCAGAATATGCCCCACCAACCGATCCCTTCTCCCAGTCAAGTTGTGCCACAAATTTCTCTTCTCTCCAATTGTATTCAATACCTCGTCATTAGTTATGTGATGTACGCATCTAATCTTCAGCATTCTTCTGTAGCACCACATTTCGAAAGCTTCTATTCGCTTTTTGTCTAAACTATTTATCGTCCACGTTTCACTTCCATACAAATACTTTCAGAAACGACTTCCTGACGCTTAAATCTATACTCGATGTTAATAAATTTCTCTTCAGAAACGCTTTCCTTCCCATTGCCAGTCTACATTTTATATCCTCTCTACTTCGACCATCATCAGTTATTTTGCTCCCCAAATAGCAAAACTCCTTTACTACTTTAAGCCTCTCATTTCCTAATCTACTTCCCCCAGCATCACCCGATTTAATTCGATTACATTCCATTATCCTCGTTTTGCTTTTGTTGATACTCATCTTATATCCTCATTTCAAGACACTGTCCATTCCATTCAGCTGCTCTTCCAGGTCCTTCGCTGTCTGACAGAATTACAAAGTCACCGGCGAACCTCAAAGTTTTTATTTCTTCTCCATGGATTTTAATTCCTACTCCGAATTTTTCTTTTGTTTCCTTTACTGCTTGCTCAATATACAGATTGAATAACATCGGGGATAGGTTACAACCCTGTCTCACTCTCTTCCCAACCACTGCTTCCCTTTCATGCCCCTCGACTCTCATAACTGCCATCTGGTTTCTGTACAAATTGTAAATAGCCTTTCGCTCCCTGTATTTTACCCCTGCCACCTTTAGAATTTGAAAGAGAGTATTCCAGTCAACATTGTCAAAAGCTTTCTCTAAGTCTACAAATGCTAGAAACGTAGGTTTGCCTTTCCTTAATCTTTCTTCTAAGATAAGTCGTAGGGTCAGTATTGCCTCACGTGTTCCCACATTTCTACGGAATCCAAACTGATCTTCCCCGAGGTCGGCTTCTACCCGTTTTTCCATTCGTCTGTAAAGAATTCGCGTTAGTATTTTGCAGCCGTAGCTTATTAAACTGATAGTTCGGTAATTTTCACATCTGTCAACACCTTCTTTCTTTGGGATTGGAATTATTATATTCTTCTTGAAGTCTGAGGGTATTTCGCCTGTCTCACACATCTTGGTCACTAGATGGTAGATTTATGTTAGGCCTAGCTCTCCCAAGGCTGTCAGTAGCTCTAATGGAATGTTGTCTACTTTCGGGGCCTTGTTTCGACTTAGGTCTTCCAGTGCTCCGTCAAACTCTTCACGCTGTATCATATCTCCTATCTCATCTTCATCTACGTTCTCTTCAATTTTTATAATATTGTCCTCAAGAACATCGCCCTTGTATAGACTCTATATACTCCTTCCACCTTTCTCCTTTCCCTTCTTTGCTCAGGAGAATAATAATAATAATAATAATAATAATAATAATAAACCCCGTGGAGGACCGGGAAAAGAATAGGCCTCCGGTATGTTCTGTCAGTCGTAAAAGGCGACGAAAAGAACAAACCACTAATAGGGCTAACCCCCATTTTAATGTGATTAGTTGGTTCAGGACAGAACTAAAGAAGCCTCGGACAAGTGCTGTCATGGGCGGGGACGACGCTTGAACCCTATGCCCGTCCACAATGGTAACGACACTGCTAACCACACGGAAAATGATTTAAATCTAAACAGAAGTGTTTTGCAGGATATGCTTTCTGCAACCACTCCAGAAGGAAAACAAAGACAGAGGATGAGCTGGTCAGATGAAGTTAACCGACAGCTCATGTTCTGTTATTACCAAGCAACAAACTTAGGAACCAACACAACTGGATACAGATCACAAGTATACGCAATATTTATTACCAGATACCCAAAATTAAAATTTTTAACAGAACAACGACTAGCTGATCAGATCCGTGTAATAATCAAAAATAACAGGATACCCCAGTCAATTAGAAAACATCAAACAACAAGTACAACAAATACTGGAACAAAATAATGTGCAACAAGAAGGAGAAGAAAATACAGTAATGGACTCAAACATCCCAGAGCAAACAAACAAAGAACAACACACATCAATTAAACAAGCAGAGGAAAACGAAATCTTAAGACAGCCACCAGAACAAGCACAAATAGAACACGAAGTGACACACATGTTAGGTATAGAAGAAAAATTTCAGCTGACATATATAGAATACATAGACACAAATACAGACATTAGACCATTCTTGCATAGACCAACAAATAACCCACAAGTCGAAACAACAATAACAACTATCAACACAATCATACACAACAAAATAAAAGAAAATACAACTATGGAAGAGTTACAACTACTGGTTTATATAGGAGCACTCACAACACTAAATATACACGCTAGGCAGAGATCAGAACCAACCAACACACAGAAGAAACCCACAAAACCAGCATGGCAACTCAGACTACAGATCAGAATAGAAAAACTGAGGAAAGACGTCGGACAGCTAACACAATTTATAAGAAATGAAATATCAGACAAAAAACGAAAAAGGTTAGGTAAAATCTCACAAAAAGAAGCGATAGAGCAATTAGATGACAAGAAGCAGAAATTACATGCATTGGCCAAACGACTTAGAAGATACAAAAAAAGTGAAAATAGAAGGAAACAAAACCAAACATTCAACACAAACGAAAATAAATTTTACAAGACAATAGATAACACACACATTAAAATAGACAATCCAGCAAACATAACAGACATGGAACACTTCTGGAGCAACATATGGTCAAACCCGGTACAACATAACAGACATGCACGATGGATACAAGCAGAAACAGACACATACAAGATGATACCACAAATGCCTGAAGTGATAATTTTGCAACATGAAGTCACCCGAGCAATTAATTCTACGCACAATTGGAAAGCCCCTGGAAAAGATAAAATAGCAAATTTATGGCTAAAGAAGTTCACCTCAACACATTCGCATCTAACTAAATTATTTAACAGTTACATTGCAGACCCATACACAGTCCCTGAGACACTTACACTAGGAATAACTTATCTGAAACCTAAAGATCAAGCAGACACAGCAAACCCAGCAAAATATCGCCCCATAACATGCCTACCAACAATATACAAAATAATAACTTCAGTCATTACACAGAAATTAATGACACATACAACACAGAACAAAATTATAAATGAAGAACAGAAAGGCTGCTGCAAAGGAGTACGAGGATGTAAAGAGCAACTGATAATAGATGCAGAGGTGACATATCAAGCTAAAACTAAACAAAGGTCGCTACACTACGCATACATTGATTACCAAAAAGCTTTTGATAGTGTACCCCACTCATGGTGACTACAAATATCGGCAATGTACAAAGTAGATCCTAAATTGATACAGTTCCTAAACATGGTAATGAAAAATTGGAAAACCACACTTAATATCCAAACAAATTCAAATTCATCACAGTCAATACAGATTAAGCGTGGAATATACCAAGGAGACTCATTAAGTCCTTTCTGGTTCTGCCTTGCTCTGAACCCACTATCCAACATGCCAAATAATACAAATTATGGATACAATATTGCTGGAACATACCAACACAAAATCACACATTTGCTATACATGGATGATCTAAAACTACTGGCAGCAACAAATCAACAACTCAACCAATTACTAAAGATAACAGAAGTATTCAGCAATGATATAAATATGGCTTTTGGAACAGACAAATGTAAGAAAAATAGCATAGTCAAGGGAAAACACACTAAACAAGAAGATTATATATTGGATAACCACAGCGACTGCATAGAAGCGATAGAAAAAACAGATGCCTATAAATATCTAGGATACAGACAAAAAATAGGAATAGAAAATACAAATATTAAAGAAGAACTAAAAGAAAAATATAGACAAAGACTAACAAAAATACTGAAAACAGAATTGACAGCAAGAAACAAGACAAAAGCTATAAATACTTATGCTATACCAATATTAACCTACTCATTTGGAGTAGTGAAATGGAGTAACACAGACCTAGAAGCACTCAGTACACTTACGCGATCACAATGCCACAAATATAGAATACATCATATACATTCAGCAACAGAAAGATTCACATTAAGCAGGAAGGAAGGAGGAAGGGGATTTATCGACATAAAAAACCTACATTATGGACAGGTAGACAATTTAAGAAAATTATTTCTAGAACGAGCGGAAACTAGCAAAATACACAAAGCAATCACTCATATAAAAACATTGGCTACACCATTGCAATTTCATAACCACTTCTACAATCCTCTAGATCACATAACATCGACAGATACGAAGAAAGTAAATTGGAAAAAGAAAACAATACATGGCAAGCACCCGTATCATCTAACACAGCCACACATCGACCAAGACGCATCCAACACATGGCTAAGAAGTATACCCTCATTGCTTGCAGTCTCACGCCGATTCCTACACGAGGTTGGACGAAGATTTCATCTGCATTGAATGATCTTTAATTGCCGCCAAGTCGCGTAAATTTATGTGTGTGGCGTCTGTTCTTCCGGACATGTCTGAAAAAAAGCCACACAAATGTATATCGCACAATTCGACAAACTGGCCAAATGGAGACTCCCAATGAGGCCCACTTCAGACTCTGTCAGGTGTTCATCAACCTGTCTGACAGGAGTGTGTGGCATCTCCGTGTCATTCACAGTAACCACTCAACGTCTGATGCTCAGGTCCCTTATATGACCTATAATGATGGTTAAACTAAACATGAACAACATTAACGCACTCTGGTGACCGTTTTCCCTGTCAAAGTGAATTGCAGCACTAATCATTTACATACCCACCGATGATGTTCACGTCTACAGAGTTACAGTGGCACCTGCCCATGTTTTCTGGGTGCTTCTGTTTTTGTAACAATAACTACGTGCCATTTTGATGCTTGTACATCATGCAGACATCTAAACCGTCAAAAAACAGTTTTACGCCAACCTCTCGACTTGCATAGTTCGTGGTTTTTTTATACCAGAAACGTCTTTCTCGATACTCTTTTGACCACAGGAAACCGCTACGTACAGTCACCTGTGTAACAGAGGCAAAAGTAAACCCACACTCATTGTTCTTCAGTACTGTGCACTGGGTATAGAAATGAGGCTTGTGTATACTGTTCAGACTGTCAACATGCCTCCAATGGTTATTTCAAAAACGTGCATTGTCTTTTTACGGCAATAAGGGTAGTTAACAATCAAAGTTTCTAGCCAGCGACGTGTTTTGAACATTCACCTGCTATCCTGAGACACAAAATAGTGATGATTTGTCTCGTAGTGGACACCTGCGGAGCAACAGAGCTACGAGCTACCTTTCTGGAGGCAACCTAGACAATATGCTACCGTCATTGCGAATGTCAGGACAAAGCCACTAGCAAGAAAGTGGTCTAGGGAACACCTGGAATGGACCTGAAACCGTGATATCGGGCTCTCTTCATCGTTGAGTGCAGGAATTGTCTGACCCCTGATGATCGGAGAAGGATGTGGAGGCAGCCAGTTTTCCGTGCATATCTCAGACATGCAGTCCCACGCGTTTAGAAGGGAACTGGGGGTCATGTTTTGCGCCAGTACCATGTACGGACATCTAACGCCTCTCCTCAGTTTACAGGGTAATTTAAGCGCCATGCAGTAAAGTGACAGGATGCTCTAACGTATTTTGCAGATCCACAGTTAAGCATTTTGGCGAAAGGCTCATCTTTCAAGACGATGGTCCACGAGCATACAGCACACATTTCGTGTACACGTTCCTCCAAGTGGCAGGAATCAACCTAGTTGTTGTGATTGTAGTAGCTGAATGCTATTATTCATTTAGCCCAAACATTCACTGTAGCAGGAAAGTGTTCCTCTGTTGTAGTTCCTTAGTGGTGGCTGATTCAAATGGCTTTAAGCAGTATGGAACTTAACATCTGAGGTCATCAGTCCCATATACTTAGAACTACTTAAACCTAACTAACCTAAGGACATCACATCTACATCTACATCCATACTCCGCAAGCCACCTGACGGTATGTGGCGGAGGGTACTTTGAGTACTTCTATCGGTTCTCCCTTCTATTCCAGTCTCGTATTGTTCGTGGATTCGAACGTGCGACCGTAGCAGCAGCGCGGTTCCGGACTGAAGCGCCTAGAACCGCTCGGCCATAAGGCCTGTGTGGCTGATTGTACGCCTCTTAATTAAATACTTGTTTCACAGTGTGGCTCTAACAGAAATGTGGCAACTCGATAAGAAATAAACACTAACATTTATTAAGAGTATGTTAGAAAATAGTATTTAACTTTATAACAGTTTGATGTACGACACTTGGTGACCTAAACCTTATACAGTGATATCTAAATAACTTTTCTCTCTCTTGGCAGTGTATGATATAGTAATATTGCAGACACTCTTAATATCCTAATTCTCTGTAATTAGCGACTGCTAAATCAGAAATGTAGACTTTAGGATACTGTAATCGAGCTGGCTGCAGGCACTGAACTGAACTAACTGCTGGTTCGGAACTGAGTGTCTATGGCGCACGGTGTTTCGTGCTTATCGGCAAAAGGATTTGCATGTCCGCCAGTATGAGTAGGAAGCAATGTAGTCCGTGATTGACAGAGCTCCCCAGGGTGGCTGACCACACTATCGGCAGACGTATACGATACACTAAGCTAAGGCACATGGAAGCAGGAATAGGTCTGGGTTTGTGAGCGCCATCTGGAGGCAGCTGGACGTCACTGAGTGGTGCCAGGCGTGTTGTGTGTGTGTGTGGTGGCGACCTCTCGCGGTATTCGCTGTGTGCCTCTTGCTTGGTATACAACACGAATGGAATGGCGTGCGGTATCTCCTAACATAAACACTGATTAAGTATGCTTGGTATGGGTGGAAACTTGCTGTGCGTCATCGCAGAAACAGTCCTTGCGTACTGGATAATCTCAGCAGCGTCACTGACGAACAGCCGGGAAGGACTGAGCAGCGTACCGAGGAGGAATCAAGCATGTTACAGTGTGGGGGTGGGGCAACATGGTTCTGAATGTTGTTGTTGTTGTTGTTGTTGTTGTCGTCGTCTTCAGTCCTGAGACTGGTTTGATGCAGCTGTCAATGCTACTCTATCCTGTGCAAGCTTCTTCATCTCCCAGTACCTACTGCAGCCTACATCCTTCTGAATCTGCTTAGTGTATTCATCTCTTGGTCTATCTCCACGATTTTTACCCTCCACGCTGCCCTCCAATACTAAATTGGTGATCCCTTGATGCCTCAGAATATGTCCTATCAACCGATCCCT
This sequence comes from Schistocerca cancellata, assembly GCF_023864275.1. NCBI lineage: Eukaryota > Metazoa > Arthropoda > Insecta > Orthoptera > Acrididae > Schistocerca > Schistocerca cancellata. The sequence continues at coordinate 640,514,540 of NC_064629.1, forward strand.
TCTTCTAGTCAAGTTGTGCCACAAATTTCTCTTCTCTCCAATTCTATTCAATACCTCCTCATGAGTTACATGATCTACCCATCTAATCTTCAGCATTCTTCTGTAGCACCACATTTCGAAAGCTTCTATTCGCTTTTTGTCTAAACTATTTATCGTTTATTCGTCATCGCCATACTGGCGTATCACCCGGCGTCATGGTATGGTGTGCCATTGGTTACACGTCTCGGTCACCTCTTGTTCGCATCGACGGCACTTTGAACAGTGGACGTTACATTTCAGATGTGTTACGACCCGTGTCTCTACCCTTCATTCGATCCTTGCGAAACCCTACATTTCAGCAGGATAATGCACGACCGCATGTTGCAGGTCTTGTACGGGCCTTTCTGGATACAGAAAATGTTCGACTGCTGCCCTGGCCAGCACATTCTCCAGATCTCTCACCAATTGAAAACGTCTAGTCAACGGTGGCCGACCAACTGGCTCGTCACAATACGCCACTCACTACTCTTGATGAACTGTGGTATCGTGTTGAAGCTGCATGGGCAGCTGTACCTGTACACGCCATCCAAGCTCTGTTTGACTCAATGCCCAGGCGTATCAAGGCCGTTATTACGGCCAGAGGTGTTTGTTCTGGGTACTGATGCCCCAGGATCTATGCACCCAAATTGCGTGAAAATGTAATCACATGTCAGTTCTCGTATAATATATTTGTCCAATGAATACCCGTTTATCATCTGCATTTCTTCTTGGTGTAGCAAGTTTAATGGCCAGTAATGTAGATGTTTAATGAAAGCGTATTCTATTTGCATCTCCAGTTACTTTTACGGTATTATGGGAAATTAATGTGAAATAACAGTGTTATCAAACCTTTTAGCCCCAACTTATATGTAGACTCAATGCATTATGAAGGAATTAGGTGCTCTTAAAACCTAGTCCGGCAGCTGTATTGTAACTGATGAAGCGTCACTTGGCATATAGCAGTGACTTCTCGTAGGGGGCCATGGATTCGGCTCGTTATTTGCCCCTACTGCTACAGGTTAACATAAGGTAGCACACTCATCACGGAGCTAATTTTCATTAACAAATTCAGGAGTAATGAACCATTTGAAATTCACACGTAACATAGCGACATTTGGTGTGAACGGTATCATGGTCTTCAACAGTGAATGGAGTATTTCTGCCCTCTCTCCACCCTCCCCATTTCATAAGAAACGACTGAAAATTTTGGATTTAGTGGGGTTAGCAAACCTGCCCTTCTCAACCCAAGGTTTTTTTTTAAACAATATACTCAGAGAATATAACAGAATTTCGAAAAATGTCTTTCCTAATTGTAAAAGTAGAAGCGTATCCATTCTTCTACATGCTAAAGTAAAAGGGAATTCAGGAAATGAACTCACGGACGCATTATCTAAGAATGCCCTTATTGGTCAGGAACCACTGTGGATCACTGAACCATAGGATGAAGTATCATTTAGAGGAATAGTGGCTGCAAGTGAGACCGATAAGACTGCTGTCGATGAACGCAACGATTCATCCAGGGAAACCTCCTCCTTGTCACTTAAACGAAACGAAGTAGTTTTACTGTGCTCTGAAACAGGAGTTTCCCCTGCATTGCATCTGTCTCAGTCCTATCAGGTAACTTCGCTTTATTGTAGCCACCCTAAGTCGGAGGCTTTGCTGTTGGTGACTACTGGCAGGGTCTCTCCTGCAGGACGTGACTGAGCAGAGAAGCCAAACGAAGGGTATCACAAACCGTAGATAACAGTGTCTCTAAGGGTTTTCGCTTAGGGGGCTCAGTTAGCAATGGCTAGGTATGGGCAGGGCAAACCCAGGGTTCTCGGGCTGGGGCTTATCAGTGTCGCCAGTTCACCGCTACTGTAAAATGTGAGCATCCAACGGCTGAGGCCTCAGTGACTACCACTGTTCATGACGATCGAACGTTTTGTGTCTCGAAGAGCGGAAGTCTTGCTTCAAGCGCCGAGATCACACGGATAGCACAAACCTCTTTAAAAAGAAAGCCCCCAACATCAACGTGTGTTTTGTGTTGATAGGCTAGATGACTCTGGAGCAAAATACACATTATTGGGTAACCTCTATGGAATCTGCAGTGCTCCAGAAGTATTTGGGTTGTCCAAATATACGGGGATCTGTCTGGATCGACCAACTATTCCCCACATTCTTCATGGGAAACCAATTTATACTCCTGAAAATACCAATGAGAAGGGTGGATTTTCAACGAGTACCAATACCCTACCAACAAAAAGCTTAGCTGATTAGTTGGACTGTAAAAATAGATCTTAGGGTTTATTGTAAAAAGTTGAGCAGGATATAAGTTTGGTATAGTTCATTTTTAATAATGGACAAGATGGTATCTGTGCAAATTGCTTCCCTTTCGGTATTGATAAAGGTTTGTGAGACCGGCCAGAAACTACAATAGAAGTACAAGCGCTGTGCAGACACCAAAGATGATTTTTTGATCGTTGTGGCTGCTGAATTGGTTTTTGCGACCTGATGTTCCTTATGACGCCAAATAATGGAATGTTGTATGTACTGTCTGGGTGTGAACGTTTAAACTCTGTTGTGTGTGTGTGTGTGTGTGTTCGAAGCTAGTATGTGGGGACTGGCTGGTGAACCAGACCAACACTTGTTAATGAAGTGGATTGACTCAATCTGGATGCGGCACTCCTGTTCTGCCAACCAGTGCTCTACACGTTACACTACATGAGTCTGGGAGTTCCATTTATACTGAACTCGGTTACGAAGGTAATCAAGGAAATAACGACATATTGTGCATTCGCACAGCGTAAACTGATATCAGGTTTCTGTCCCAGGATAAATGATTTTCCTAACATCTTACGCAATTTTTGAACGTCTGAAAGTTGAAATCTGCGAAAACTTACTGTCAAGTGAAGGAAGTATATGGTGATATATTAAGGAACGAAATAAATGTGAGAAAGTGATGTGAAGAAATGTGCACGGCGGAACTCGACCCCAACGTGCACCACTCGCCACAGATAATCTTAAGAATCAAGTGATGATGATGAAGTCCCATACTCCTTGACAGAGCGTAGGGGAACGATGCAGGAGACCCGCACCGCCATACTACGCAAGGTCCTAGTGGAGGTGGTTTGCCATTGCCTTCCTCCGACCGTAATGGGGATGAATGATGATGATGAGGACGACACAACAACACCCAGTCATCACGAGGCAGGTGAAAATCCCTGACCCTCCCGGGAATCGAACCCGGGACCCGTGCTCGAGACGCGAGAACGTTACCGCGAGACCACGAGCTGAAGACAAGAATCAAGTAAGGAACTAAATCGTGCAAGATAGCCGTATATTCTTCCCTAAATATTTCTCGTTATTTACTTGGTAAAATTTGTATCCGAACACCTTGGCCACAGCAAAATTTTTGCTCTGTAGGTTCCCACAGCAACTGAGTGGCCGACAAAAAACACAGAGAATGGTTGCACCACTGACATTTTTGACGCGGTATCACGAAGATGGAAATACTTTTCTTAATCACATTGTAACTGTAGACGGGATCCGGGTTTCCCACTTCACCCCCAAGAGCAAGCGCCAACCACTCGAGTGGTATCATTCCTCCTCAATCGTTGAAACGACAAAAATTCAGACAAAATCTGTCAACAAGAATGAAAATTCATGGTGACGATTTTTTGAAATCGCAGGCGTGTTTTCTTAGTGGATTTGATGGCAAAAGGCACTACGATCGATGCAATCGACATTTTGACATCCTAAGAGAACTCCGGCGGACAGTCGAAGATCGTAGATGTGAAAAGCTTCCTCGCAGTATAGTGGTTCTTCACGACAACGCCTGCTCTCTCGCTGCTGCTGCTACAACCGGAGGCGTGCCGGATCAATTAGGACAGGAAATTTGTCATCTCCTATCAACAGCCTGACCCTTTCTCTTAGTGATTTTCACCTCTTCAGGAAGTTCAAAGAGTTCCTGGATGGGAAACATTTTAGAAGAGATGCCGAGGCACTGAATACAGTGAACAGCTTGCTTACTCGACCAGAAGCAGACAACTATGAGAAGGGATTTCTAAGGCTGGTGGACAAATACAACAAATGCTTGGATGAAAGTGGGGATTATGTAAATATAGTTGCCATGGGTAGTCCTCTTAGTCCAGTGGTGGCCAACTTCTTCATGGAACATTTCGAAGCACAGGCACTGGACTCGGTGACTTGTAAACCTAAGGTGTGGTATAGGTACGTCGATGATACTTTCGTTGTGTGGAGCCATGATGAAGAACAGCTCGGTGACTTCCTAAGACACTTGAACAGCCTCCACACCAACATAAAATTTACCATGGTAGTAGAAAAGGACTCAAAACTACCATTTCTAGACGTGCTGGTCACAAGGGACGACGAAAACCTGGGACATAGAGTGTACCGAAAACCGACATACACGGACCGATACCTGCACAAACTACCAAACGACCACCCGAGCCAGAGAAGAGCCATGATTCATACGCTCGTAACGCGAGCAGGACGAATATGTGAGCCGCAGCACCTCAAACGCGAAATTCAACATCTGGAAAGTGTTCTAAGGAGCAATGGGTACTTCACAAATTATATTAGAAGTGTAACAGAGCCAAACACTCGGCGAAGTAAGAAATCAGGGAAATAAATGTCGGGTACGGCCTTTCTGCCATAGATTCCCAGAGTGACGGACAGAAACGGCCGTATATTGCACAAACACGGCGTAAAGACAATTTTCAAACCGACAAGGAAGACCAAAGAATGTCTTAGATCGGCAAAGGATAAAAGAGATCCACTTGCAATGTCGGGAATGTACCGCTTACCATGCACATGCGGAAAAGTTTGTGTCGGAATGACTGGACGATCAATCAACACCAAGATCAAAGAACATAAGCGACATTGCAGGTTGGGGCAGGTGGAGGAATCGGCCGTGGCACAGCACGCGCTGAGTGAGACCGACCATGTAATAAAATTCTCCGACACGGAAGTTCTGGCTGTAGAGAAGCACTACCACACCTGCTTGTTTAGAGAAACTGTAGAAATACACAAACACGGGAACAGCTTCAACAAGAAAGAAGAAAGCCTTAAAGTAAACGGATCCTGGCTTCCCGTACTGCAGCGAACGACCGTCGCAGGTAGCAAGAGGAGAACCGCACCGGAAATGACCGCGGACAAGCCCTCGGACGTTGGCGCGCCAGGTACATATAGTCTGCGGCCGCGAGCTCGGCTCCAGTTCACCGCCGGCAATGGAGGGTCAAGCTTTGACAATGCCAGCCACTCGTGCTGGTGAAACGTCAGTAAAATCATCAGACGAACGTCGGCCGAAGAACCCGAGACAGAAGCAAATAAGTAGTTTATCAACAACTGACCACGAAAGCCTTAACAATTTTGTAAATATAGTAAGTTTGAATTTTGTGACCTTTTTTATTAAAATGTTTTTTCTTGAATTTATTAAAGCCAGACGGTCGTTGGCTCCTGAATTACCCTCTTATATACACAGTGAAGTATTAAAGAAATAACCACATTTGTAATATTATGGATATCACATAGAGCTGTGATTTGTACGCAGTCTATGGAGCTGAGAGCTTGAATTAGAATTCTTAATAATCACAATGTGCTAGGCATGTCGTACTACTGCTAGTGGAAAAGAGAGAGAGAGAGAGAGAGAGAGAGAGAGATGTCGCAGCTTTGCTAGAGCCGGAATTCTGTTCCGGGAGCCATTTTCAGTTACAGTTGCTCAAGACTTTGCAGTTTGTAGGGACTCATTTGGAAAAGTGGGTTATAAGACAGATTAATGCGAATGGGTCTGTAAATGAGGAGGTGGTGTGTGTTGTACAGGGGAGCCGCTGCCGTACCAGTGCCAGTTCGCCGACTGCAGCTTCCTTCACGCCAAGTCGTGCCGCGACCACCGCCTCATCACCGCCTGTTGCTGCACCTCTGTTCTCTTCCACACGCGCTAGGTACGTACATGGCAAATGTGACCCAATGAAGTTGCCCAGTGTGAGCACTATGAACTAAGGGATACTTGCATAATGTCAAATTATTATATAATATTTCATTTCTGCATTTTATTCTTAAAGCAGACGAGATACTAAGACTTTTTCCAGTACAGAAACAAAGCATTTAGTTTAAGAATATCGCATGTTTTTGGCTGCTGCTAGTCGTTCAACATGTCAAGATCTAGTCTAGTCAATCAGTGCACTGAGACTCAGTGTCTGGGATTCTCAGCAGTCAAGTCAAGTTATCATGCCATTGCCTCTGGCAGATATGTCGTGCAGGTACCACAACTAAATTGCAAGGCTTAAAGGAAGAGTATTTGTGTAAAGTGTTATTCATACCCAAGCTGTTATGCACATTTTATCCAATGAAAGAAAGCTACAAGGTAAAACGGGTGCCGCCTCATAGTCTGTGTAGTGAAATTAACTGGTTACAATACAAGTTTATTGTTTAGCTTTTATCACTACATACAACAATGGATTACCATTCCACTAGCATGCATACAAAATACCATTAAGTGTTCGCACAACAAATATTAAGTCAAAAGATACGAGTACTATTGTGACTATTAGCATCTACTGCAAAATTCTTATCTGGATGCAGAGATCGCGAACGTCCGTAAACACTAAAAAAAATTTCAGCATCCCTATTACAGCATTGCTGTTGTGGTCTTCAGTCCTGAGACTGGTTTGATGTAGCTCTCCATGCTACCCTATCCTGTGCAAGCTTCTTCATCTCCCAGTACTTACTGCAACCTACATCCTTCTGAATCTGCTTAGTGTATTCATCTCTTGGTCTCCCTCTACGATTTTTACCCTCCACGCTGCCCTCCAATGCTAAATTTGTGATCGCTTGATGCCTCAGAACATGTCCTACCAACCGGTCCCTCCTTCTTGTTAAGTTGTGCCACAAACTCCTCTTCTCCCAAATTCTCTTCAATACCTCCGCATTTAGTTATGTGATCTACCCATCTAATCTTCAGCATTCTTCTGTAGCACCACATTTCGAAAGCTTCTATTCTCTTCTTGTCCAAACTATGAAACGTCCCCTTAGAACAATTATACACGACTGTGCTTAAACTAACACACAATATTTTTTAGCGCAACGCAATCTGATTTTCAAAAATCCCTACAAAAGAATGGCCGTGACTAACATTAACCTATACCTTTCACAAATCACTTACCTCACAAAAATCTTCATTACTCGAACTACTGCAATACAGCGAGCGCCACTACTGCCAGCTAAATAAAAGATTCAAACTACGGAAGGCACTAACTACTAGTAGGCATAGTTAGCAAATGAAAGATTTTAATAGAGAACAAACAATGTATTTTCCTTAATAATCATAATATATATAGCAGTTCATGCCATTTACAAATTTCAAAACTCCGCCATCTCTCTCCCCACATCCACCACTGCTGGCGGCTCACCTCCAACTGCGCAACGCTACGCGCTGTGCACATCCAGCTGCCGCTGCCCTACAATGGCAGACAACAATGCAAACTAGCCACTGCACACAGCACAGCCAGTGATTTTCATACAGAGAGCGCTACGTGTCGGCGCATACAGAGAGCGCTACGTGGCGGCGGCGTTACCAATATAAGAACCTAAACAGCCTACTTACAACTATTTGTCGTCCATGTTTCACTTCCATACATGGCTACACTCCATACAAATACTTTCAGAAACGACTTCCTGACACTTAAATCTATACTCGATGTTAACAGCATTAGGACCTTCCATACACCGCAATACACAGAACTGCATGGCATCGTAGTAAGCGATTAAAATCAATGTAACAGCAAAGTAAAGCTATCACTGTAATAAGACTTTTTTTATATTTTCTCGCGTAGTCTCTTATCCACTGCCATAAAAAAACAAATCAACAGTCATAAAAAGAAAGGAGGATGTACAAGCGGAACTGCTAAATGAAAGATTGCGAAAGAGAAAACGACAAGAATAATGAAATTATAAACATCCAGCCATCCTTGGAACTTTGGAGTTAACAAACGTTTAAGTTCAATAGGCACATATACATAGTAAATTCAAATTAAAGTGCTTGTACTTGTTGAGGTTACTGATGCAGTAGGTTAATCAAATGGTTCTGAGCACTATGGGACTTAACTGCTGAGGTCATCAGTCCCCTAGAACTTAGAACTACTTAAACCTAACTAACCTAAGGACATCACACACATCCATGCCCGAGACAGGATTCGAACCTGCGACCGTAGCGGTCGCCTAGAACCGCACGTCCACTCAGGCCGGCAGTAGGTTAATCAACTCTGATGTATTGTGCGGGATTTCTGATGACGGAAAGGAGTATTCGTCGTTCTTTGGTGGTTCTGATCATGGAGGCGAGTGGTTCAGTAGTGTATTCTGGTACGAGACTCAGGAATATCTTACGTGCGTAGAACGTTTTTCCATTGGCACCCTCAAAATCTGCCTTGGAACATCATTATCAGTTTTTGTATATGTTTTGCTTAGTGTCTCACTTACATACCTCATCTAGTTTAAGGTTCGGTCAATGTATAGAGGTATTTTGCTGTACACTATCTGATCAACAGTATCCAGACACACCTACGTAATGCGGAAGTGACAACTGGATGTCACGAAAAGCGAACTCGCCAATATAAAAGAAGGCGGAGAATATTGTGTTATAAATGCACTGAAGCGCCAAAGAAACTGGTACAGGCGTGCGTATTCAAACGCACAGATATGTAAACAGGCAAAATATGGAGCTGCGCTCGGCAACGCCCTATATAAGACGAGTGTCTGGCGCAGTTGTTAGATCAGTTACCGCTGCTACAATGACAGCTTATCAAGATTTAAGTGAGTTTGAACGTGGAGTCATAGTCGGCGCACGAGCGATGGGACACGGCATCTCCGAGGTAGCGATGAAGTGGGGACTTTCCCGTACGACCATTTCACGAGTATACCGTGAATATCAGGAATACGGTAAAACATCAAACCTCCGACATCGCTGCAGCCGGAAAAAGAGCCTGCAAGTACGGGACCAACGACAACTGAAGAGAATCGTTCAACGTGACAGAAGTGCAACCCTTTCGCAAATTGCTGCAGATTTCAATGCCGGGCGATCAACAAGTGTCAGCGCGCGAAGCATTCAACGAAACGTCATCGATATGGGTTTTCAGAGCCGAAGGCCCACTCGTGTACCCTCGATGACTGCACGATACAAAGCTTGACGCCTCGCCTGGGCCCGCCATCACCGACATTGGACTGTTCATGACTGTAAACTTGTCACCAGTCAGACGAGTCTCGTTTCAAATTGTGTCGAGCGGATGGACGTGTACGAGTATGGAGACAACCTCATGAATGCATGGACCCTACATGTCAGCAGGGGAATGTTCAAGCTGGTGGAGGCTTTGTAATGGTGTACGGCGTGTGGAGTTGGAGTGATATGGGACCTCTGATACGTCTAGATACGACTCTGACAGGTGACACGTATGTAAGCATCCTGTTTGATAAACTGCATCCATTCATGTCCATTGTGCCTTCCGACGGACTTGGGCAATTCCAGCAGGACAATGCGACACCCCACACGTCTAGAATTGCTACAGAGTGGCTCCAAGAACACTCTTCTGAGTTTAAAACGTCCGCTGGCCACCAAACTCCCCAGACATGAACATTATTGAGCATATTTGGGAGCCTTGCAAAGTGCTGTTCAGAAGAGAAAAAATGGTTCAGATGGCTCTGAGCACTATGGGACTCAACATCTGAGGTCATCCGTCCCCTAGAACTTAGAACTACCTAAACCTGTGAAGACATCACACACATCCATGCCCGAGGCAGGATTCGAACCTGCGACCGTAGCGGTCGCGCGGTTCCAGACTGAAGCGCAAGGAACCGCTCGGCCACATCGGCCGGCGCGCTCAGAAGAGATCTATACCCCCAGGTACCCTTACGGATTTACGGACAGCCTGCAGGATTCATGGTATCAATTCCCTCCAGCATTACTTCAGACATTAGTCGAGTCCATATCACGTCGTGTTGCGGCACTTCTGTGTGCTCGCGGGGGGGCCCTACAAGATATTAGGCAGGTGTACTAGTTTCTTTGCCTCTTCAGTGCAGAAAAGCAGCAGACTCCGCACTAGATATGGTGGCCATTGTGCAGTGACCAATTTTCGTCTAGAGCACTGGACGAGTTCATTCGTTTGTTCAGAAGGGGAGGTCAACACTGTCGGCTTCCTTTGGACCTATCAGCAATGACAGAATCGAGGCGCACGTCCTGCAAACTTTTTCAAACGAATTCACAGAAACTATGCAGAAAAAAATTTATTTTTGCTTTATTTTGTAGCTTTATATGTCAGGGTCATTATGTTGGCCGATCATTTCGTTAATGGTTATAGTATTTGTGATATTTACATGGAAGTGAGACACTGCGTGAAATTCGAAAAAGTTTGCAATGAAAAATAGGGGTCGCTATGACTTGCCGTTCGGTGCATATTTCATCATCTGTTGCTGCATACAAAAGTTGGGTAACATATTGAATTTTTCTTTATGATTGGGTGGAGGTCTCTGTCTGTCACCAGTCTCGAGAAAATTGATCTGACGTAGCACACACATTTGCGAGCGCGCCGCGCCAGCGACAAAACAGAGTGAAATATCCACTACAGTCCTCATATTTCATAAATGGTTTGAGATATCTAAATGAAATTTTAGCAAATGATAGCACACACGAAGGAGAATATTTTGCTGTATGGTTATTATGTAAAACTTCATTATCTATCGTGTTATTCTACAAACTTTTTCGATAAAATAATGTAATTTCTACGGGCCGTTGATAGCTGGTGAAACGAGAAATGCTATGGATTTTGAAACAATATAAGTGAAGACATTGCACGTTTTAGTGCGGCTGTGCTTTTTCATAAGGCAGTGATCTTACTTTTCGTTAGTTCCTCACTCAATAAACTTAATAAATCACTGTTTCAGAATTCGTTCCCAATTGTGTCTGCACAACGTATTAATGAAGTGATATTGTGTAAGCTCCGCTGTATTTTAGCAAAAGAAGCAAATTTTGACATGGCAACGAAAGAAATCTGTAGGTTTTACTCAAAATTCGCCAGTTGTGACATTTCTCTGAAAGTTACAAATGGTTAACAAAACAGGCGAGAATAAATCGCTGCATTTTCGATGGAATTATTGTTAGATGGTAACCAAAGCAAAGGCGACAGATCTTTTTGAATGGTCACCATGCAAATGTGGGCGTGGGGGAGCCCCGATTAATATTTACAAAAAATGTAAGTGTAGGCTTCCGTTTAGAATGGCATTTCCCCTCGAGCGCTCAGCATTTCCTCAACAGCGCCTGCCGGCAGCCCCCACCACTACCGCCGTCCATGCATGCCCTGCAGTCTGCGCAACCACCGGCCACAGTATTCTGTATGGACTGGGTCGAACAGGAGAGCTTAGTGACATCATATGTGGTATCATCTTAGTAACCAATCCATCAGGGATATTTCAACCCTTATAAAACTGCCCGGGTCGACTGCTGATGATGTACTTGTGAAGTGGAAATGTGGAGGAACCATCACAGCTAAACCAAGACCAAGCAAATCTCACCTACTGATGAACAGTGGTCATTGAGCATTGTGGAGGGTGGTTGTGAAAAGTCGCACGAAATCAGCAGAAGGAATCACTTACGAATTCCAAAGCGCCACCAGCAATCCAGATAGTAAAATTACTATGTGTGCAGAGTTAAATAGGAATGGGGTACAGTGGTGGAGCAGCTGTATGTCACATTTTTGGTGTCATTTCTAAGCGACACTTGAGCTGGTGTAAAGAGCGATGCTACTGGACAGTGGATGACTGGAAATGAGTGATTTGGAGTGATCAATCATGTTATACACTGTGGCAAACCGGGTCTGGGTTCGACAAATGGATGGAGAACATTATCTGCCATCACGTGTGTAGTCAACATCGAAGTATGGAGGAAGTCATGTTATGGTATGGGGGTGTTTTTTCGTGGTTAGGATGTGGTCTTCTTATTTAACTTAAGAAAATGCTAAACCCATAAGGATATGGGCACATTTTACAAACACTGTGCACTACACACAGTAAAAAACAAAGTTTGGAGACGATTAATTTTATCAACATGAAAACGTACCCTGTCATAAAGCAGCATTTCTGAGGCAATGTTTTGTGGACAAGAGCATTCCTGAAATGTACTAATCTACCCACAGTCCCAACCTGAACGTAATAGCACACATTTGGGATGAGTCAGAAAGTCTACTGCTCAAATGTGTGTGAAATCTTATGGGATTTAACTGATAAGGTCATCAGTCCCTAAGCTTACACACTACTTAACCTAAATTATCCTAAAGACAAACACACACATCCATGCCCGAGGGAGGACTCGAACCTCCGCCAGGACCAGCTGCACAGTCCATAACTGCAGCGCCTTAGACCGCTCGGCTAGTCCTGGGCGGCGGAAAGTCTACTCTTCAGACCCCAGTGTCCAAGATCATTACCTTCTCTGGTGTTCGCTCTTGAGGAAGAATGCTATACACTGATCAATCAGGTCTGGGTTCGACAAATGCATGGAGAACATTATCTGCCATCATGTGTGTAGTCAACAGCAAAGTATGGAGAAAGTCATGTTATGGTATGGGGGTGTTTTTTTGGTGGTTAGGATGTGGTCTTCTTATTGAACTTAATGTTAAACCCATAAGGGTATCGGCACATTTTAAAAACACTGTGCGCTACATACAGTAAAAAAAGTATGGAGATTTTATCAACGTGAAAACGAACCCTGTCATAAAGCAGCATTTGTGAGGCAATGTTTTGTGGACAAGAACATTCCTGAAATGGACTGGTCACACACATACCCAACCTGAACGTAATAGCACACATTTGGGATGAATCAGAAAGTCTACTCTTCAGGCCCCAGGGTCCAAGATGATTACCTTCTCTGGTGTTGGCTTTTGAGGAAGAATGTTCTGACATTCCTCCAAAGACATCAAGACATCTCCTTGAAAGTGTGCCCGCAGAGTTCAAACCATCATCAAGGCGAAGTGTGGACACGTCCCATGTTAATGTCCACTAATAGGTGTATGGATACTTCATATCAGAGTGTTTATTTCGAGTTACGAGCCTTTAATTTCACATTTGGCCCATGTCTTATCTTTGAGCAATCGCTTTTGGTCAGGTGTCGGTATCTTGGGTCTTGCCCATTGTCGGTTTTATCATCCACTGTCGCATCCAAATTTCCAATTTGTTGATATAGGTTGATTTATGTCCTTGGGTGGTCATGGTATGTATGTTGGAGGTCTTTTTAAGCTATCACATAAAAAACAAAGTGACTACGCAAGTGATCACACTACCTACCTTTCAACATCGAGCTGCTATGAAGTTATGCAACTAATTGACAACTGACCAGAGAATGGTAAAATCCGACATGTCGGAACCTACCCTGAAATTGTTCACTCAGGAGGAATACACCAAAAGAACTGCTCTGTCAAAATTTTAGCTGCTAAGGTGGACTGCAACTATTCTTTTTATAAAAAAATGTATAAGTTACTAATTTTTGCAGCAGGAAGAAATGCTTATAACAGCGGTTTGTACAGCCTTCCTAGCAGCTGTGACGAGAGAACGTAGAAAGATGTCCAAAGTGCACACACGCGAGTTTTAGGCATGTAAACCATAACAAAAATGTCCTAAATAATTTTTTGAATAACTTGTAGTTCATATCAACAGCTGAATTGTTGCAGATGTAATTTTTACACAGATGAGTAGCAGAAGATAGCAAACCAAGGCAGTGTATGATGTTACACTACGCATAACTTTCATCAATCGGGACTGTAATTTGTTGACATGAAATATTTTATAACAATTCCTGTAGCACAGTTCTTACGATAATTTTTGAATGCGAAGTGCCTACTGAATGACAAAAACAAACATTTCCCTTAGACCAGGCACACCTGATAAAAGAAAAAATAATGCATTCAGGCAGTTTGCAATGTGCACTTGTTTTATTTAGAGAGAACTGGGATGTAGTAAGAAATGGTCGTGGCTGTTGTTTTGTATATTGTGCTGCGTTCCAGGCATACTTGATCAAATTCGTAAAATATGGTGATGAAAACTGACAATCCACAAATGATTGAACAGGCCCGGATGTAGGGGGGGGGGGGGGGGGGAACCAGGGTATCTGCCCCGGGTGGCAATTTCAGGGGGCGCCATATTCATATTCTTGAAGAAAAAAACTTGTTTGAAAAAGCGCCTAGCATCCAGTGCACGTTGGTCTAACGATTATTCATATGATTTTGAAACGCATCCCAGTTGGCTTTTGAACACATTCTAAATTGATTTCTGAACGAATCATAGGTTGATTTTTGAATGCGTGCATAGTGTACATGATGCCTCTGCCAGGGGAAACCCGCAGACAAAAGGGGATGGGGCTATAGGAGCTGAGCCGACTAAACCCGAACGTGTTAATGCCAATCGCTGTTTGTTTATGTGGTTGACTGGTTGAGCAAATGATCACCATTGTTACAATTACTATCGAAATCCGTAGATTCAGACTACCAGAGTGGAAATAAGCTACTAACAGAAATAACAAGTAAGAAATACTTGCAAGAATACAACAAATACAAGTAAGAATACTTGTATCAAAGTAAATGAAACTGACAGAAAAATTTTGCCAGATCGCTACATTACTCAAGGCCAGTTGTACAGTCCCCTGGTTAGCAGCCGCTTGAAGCTCTTTTCTCGAAATAGCGCGGAAAACGCGTTGTACGAACACATAATAACGCCTAACCGGAGAATAAACGCGGCATAACTGAACCGATGGATCTGGTAGGATTAGTGAGGTTAACAGGGGATAAAGCTTTCACAATGGCAGGAATACTTACAGAATTAACGATAACAAGATTGTTTGTTAGAACGGGGAAAGAGAAGAGACGGGAACATCACACAAATCATATGGAAGGATATGACGATTCGAAATTTATATACAAATTTCAAAGTATTACTTTTCGATCTCATGCTAGAGAAACTGGAGCATACGAATGAAATATGAAACTATTTCCTAACATAAAACCTTTTGCTCGTAGTAGGCCTACTAGGCATTTGATATTGGTACTTTGTGAATTATATTCTATCGTGCTATTTATGTAAATGTGAGACACATGAAAATGACCATTTGTGCCAAAATAGTTTCGCTTATTTCGGGCGTTACAATTGTTACGACATTAAAGGCAATGACAAAATAGACGTAATCAAATCGAGAAACCACGCCAGGCTGGGTACAATTCGTATTAACAGCTTTTTCAGTATTAGGCAACATTTCGATTTTTATGCAGCAAAACGTTTGACGAACTTGGATAAGGTAATAGATTCTTTCGCGGAAAGGAAAGCACGCCATGTAAAGCTGTAGCAAGATTAGAGAGAAAAAATGCCAGGACCTAAGGATTGAAGAAACATGTAGTGTCTTGTTTGTCTTTACTGGTTTCAAGTTTCCTATATTTAATTTTATGTCACACGAAAGAGGAAGTTATTAGCTAACAGGCAAGAAAGAGTGCAAATTTTCTGATGAGTTCTTATTTTTCCAATCACAAATAATCCCACACAGTATTGAGAGTTTTTTAAGGGGGGGTAGGACGTCAAACAAGCCGACTGGGAGCAGGAGAGGCACCACAGGACATTTTAATTTCCACTGTCCTGAATATAAGTTTGATGGCTTCCAATACAAAACAGTCACATTTGAATTACACAGAGCAAAATACGGTGACGTGCGATAAAAGAATGCTGTGTGAAGAGGCATAGCACTGCACTTTGGCACACTCAAGACCAAATAACATGTCTTATATTTCCTCGAACACGTATTTTTTAGATACCAAACTCTTCAGAAAGATGTTTGCTACAAAATGAACATATTTTTTGAAAAATCGCTTTTGTTTTTATTTTTGGCCTCCTATATCAAAAGCTAGTGGGTTTGGGGTGGGGGGGGGAGGGGGATGCCAAAAAAAAAATGGCTCTGAGCACTATGCGACTTAACTGCTGAGGTCATCAGTCGCCTAGAACTTAGAACTAATTAAACCTAACTAACCTAAGGACATCACACACAGCCATGCCCGAGGCAGAATTCGAACCTGCGACCGTAGCGGTCGCTCGGCTCCAGACTGTAGCGCCTAGAACCGCACGGCCTCTCCGGCCGGCGGGGGTGCCACTATCAAGTTTTTGCTCCGCTTCGGAAATACCGTAGATCAGTGACTGTGACTGAACTTTTAACAATACTGTTCCATTGATAAACCTGAAATGACAAAAGGCTATCGGAAATTGTATTGTCCGACATTTTTTTGAATAATGCTTTAAACTGCCGGAAAATTTATTTATTGAGAAACTACCATATTAGGAACAGGTGAAATCCAAATTACATTAACTGTCTTTTCGTCGTCCTCCTAAAGTGAGAGGCGTTATGTCCAGGGCAAGCGTCCAGCAAAAGCAATAAATTACACTGAGGGAAAAAAATCGCAATATCAAAAAGGAGTTGTGTGACATAAATGAAACCTGGTAGGCACGTTTCTTCATCTAAAATATGATGTCTATTCAAGTTTCGCCACAGTTGCATAAGAGTGGTGCTAGTAATACCACTCTGAGGATGCAAATCAGGTTTGCTATAAATACACGCTGTACCGGTTGTGAGCGTTACTTACCTTTGAGATTGGACGTTGTTTTACAGCGACGGTTAATTCTATTTGTGGATGACGCTTGAGTTGTCGTCCAATGATATCACATATGTGCTCGATTGGAGACATATCTGATGATCGAGAAGGCCAAGGCAACATGTCGACACACTGTAGAGCGTGTTGGATTACAACAGGGATATGTGGGCCATTGTTATACCGCCGGAAAACACCCCCTGGAATGCTGTTCATGAATGGCTGCACAACAGATCGAATCGCCAGACTTATGTACAGACTTGCAGTCAGGATGCATGGGATAACCATGAAAGTGCTCCTGCTGTCGTACAAAATCGCACCTCAGACCGTAACTTCAGGTGCAGGTCCAGTGTTTCTAGCATGCTGACAGGTTGGTTTTAGGCCCTCAATTGGCCTCATTCTAACGAACACGGCCGTCACTGCGACTTAGGCAGATCCAGTTTTCATCAGAAAACACAACAGACCTCCACCCATCAGCTCTCACTTCATACCACTGAAGTCGCAAATGGCGGTGGTTTGGGATCAGTGGAATGCACGTCACAGAACGTCAGTCTCGAAGCTGTCCTGAAAGTAACCGATTTGTAACAGTCCCGTTGTGTCACTGTGATGTCAACTGGTGCTCAGATTACTATTGCAGGTGCAGTACGATGTGCCAGAGCCATATGCCCAATCGATGGTCTTCCCTCTCGGTAATGCCAACCAAGTGCAACAGGCATTGAACTCCGACCCACATACAGCACCTATACAACACAATGCATGTGCGTTTGCATGCTTGTGTTCAACATTTTGGAGGTTGCACCGGTTATTAATGTAAGAGCGTTTCACATTTCCAATGGCTTATCTCTCTCTTATCTCAACCTGTGTTAATCACTTAAATATGTTACCTATACGACTGTATTCCCCAAATTTCATTACTATACAGTTTTTGGTGTTGCGTTTTTTTTCTGTCAATGTATTTTCTGCAACTTGGACGACGTTTCGGATGTAATATAGATAATTACTCTCTCCTATTTTTCCAGGTATTGCCATGTTATTTATAGGATTTTGTGCAAGTAAACAGTCCCTTTTTTTAAATTTTTGGTCCTAATTTGCCTTGAGGTTCCTGAAGACAAATATAACACTGCGGAAACAGTAATCGACTAACACTTACCAGTGGCAATGTTGTGTAGGGATGTGTCATAGCATTCATCCACTCCACAAGTGACAACTTCTTTCGCTTGAAATGATAAAAAGTGCGGTAGGCATGCAGTTCTAGCATGAAACCTCATTTGCTGGCTTTATATGCAGCATTTTTGGGGATAATTAACAAGAAGCTTTGCCTTCACGTCAGCTACGAGTTTTTCTGTAGTATTGCCTATTATTGAATTCTCCTCTTCACGTCTAAAGTAAAATTTCCTTTTCCGTACAATTCCCTGATTGTATTTAAACACTTTGAAGCAGCCCGGAAATCAGAAATGTTTATCTCACGAGCCATACAGAGCGCCTAAGCTCGTAGCTTTTTCCTCAGTAATGGTGCATTGACTCTCACAAGCTGTACTAAATCTTTTGAATAATTTTCAAATGGTTCAAAT
Source organism: Schistocerca cancellata (assembly GCF_023864275.1). Taxonomy (NCBI): domain Eukaryota; kingdom Metazoa; phylum Arthropoda; class Insecta; order Orthoptera; family Acrididae; genus Schistocerca; species Schistocerca cancellata. Next base: position 640,532,784 of record NC_064629.1, read on the forward strand.
TAGAGATGGGGGATGCGCTCTTGAACTAATTCATAGAGTTGAATCTTTCAAAGGAGTGAACAATCAGTGATTCAGAAAAAAAGAACGGTAGCTCCAAACGTTTCCCACGGCAGAGAGAGAGAGAGAGAGAGAGAGAGAGAGAGAGAGAGACGGAGCATATCAGCAGCGCCTCTGCTGGTCACAGCACAGTGCACGCCACACAACACAGCCAGCGCCGGCCTCTGCCCTGCTTCTACCTTGGCTGCCTGCATTGTGCAGTGCCCCATTGGATTTTGTGTTTCACATATGCCGTGCCATCTCTGTGCGTCGTCTGCCGCGTGCAGTGTCTGGCGCAGCTTAACTTCGCATCACACTCTGTCGGCGATCGTTTCAGTCGTACGTCCTGCCCTCTGGGCAGTTGATGCGAGCAACAGGACAGAGAGCCACCTAGCGGATAACATAGGAACTATTTGCAACAACCTGCTCGCAAGGGAACGGACGATTTGTCTCTGAGCGGGTGAGTTCACCGCTCCCCCCACCCTCGGAACTCGCCCGCTCAACGCTCACCCCACCGTTCTCGACTCTAGCCAGAGCGTTGAGCAAAGCAACTCAGGTGTCACTCTGGTCTCTGCGGTCTTAGCTCACGCAGTAATACAGCTCGCGGCTCGACCTGCTCGACTCAGTGCTTCTGCATCGGAGTTCGTCTCTACTGGATATTGTTCTTCGTAGTAATACCGCTATGTATATTACATTATTATGTTATGTATACATCATTTGTTTTTATTTTATTTTTATTTGTTTAAACTGATCAGATTAGGTTCCTGATGACTCCTCTTACTATAGGATTTTTATTATGGACACTCGAATTTACGCTTTAATTACGAGCGAACCGATAAACGTATCGCAAAATGTGATACACCAATATTTTCCTTGTTTTATTCTGCGTAAGGCTATATGCAGCACTTTCGTTTTACAGTCAAATTTATATTTTTTTTTCTTATTCTGGTACGGATTTTGCGATTTTAGGCGTCTTCTGAAGGAAACGTTCACTTTAAAAATATATGGCTTGCAATGTATTTGTATGAGGTTAATGAAATTTTAATACATTATAGCCAAATATATTGTTAATGTAAATCTCAAGTTACAACATTTTCCAATCACCCAAAAAACCACGATAGTGCAAAATAAATCAATATTCATAAACTTTGTCATATCGTGGAAATTTCAATAAACAATACAAAATTCTTACTCATTATCTGTGTTACTTCAAAATAGGATCAAATAAGATCAAAATACAGCTATAGTACTGGAATAAACCAAGTTTAAAGGGCAATGTGCCTTCCATTTATTTTCTATTGTAAATGAGTGGTGAGTCATGAAAAAGAGCTAATTCATTTCAGGGAGTGAACAGTTCTGATCCGATCTCTGAAAAGAACAGTTTTGCCCATCTCTAGTTCAAATGGCTCTGAGCACTATGGGACTTATAAGATCTGAGGTCATCCCCTAGAACTCAGAACTACTTAAACCTAACTAACCTAAGGACATCACTCACATCCGTGCCCGAGGCAGGATTCGTGCCTGCGACCGTAGCGGTCGCGCGGTTTTTGACTGAAGCGCCTAGAACCGCTCAGCCACACCGGCCGGCTGAATAATTTTCTTTCGCAAATTTCATTTTGGTGCACATTTCATACTTCGTGTAAATCTTTCTTCCATTTATAGAACTCACATTCAGATTTTACCAAGCAAAAGCAGCTCTGTTCTCTGCTTAACTTTAAGAGATTATTTTCCTTTCTTCGGTTTAACCACAAAATTTACAGCTATTTTTGTCACTGAAAACTACTACTGTACATGTTTTCTCTTCACTAGGGAAGTAGTGCATTTTTGCTCTGGTATTTGAAATGAAATGTTGACATCATTCGAATATATGTCCATGAAATTAACTAATAAATAACACATATGAAGGCAATGGTGCCCATACCCTGGGGTAAGTGGGGAGGGGGGGAGGGTGGCACTCCTCTGCCCCCTAGCTCTCAGGGAAAGGAAAGAATATAGTGTAGTCACTCGTTTTTCTTTCAAGAAAATGATTACACACTTTTTTAACAGGGTTGGAACTGGAACTTTATTATAGCTACTTACAAGTCACCATTCATATTCAAAAATATTAATAATACTCCACACACCTAGGTCGAGCCTCACCCCACTACAAACTATGGTATGGGCGCCCTCGTATGTTGGTTCTCAGGAGAAGTGGGTGATTTGAATTGCATGCATGTTCTACATATTTCATAATCAAAATATCCACGGGTATGCTGCCGGTCTATAGTGTCCAACGGGCACAATATTTCGGCGATCAAACATGTCGCCATCATCAGGTGAACTGACGGACTGAGCTCCTGTGAACGTGCCGGCACGGAGATCCGTACGCTATGGCTGCTCAGAGGGAACTGGGTTTGGTCGCGGCGGCGGCCGATTTAAATACCCTCCGCCCGCGGCGCGCTCCCTCCGCCGTCCGCGCCCAGCGCCACGGTCGCGCGGTGGAACAGATTGCGACGGCGTCTGAGATGACGTCGGTGTGATGGCTCTGTCCGCCGTGGTCGTCACAACTATACGTCTGCTCGATTTACTCTTGATTAACCCGATCGCTGGTTCCCAAGCCTTGCTAAGATTATAGCCACAGTCCCGGTTTATGAGGTCGTCATTGGTGCGAATTTCGATGGCCTCTCTAACAACGCTGCCTGTGTATGGCACTCTCGGGGAAAATCGCCCGCATTCTGAAGAAACACCGGGTCGGAACTGTGTTTTGTCCTCCAAATAAAACTCGTGCACTGGTGGGGAGCGCCAAAGATGACCTCGGTTTGAGGAAGGCCGGCGTGTACCAGATTCCGTGTGAATGTGGCAAGTCGTATATTGGTCAGACGATGCGTACCGTCGAGGATCGATGCCGTGAACACCAGAGGCACACTCGACTGATGTATCCGAGCAAGTCGGCGGTCGCTGAACATTGTTTGTCGGAAAATCACTCCATGGAGTATGACCGCACAAGGATTCTGGTACAGACGTCGAGATACTGGGACAGCGTTGTTAGAGAGGCCATCGAAATTCGCACCAATGACGACCCCATAAACCGGGACTGTGGCTATAATCTTAGCAAGGCTTGGGAACCAGCGATCGGGTTAATCAAGAGTAAATCGAGCAGACGTATAGTTGTGACGACCACGGCGGACAGAGCCATCACACCGACGTCATCTCAGACGCCGTCGCAATCTGTTCCACCGCGCGACCGTGGCGCTGGGCGCGGACGGCGGAGGGAGCGCGCCGCGGGCGGAGGGTATTTAAATCGGCCGCCGCCGCGACCAAACCCAGTTCCCTCTGAGCAGCCATAGCGTACGGATCTCCGTGCCGGCACGTTCACAGGAGCTCAGTGCGTCAGTTCACCTGATGATGGTGACATGTTTGATCGCCGAAATATTGTGCCCGTTGGACACTATAGACCGGCAGCATACCCGTGGATATTTTGATTATCAAATACGCCGGGAGAAACTCAAGAATCACATACATATTTCATCTTTGCAAGGTTGAAAACATTAACATTGGAGTCCACATTATTGTGAAATTTTGGAACCTGCACAAAGACAGATACTTTTAGCAAGCACATACGAAGAAAACTCGAAAAATATTAATTCAGTTTTATCTCCATTGTTAACACTTAGTTACTGTTAATTATTATGGATATTAAATTAGTTGCAAATTTGATTGAATAACAATTGTGTCAGATAAACAATCAACAGAAACTGAAATTCACTTTACAAATTATGATCACGTTGTGCGGTGTTATATATTTATTGATGTGCCATCTGTCGAGGATATATTCTTGATGTGTTGCACATGCGCTGTCTGCTACAGCTCCCGTAGGGATGCACATTTCTCCTACCGCCTGGCGAGCTATAAATTTGGCTATTTTCAACATTTAAAAGAAAACAAATACTTGCAGTGTGTCTTAGCAGCTAAAATTCTGACATTGTGTTTCTTCCAGTACAAAAAATTCTGGGTAGGTTTCGGCATATTGAACTGGGCCATTCTCTTCAGAGTTTTCAGTAAAGGAATCTCCTGAATCCAGCAGCCAAACTACTACTCCATATCGTCAAAGCTGGCTCCAGACGAAGGTTACATTGATCTGCTTAGCTTTATTTTCAAGTATTTAAAGGAACATATCCTTGTTGAAATGTTTAGAACATTCATCAAGGCCACAAGCTAAAGAAGTGTTTCCAGGCTTCAGCAAGTCTTTGAAAGATAATGACAAACGGTACGAACTGACACACTTCTCTAATGCGCAGAAAGTACAATAGCCTTACAAGCGTTGGTACAGGCAGAAAATTCAGCAGTATAGGTACCTTGTACTGAGCATTCCTTCACTACTGTGGTGCAGGCAGCAGCCAAGTACTGTCTGAATGCTATGAGAATTTTTGAATAATTTCATGAACTTTTTTTACAAGCTTTAACTAATAAGTGTAAGAGTCTAAGTGACGGTTTGAAAAAAGCAGAAAATGAGAAATCCATTTGCATGCTGCAACAGGTCACATCACATTGGCCATGCTGTGCTGATGATACAAAAGCCCTCTTCTGAGGCTATAAAGCATTAATGAACGCACTTTTTGAAATTTCAGGAATCAAAGAAGAGCCAGGGAAATCATGTATCATTGCTTCATGTTTCTACAATAAAATGTCAAAGATGGAAATAGGGCTGTACACAGTATTTTGGGATGATATCTTGGAACAAGTAAACGAAACTAGTGACATTCTCAGAATACTAGACTGGACGTAAACATGCATCACAGTAAATAAAGAGGATGGGGGTAGCTTTGAAGCATACAAGTTGAAAGATGCTGAGATAGCTGATTGCACTATGTATGAAAGTGAAGCCCAGTACAATTGCAGCATAAATGGACGTTTGTCATCTCTTGACTGTATCCAAAAACCAATTGAAGTGACACCATACTAAAAAAAAAAGTACCTATCTTTCATGGCAGAAAAGGTCACTTTCAAAACTAAAGTTGATATAACCAGGCCTCTAGTCTCCATGTTAAAACATGCGAGCAACATTTTGGTTTCGCACAGTACCAGTACAGAAAGCGATACTTTAATACAATGAAGTTAATAAAATGGAAGTAGTTTCATTAGCATGAAGGGTAAGTGTAAACCAATTATTGAAGCCAGTAACAATATTTGAAATTTGCATTTTAAACCTGTTGTTTGGAGAATTGCTGTGTTTGAATTAAATATAAGCATAATTTGCTTGGTTGTTTCATTCCTTTTGTTATCTTGCATTTGCCCAACAAATGTGTTCCTTACAGTCAGCGTATATAAATGATTTCAGTTTTCATTTTTTACTCCCATAAATTCATTAAACCATAAATTGTTTTGGAAAATATTATACAATGAAATAGTACTTTGGAAACGCTCCATTATATGTTTTAAATTTCAAAATTGCTGTAAAATGCTTTTTTTTGGCAGGTTGCTTATCACAAAATTTCCACCGTTAGGGCCTGTAAAACAGGTTCATCCTGGGAGTCTACACAGTCTAACACAGCCTTACTGGCAACCATTTGATCTGTTCATACAATAGAGGATATGCCTATCGACTACTTCATGTGTGATAATGGCAGCATGCAAATACAAAAAATACACAAAAATTAGCTGAATAGATACCCTAGATGTATGAGCATTCGAATGGCCCAAACTTACAACCAACTGAGCATTGATGGTTTGAGACATTGAGCTGCATCAGAAATGTACTTTAAGGACTCATCAGAATCATTTTTTGGCTATTTGGGAGAGCACTATGAGATGTCAGCATATTTGTATCTCACTTGCCACCTCCCACCCTTGATTACACAAACTTTTGCACAATGAAAGTTTATGAACTTTAAATTTAAAATAAATTTGCTTATTTTTTAGTATAATCATTTATATTGTTATTTCTTTTGTTTGTAAAATACTGGAGTGATTCCAACAGTCCCCACATTACAACAGTTGTGGCAATGAGGACTTCCAGTCCTCATGCAAATAAGTACGTTGCACCAACTAGTTGCTGCTGTGAGCTCAGTATAATGGCTTGAAGTTAGCTGTGTTTTCGCTGCCTGGCATCAGAGGTGCCAACATATGTGCGAAGACAATTTGCGTGTATCGTTTACAAGCACGACTCTTAATAAAACTCTCAGAATCAAACCCTACACCCCAGACAAGCACACTTGAAGATCTTAAAATTAATCTTGAACTTAAGAGGTAACATTCACAAGTGGATACCCATATACAATGACTAACTTGCAAAAATTGTTCAAATCGTAACATGACCATGGAAAATTTTAAACAGAATACTTATCACTGCCACATCACACATTTTCTAGAACACTATAATGCCATACTTCCACTAATTAAAAAAGATTTACTCTAGTTTAACCATAAGATCAAAGGGACAATTATGGAATATAACCAAGTCAACTACAGAGGAGCTGCCCGATCTGCATACTCCAGTGTTACGTTCAGAGTGCTATAATTCAACTCTACTGGCTGCCTACATGCCACTTGCTCCATCAACCGCACTGACAAGGGAATGGTCCAATAAGACATGTCGAAACCTACACTGATTTTTTCTTTTCTTTTTTTTACAAAGGAAGAAGACAACGAAAGAAATGCACTGTCAAAATTTTAGCTGCTAAGAGGCACCGCAAGTATTAAAATAGCTGAAAATTGCCAAATTAGTAGCGCGCCAGGTGGCGGTAGAACTGATGATTATGATTGGTTTGTGGGGCGCCCAACTGCGCGGTTATCAGCGCCCGTCCAATCTCGCCAGTTTCATGAATGATGACGAAATGATGAAGACAATACAAACACCCAATCATCTCAAGGCAGGTGAAACTCCCTGACCCCGCCGGGAATCGAACCCGGGAAGCGAGAACGCGTCCACGAGACCACGAGCTGCGGACTCGCGGTAGAAATGTACGTACACCCCTATTGGCGCTGTAGCAACTGTGCATGCGCAACTTGACACGCACGCACGCACAGCCCAGGTCGGCGGTACGTTTGTAAACTGAAAACAGGGCACAACCCGATCGTAATTTGTAAAGGATGTTTCAGGTTACCGTTCGTTGATAGTTTCTCTGATACTACAGCATACAGTTACTATTCTCTCGAATTAGACACTCAAGTAACATCTATTACAAATTATCAGTTGCTTTTGCAGTATTGGTAAGTGTTGACAATACAGATAAAGCTTCAAAATGGTTCAAATGGCTCTGAGCACTATGGGACTTAACAGCTGTGGTCATCAGTCCCCTAGAACTTAGAACTACTTAAACCTAACTAACCTAAGGACATGACACACATCCATGCCCGAGGCAGGATTCGAACCTGCGACAGATAAAGCTGAATTAATATTTATTGTGCTTTCGTAAAACATACCTGCTAACACTACCTTCTTTTTCTTGCAGTTTCACAGTAATGTGGAATCCAATTAACGTTCTCAATTTAGCACTGATAAAATATGACGAACGTTGTTTCCAGCCGAAATCACCTGCTTCTCCTGAGAACGCACAGATGTGTCATTTGTTAGTTGATTTCCTTGACATTCATTCGCATGATATCGGCATTTCGTTTCAAATTGTGGATATGTTAGAACTAACAGGAAATTAATGTGACGATTCCATGAATTGTGGTTCGGACGACGTCAGTTGTGCCAGTAACAGTTCTGAAGAATAAAAGCTTCCAAGCCCAAAAAGAAAACACGTAGTGCAACAGCTTTCAGCGACAAAGAAAAAGCTATGAAATATTGGTTAAACGAAGTAGGCAAATGCAAGAATGAATTCTATGTAGTAAGAAATATGCGCCAAACGGAAACCCGAAACCATCTGAATGAAAAACTGTTCGAAAGATTTAGAACTGCTCCTGAGAAGTTATGCACCGTTACCGATGGAAATCTACGAGACTGTGCCCTCCGAATTGCATCTGACATGAACATTGCTAATTTCCAGGCTTCGTCGACCTGGCTACGCAGGTTCAAGAAATCGTACAGAATAGGAAGTCGCAAAATTACCAAGTTTACGTCCCGTAAACGTGTAGAGCAGCTGCCAGTGATAATGCTATAGAGAAATTCATTGCTGACGTACGCACGAAATTGCTTCGTGCACACCGCACTTCACCATTTCGGGGTGAAGAAAAGATGGAGTCGGTTGCCCAGTCAATGAATGCAGTCACACAGTCATATACGATAATGCCAGTGACCAGTACGAGTAGTTTACTGTTTCCGCTGCTGTATACCTGTCTTCAAGAACCGCAAGGCAAATTAGGACCAAAAAATGGCTGTTTAGTTGCAAAAATCTTGTAATCGACGTATCAAAATCTAGAAAAATGGGAAAAAATAATTTTCAACATTTCGTTCGAAATGTCCTACCAGCTGCAGAAACTAATTCTTCGCTTTTGTTGGATTCATGGTCTGGACATAACGAAGCCTCTGTTATTGTAGAAGACGACGAAACATCTATAGATGTAGTGTGGATTCCGCCTGGAACTACTAGTGCAGTTCAACCTCTCGATTAAGAATTTTTTCGACAGTGGAAAGCGTTGTCAGGAAATTATCAGAGAATATAATTTCCGATATCTCTCTAATTTCAGGTTTATCAGCGGAACAGTATTCTCGAGCTCCAGTCATTTGTGCATTACCAGTTTTCTTCGCCACGCTTTACGCATTTGATTAAGTGTGCCTGTTATGCAGCACAGTATGCAGAATAACGGTTGGGACCATTTCTGACTCCATCTCAGTTCTGTCTAAATAAACTGTATCAATTTTTCCTTTGTCCGGTGTGCTGGTCTAAGAAAAATGTTCGTTTTTGTAATTCAATAGACACTTCAGATTTTTGTGATGACTACAGGGAATAAACAAAGAACTGTTTCACTGATAGTCAAATGTAAAACATTCAAACATTATTATAACGAATGATCTATAGGAATCGTTATAAAATGTAGTACTGCAAGACGCATTTCAATTCAACAAATTACAAGTCCTCATTGATGGAAGTCGTCTGTGACATCAGAAAATGTCATGATCTAATTTTCTCTGCTAACAGCTTTTATCAGAATTACATGTGCAAGAATTGAACTGTCAATATGAAGTTATTCAAAAAAAGATGTTGGTACAGGATAAGCCAGGTTTTCATGGGAGCAAACAAGCTAACAAGCACAAGGAAAAGACAATTCAGTCTGGTGAGTAGTGGGACAAGCTATGGTCTGGTGCATTTTGTTAGTACAGGTTGCCTACATCAGAGGCAGGTATGCACTCAGGGGCAAACCTATTGATCTCCTTTGACTGGCAGATACTTAAGCTATTGTTTTCATTTGATTGACAGGTCCTAAAACTATTGCTCTGTTAAGTGGTTTTCCATGTCTCTGCACTTAACCTGATGCCCCCCCCCCCAACCCCTCCAACACCCCTCCCCTCTCAGGAAACCTCCCATCACTACTACAGGTACACTTTCAGGTCTGAGTTATTGGAATACCCCCTGTTACTACTATCAGTTTGACTGACTGTTTAATTAAATTGATCAGTTAATTAATCTCTCTGGTGGAAAAGTGATACCCTCTCCCTCACCCCCATGGCAGGAAGTTCAAATTCCATTAGGACAATGCAACTTTACCAAGACAACCACCACTAATCTAAGAAAATAACAGGAAGATAGGTCACTTGGGCTACCCCCACTAACCTAAGTCATCTGACTATCACCTATTCCTAGGAACTGGCGCTAAGTTCGAATTTCGACGGTAAAGAAAGGTCACTCAGGCTTTCTCTATTTACCTAAGAAAATGGCAGGAAAGAAAGGGCAGTTGGGCTATCTCCACTAACCAAAGTCACCCAGCCGCCACCTCTTCCTAGGGATAGGTGGGGAGAGGACTCGACCTGTGCTTGACATATGTATGTATTATTTTTCATGCACTATTTTATTTAAACAATTAGAGGTACTACCACCACCCAATGTGGTCGCCAAGGGGTCCGGACTCCAACTGACCTAGTACACAGTACAACCACCAGAGGGTGCGGTGCTGTCATTCCTCCTGTGACATAATCCAAGATGGTGAGTGGGAAATGGCGGGAAACAGCGTGGTCGCCATGGGGTCCGGACTCCAACTGACCTAGTACACAGTACCACCACCAGAGGGCGCTCTCATTCGTGACATAGTCCTAGATGGCCGCTACGATGTCAGCTGATGACACTAGTACCGTTCTCCAAGATGGAGGGAAACACTGTGTTCGCTACGAGGTCAGGGTCAAGTACACAGTACCACTACCAGAGAGTGCTGTAGTCCATTCCATGACGTAATCCAAGATGTCAGTCTGAGGTGGGGCAAAATTGTGGGGAAAGGTCTCTGCCTGTGCTGGAGATAAGCCTTTATTTTGCAGGCAGTGTCTCCACCACGAGATCTAGATTCAAACTAACATAGTACACAGTATTGCCACCAGAGGGTGCTGTCATCCCTCCTGTAACATAACACGTTTGCCACTTCTCTAGATATGAGAAACACCTTAGTTGACTTTGTAAATTATAGGGATGATTTGGAATCTGTTACATTGCCGACAACGGTATTCATGAGTGGAAATGTCTATTTCCTCTATTTGTTTCGTGTTCTCACATAAAGGTCTTCGCAGACGGGATAAGTTTCTAGTTACTCAATGGTCTAGAGCACGCTCCACCTAGCTAAAGTTTGTGGTTTGTTGAGAAATAATTCCCAGTCTGCATCTTCGGAATTATGTTGTGCAAGTGATTGGTAGGATACTGCTGTGTCCAAATCATGCAAAAATATATTTGTTCTTGTAATCCCAGAGTCTGGGGATGGGTGTAGAGAAAAGCAAGCAGGGAAGCAGGTCCAGACCAGAAACAGTAACGCGTTTGTGTCGAGGGGGAAAGAGCCAAAAGCTCGAACTTGTAGAACATTTCTGAGAGTGACTTCAATCCGCTGACGGCTCTCTGGTAACCCGTTGGGAGTGGATACCACAAACCTTGCAAGGAGATACCTTGTGTTGCGAGTATAACTACGGTGCTGTCTGTCTTCTCGGTATATGTACGAATGATGTAAAAGGGGGGATTTTTGTATGGCGTAGGATATGAATTGTATGTTTACTACATCGATAAGGTATGCGGCGATATATTGCTGGGTTGGAGATCGGTTTCAGGCTCTAATATTCGAGCTCCTGTCCTCAGTAGGAGAGCAGTGTAACTGAGTAAAAATCCTTTCGTATTTGGCAATATGTAGGGCAACCTTGCGAGGTTTAGTTGTTGGTGCAATATGGCGATTAGTGTAAACTAGTTTTTGCCACTGCAAGTCTCGTCTGTAGAAAGAAAAATAAAAGGCGGACTCTGCTTCCACACCAACGGCATCAGTAATTTGGTGGGTAAATTCGATAAGAGCCAATCATAATCCCCCATTCATTCACAAGACTCCTTTGTGCTGGGATATAGGAGTCTATACATAGCGGTGAGAACGTTTGTGTATGTTGAAAGCAGGAAGGGTAACACATGAAAGACAGGGTGCCGCATTAGGAGCGTGAGGAAGAACGAATTTACAGTTTTCCTTGTTGTTCTATCGATAGTGATGATGATTACAGTACATCAACCTGCATCGGTGATGTCTTTCCAAGTATTACATCTGCAGGTGCGGTATTCATTATCACACGCAGTGCCTGATGCCTGTCCTTCATAACACTTGTTTGAGAGAATCTTGGCTGGATACAGCACTTTCCAGAAGCGCTGATCGTAGGACTTTGTCAGATAATTTCCTAGGACTGAGGAGAATCGAGACATATAGCCAGTGTCAGCGTATGCATACTATAATTTTTTTGGGTGCTGTACAGATATAAATGGTAACTCACTGTTTGTGTAAAATGTGTATATATTGCACTGTAAAGTTACTGTGGCTAATGTTGTGGCATGAATGGAGAAGATGAGTGTGTGTCCTATTGTGAGGGACGTATACATTCAGCACATTGATAACCGCGAGGGTATGAGAGAAATTTTTTACATGGAAAATTATGTTCGCTATAGATACTGAGATTAGTTCCAGAACCACAGCCGTCAAGAGGAGACAGTACCTGTACATCGATTGGTGTCAGACTGTAGCAGCAATTGTAATATTTAATTGTAGTTACACTGGTAAATATGTTCCTGGCTTCCAATATTCTTGTGAGTCTTGTATGTATTTGATGATCCATAGGCAACTTTTATGGGTTTAACTGTCAGTGCAATGTAGCGATCTGTGCAAAATAATATTACCACTGAAAGTCTCGTCTGCAGAAAACAATTGCAAATGGTGCTCCCACTGGACCTGCACTGCAGCTATGGATCATCACGCCAGGAATGGTAAACTTTCACATGCCGTCAGCAGCGACATGAGATTTATGGCTCGCAAATAGGTCTTGACTACCGTCCAGTTGCATCAGCAGTGATGCTGAGGTGAACACATTATTTCGAGAAGAATTTCTCAAGTACCAAGTATGAAAGGTATGTCACCGTCTAATGTTTGAGAGATTCAAATGGACACCTGTGCATGGCTTGGCAGCTGGCAACTGCGCCACTTCGTAGGGGCTGTCGGTGCATCTTGACTTCTGGGAGCATCTGAGGTCCAGTGGACAGGGTGTGGTGGGCGGTGTCTGATGCATTATTTTGCGAGCAGGTCTGTCAGCTGTGCTATGCGCTATTTGGATAGTTTACGAGTTGATTTCGTGTCTACATATCTGTGTACTGCATTATTTAGGAGTTTGCATGTCTGTACTGAAATTATTTGGGTAATTTAAGAGTTGTTTGTGTGTCTCCAGAGCGTTATTTAGAAGAAATTTACAGGCATGTGGGCTGTGTGATGTGACCTCAAGCATGTCAGAGCATGTATTTTGTGTCAGTGAGATAAATATACTTCATCCCTAAATAAATTGTTTCAAAATAAATAAAGTACACTCTTTCGCCACCTTAGGTTACATCACAGTAGGGATGACAGCACTGTTGGGTGGCAGTACTGTGTACTAGGTCAGTAGGAGTCTGGACCCCATGTTGACCACACTGGATGGTGGTGGTGCCTGTAATTGTTTAAATAAAATAGTGCATGCAAAATAATACAGACATATGTCAAGTGCAGGTCGAGTACTCTCCCCACCTATCCCTATGAAGAGGTGGCAGCCGGGTGACCTAGTTTAGTGGGGGTAACCCACTGCCATTTTCTTAGGTAAGTAGAGATAGCCCAAGTGACCTTTCTTTATCGCCAAAATTCAAACTTGGCGCCAGTTCCTATGAGAAGGTGACGGTCGGATGACTTAAGTTAGTGGAGGTAGTGCAAGTGACATATCTTCCCATGATTTTCATAGGTTAGTGGAAGTAGTCTTGGTATGTTGCATTGTCCTGAAGGAATTTGAATTTCCCGCCAGAGGGGTGTGGTTGGGGGGCGTGGCACTTTCCCACCAGAGAGGTTAATTAATTGATCAATTTAATTAAGCAGTCAGTCAAACTGATAGTAGTGACAGGGGGTATTCCAATAACTCAGACCTGAAAGTGTACCTGTAGCAGCGAGGGGAGGAGTGTGTGAGGGGTTGGGAGCAATAGGTTAAGTGCAGTGACATGGAAAACCACTTAACAGAACAATAGGTTAAGGACCTGTCAATCAAGGAGAACAATAGGTTAAGTACCTGTTAATCAAAAGAGAACAATAGGTTTGCCCCTGAGTGCATATCTGCACATGATGTAGGCAACCCACACTAACAAAATGCACCAGAACATAGCTTGTCCCACTACTCTGGTGTACCCAGTAGGCCTCTTGCAGGACACCACTGCAGGTGCTAAACCTTCTCCAGATACCTAATCAGAAAAAGGAGATCTGCAGTTTAATGTGGAATCCGAACAACATGTCTGTCATGACCACTCCAACATCTGTGAGAAGTGAACACTCAGTTAAAAATTATAGTGAAAAAGTTGTGGACTGAACGTGATTTTATCCCATGCTCTCTGTATCACAAAGCTCACGCTTTGCCTCTAGACTATTTTTGTTTTAGGAAGGAAAAAAAATATAACCATTAGGTCTTACACACGTAGTGGAAATGCTAGCTGTGTCACCTCTTGAGATGATGCTCTATGTCGGTAATTAGTGCTCTGCTTATAAATTTCCCCCTTAATGGTGATAAGAAGCCACCGAAAACTGGCAGCTGGCATACAAGGAAAATTTTGGACCAGTGCTAAGGAGAGATAGAGATGCAATTCCATGTAAAGACCATGATCTCCATGCGTGTCACGGTTCCATAAAATTGAGACACTTAAATTCTTCCTTCCCTGCGCCATGCAAAATAATCCTCACTGGATAGCAACGTTTCGGGTAATTTGTGGTAAGATCTTACGGGACCAAACTGCTGAGATCATCGGTCCCTAAGCTTACACACTACTTAATCTGACTTAAACTAACTTATGCTAAGGACAACACACACACCCATGCCCGAGGGAGGACTCGAACCTCCGACGGGGGGGTAGCTGCACAAACCGTGACAGGACGCCTCAGAACGCACAGCTACCCCGCGCGGTGCAGAGTTTTGCATTGTGGCTCTAAGAAGATAGAGTTGTATGTTGTATGGTGAATATTAGCTCCAAAAACTAACAACACAGCAACCATAGATTATGTTTGCTACCTCGTGTTCTCTTCTGTTTTCTCTGGTATAATGATAATGTTAATCTTGTGTGGTTCAGTGGTCTCGAGAAAGTGTTTAAATTAGATTTAACTTTGGTAGCTTGCTTGTCCCTAACCAGTTATCCAACTGGGAAAAAGGAACTTACAGTATCTGAACCACATATTGTTTATGGCGAATTTTCATTCCCTCCCCATGTCTTTCAGACAATCTGATTGTGGCAGGCAGGACATTCACACAGTACTGCATTTACAAAGTTGAGGATGATGAACAGTTCTGTAATTCCTGTTTGTGTCAGCCATATGTATTCTTCTCTGTTTTCATAAACATTAGTGCATATACTCTACACAAATTTGAGACATTAAATATGCCATCATACTCTACCCAACAAAATAATTTACTGTATTAAAAATGTTTTCATCTTGTCTTTTAATTTACAGAATCATTCTGACATAACTCTCTCTTAACAGAAAGTTATAAGGGGCAGTCAAATGGAAATGAGACAAATGGGAAAAGTACATAAACTGTTTATTTTGTCACCGCAGTATATGTGGTTCTCTGGACCATGAATATTTTATTAGTTTTCCGACATATTTCAGCCACCACCCTACTTCAAAATTACACGAAACAGAATGACAACAAAGTATGTCATCAGAAGAGCTAGTTTGTATCAATGTATTCCATGTTCATTTGAAGATGGCCAGTGGCTGAAATGTGTCAGGAAATAAAATACTTGTGGAACATACAAGCATATAATTAAATTATGTAAGTGCAACTATGACTGCTGTATGCCATTTTTTGTTCATGCAGTATTCACTGCTGGAAAAAAGGCATCACACTCAAATACTGTTTCAGTAGCACCAGGATATAATATGAGCATATTGAGGAGTTTTAGTGTTAGTGATTCATTTTTTATGGACTTTGGTAATCAGAAATAGCTCAGGAGGCCTGTCTGTGCGCCCTCTGTTTCGATTCTGCAATAAATAACTGTGCAGAGTTTAGAATTGAGCAATGTGAGCAACACTCATTCTGTGGTACAACCCTGTCCCACCAAGTATGTACTCCTGTTGAACAGCTTCAGCCATTTGATTCATGCCACATTGTGGATCTGCCAGATGCTGGAGGGACATGTTGACAGTTGGCTTCACATGTTGAGCACAACCTATTGGTTGTGTACCGCTAGTTTCAACAGCGGTCTGTGAAACATGCCCACATCTGTAGAAGAGGTTCTGGATGTTGGCATAGTACAGATGCACATCAATATTGACACATTGTGTGAGCGTGATGGTTGACAGATCATCCAGGGACAAAATAATGGCGTACGCAGCACTTGTGTTATTTGGGACCATTGGTAACTGTCCGCTTGCAACAGGATTACGATCGCAAATGCCTCAGGCCAGCTAATCAACACCAAGACACCACCAATCATGGCTTTTCTGATGTCGTGAAAGAGTTGACTAGAGAGTGGAGTAGCAACCTCTTGTCTTCAGTGATGAGAGCAGATTCTCTCTGTCGGTGAGTGATGGACATACACGTGGACGGTGTAGACCTGGTAAGCTGTCTGTTCCAGAGTGCATTCACCCACAACACATGGGTCGAATTCTAGGATTCATGGACTGGTGGAGGTGGGGGGGAGGACAGTTACAACTTGTTGTTGCATTTGGTGTTTTTGCAGGTTAAAGTAACCAGTGCCCATTACATTGCTCAGGCTATTATCCCATTGCTGCTGCCATTTATTCGACAGGAAGGTGATGTGCTTTTTTAGCAGGACAATGCATATCCACACACAGATGCTGTGATGCAACATGGTCTTCATGTTGCACAACAACTGCCCTGGCCAGTGAGGTCACCGTATCTCTCGGCAACTGAATATCTGTGGGACATGATGAAGCACGAACGTACTCATTGTCAAGGACCTGCAAGAACCATTGTCAAATTGCAACATAAGGTGCAAGATGCTTGGGACATTCTCTCACAGGATGCCACGCAGCACCTTTATGATTGTTTGCATGCAAGCAAACTCACCTGTATTGAACTTTGTATTGATGTGACTTTTTGCGCATCCTTTAATGTGACATGTGTTTCATCTGGTCTGAATTTTTTATCACATATTTCTAAAATGATAAACTACTTGCCACATCACTTGTGATAAACTGACCTTGATGTTTATGGATTGAATTTTTTTCCCAGCAGGAAAAAGGTCAGAAAAAAAAGTAAAGCTCATTACGAAAAACCACACAATTCTAGAATAAGCATTAGTATGTATGTTGTAAGAGTGCCCATCTCAAAGTATATTTTCTTCCACAGGTTGTCAGCTGTTCAAGGATTGGTGCAACCACACGTGCCAAGACATAAATGAAAGATAATACAGGGGATATACAGACAGCTGTTCTACTTAATACAAATAAACTCGGTCTTCTGAGACAGAGAACCAGAAATGAATTTCTTTTCCAAAAGAAGATTTCAATACTTCCAAATCTCTAACAGCTATATTGGTCCTTTTCTTTATCTCTCACTTTATAAAAAAATGAACACTAAAAATTTGAACATTTATTTCCATTTTATGGGTATTACACAGCATGTTTAATCTACAAACATGGTCAGCTATGTTTAGATGTGTGTGTACCATAATGTAACTGAAAAAGCTGGCAAGATTTTGTTGCTGGAGAAGCTATGTAAATTTAATAAATAGATTTATTTATACTCTATAATGCTATTTCATTCTTTCCATGTTGTGTTTTATATGTAGAACCAACAGGATATATCCTTTATGAATTTGCCTATAGCAGTGCAAAGCAACTCAGTTATTGATCTTTAAAGATCATAGGAGGCACCTTAATAGAACAGGTATTGCATAACATCACAAACTATAGTGCTGACCTGAGACTTTATTAAATTGGTATTGTGCCAATATAGTAATAAACATAAATAAAATTCAATTCAAAATTGAATTATGTAAAACATCTTCTGGTTCTCCCACACTGACCGTCATTATTAAACAGTCAACTAAAACTCGCATACATACTTAACAAGTGTTTTCATTACTCAAAAATTTAAACTAATGAAACTTTTGGCCACATAAAAAGTGGCATTCATTGAGCAGAACAATAGCACCACCAGAGGATTTCTAGCATGGTTATCAGAGACAATGGGAAAACAAAAAACAGTCTTTGTGTAGGACCTTTTGTGTACCATAAACACGACATCCATGTTACAAAGAATAACCATATGAATTGCAAATTCAATGCCACCCAGCTGGAAGCTGTGCAATATTTAACATACTGAGGACTGGTTTTCATCACAACTAAAAGGGTGAAGAGAGTTGCATTAAGACAATCAAGGAGCTCATAAAACAGCTCAGATGAAACAACACATGCAACTCTGTACTGCACAAGACATGAGCACACCATTAGAAATAATGCATGAGATTAAATCAATAAATGAACACAATATTCTAAATCCTTATGTGTTTATATGGATAAGAATTTGAACTGGAAGTCACATATTACAGATTATCTTATCTGCAACTTTGCACTACAGGTAACAGATTTTGGAGATGAAAATATCAAAGTCAGTTTTTCATATTTTCACTTACTGATGTCAGTAGTACCATATTCTTCACTAACTCATCATTGAGAAAAAAAGTGTTTTGTGTTCCGAAATGTGTAATTAGGCTAGATGTCCAGTAAGTGTCCCCTCACCCGGGGTTCCAGGTCACACCATATTTAGTCACTCACAAAGTTTGTTGACAACAATCAAGCAAAATTAAAAAACAGTAACATTCTTGCATGTTAAACTAAAAGGAGAAATGATTTACACCATCATTCATTCAGTCTGCATGTGGCACTGAAAAGAGTGAGACGTTCAGCCATAAAAATCTGAGCACTTATTCCAGGATGTACAGAATTTAAAAGATAAAATTAACTTCAAGCATAAAGTGAAATCATATCTGCTTGGCATAGTTAAGTGGAGGTAAAGGTGATAAAAGTAGCAAAGTAGATTAAGACAATCATGTGAATGGTCAGCTAGTTGATATAATTTTCAATGGCAATTGTACTAAATCATTAAAGTGACTCATTCCACATCACAGCAGGGTATCACAATTATGATCCGTGGAATGTACATATAACTGAACTATTGCATCATGGCATGATAATCAATCTCAGATTATCACCATGCCAGCACCGAATCTTTGATACCACACGAAAGGAAATGTATGCTTGTCTAGTTAGATGTTCTTTACCCCTCTTTAAAAGGTTGTTGTTAATAGCACTGAGGCTTTTAGATACGTGGCCAGTTGCCTGAAGCCCACCCTTGTTAACAGGTTCTATCTGTTTGCAGTGTCTGTACCAATCAACTTCTGGAGGACAGTAGCTGTGAACAGAAGCTTAAGAGCCCAGCAGTAGCTTCCTATTAACAGTCCAACTAGGTCGGCTAAAATTACAAACTATAGCTGTGGAAAGCAAAAATTCCCAAACATATTCAAGAGATGGTCACTGCAGTTTCCAAACAGATTGTGTTCTGGAAGAAAAAGCTGGAGTAAGTCTTTTTGAAACAAATTGGGATTCATACATTACTTGCCCCCTCCCCTATCCCTCCCCAATGAAACATAGACCTTGTCATGGTGGGGTGGCTTGTGTGTGTCTACACACACAGCTAGCTGTACAGTAAGTGCAACCACAATGGAGAGGCATCTGCTGAAAGGCAAGATAAACATGTACCAAAATGCCCTTGCTAGGCTCATACAGCGAATGGCTGAAAGCAAGGGGAAATTACAGTCAGCATTTTTTCTGATGGCATGCAGCTCTACTGTGTGGTTAAATGATGATGGCATCCTATTTAGTAAAATTTTCCAGAGGTAAAATAGTCCTACATCCGGATCTCCTGTCGGGGACTACGCAGAAGGATTTCATCACGAAGTACACAATTGGAAATCTACTGGTTGAGAAGATTGGAATGTCATATCCCTTGATTGGGCAGGTAGGTTACAAAATTTAAGAAAGGAAAGGGATAGGTTGCAGTTAGATATAGTGGAGATTAGCGAAGTTCAGCGGCAGGATGAACAGGACTGCTGGAAGGGTGAGTACAGGGTTATAAATATGAAATCAAGTAGGGGTAATGCAGGAGTGGGTCTAATAGTAAATAAGAAAATAGGAATGAGGGTACGCTGCTGCAAACAGCATAGTCAACACATTATTGTAGCCAAAGTTCACACCCACCACAGTAGTACATGTTTATATGCCAACTAGCTTTGTGGATGATGAAGAGATCAAAGAAATGTATGACAAGATAAAAGAAATTATTCATATAGTTAAGGGAGACAAAAATTTGATTGTGATGGAGGACTGGAATTCCACAGTAGGAAAAGGAAGAGAAGGAAAAATAGTAGGTGAATATGGACTGAGTGAAAGGAATGAAAGATGAAGTTGCCTGGTAGAATTTTGCACAGAGCATAATTTAATCATCATTAACATTTGGTTTAAGAATCATTAAAGAAACTTCCTGGCAGATCAAAACTGTGTGCCGGACTGAGACTCAAACTTGGGACCTTTGCCTTTCGCGGGCAAGTGCACTACGAACTGAGCTACCCAAGCATGACTCACAACCCGTCTTCACAACTCTAATTCTGCCAGTACCTCGTCTCCTACCTTCCAAACGTCACAGAAGCTCTCCTGCGAACCTTGCAGAACTAGTCCTCCTAGAAGAAAGGATATTGTGCAGACATGGCTTTGCCACAGCCTGGGGGATGTTTCCAGAATGAAATTCTGAAAGGCAGGAGAGCTTCTGTGAAGTTTGGAAGGTATGAGATGAGGTACTGGCAGAATTAGAATTGTGAGGACGGGTCGTGAGTTGTGCTTGGGTAGCTCAGTTGGTAAAGCACCTGCCCGTGAAAGGCAAAGGTCCCGAGTTCGAGTCTCGATCCAGCACAGAGTTTTGATCTACCAGGAAGTTTCATACCAGTGCACACTCCATTGTAGAGTAAAAATTTCATTCTCGAATCATTGAAGGAGGTTGTATACATGGAAGGGGCCTGGAGTCACCAGAAGGTTTCAGGCTGATTATATAATGGTGAGACAGATATTTTGGAACCAGATTTTAAACTGTAGAACATTTCCAGGGGCAGATGTGGACTCGGTCAAAGTTTATTGTTTATGAACTGTACATTAAAACTGAAGAAATTGCAAAAAAAGGAGGGCAATTATGGAGATGGGACCTGGATAAGCTGAAAGAATCAGAGGTTGCTGAGAGTTTCTGAGGGAGCATTAAGCAATGGGTGACTAGGGCAGGCAAAAGGAATGAAGATGAATGGGTAGCTTAAAGAGATGGAAATAGTGAAGGCTGTAGATGATCAAATAGGTAAAAGGACTAGGCCTAGTAGAAATCCTTCATTAACACATGCGATATTGAGTTTAACTAATGAAAGGAGAAAACATAAAGGCAGCAACTGAAGTGGGCAGAAGGGAATACAAATGCCCAAAAATGAGATTGACAAGAAGTACAAAATGACCAAGTAGCAATGGCTAGAGGTCAATGTAAGGATTTAGAAGCATATTTCACCAGAGGAAAAGACAGATATTACCTAAAGGGAAATAAAAGAGACCTTTAGAGAAAGGAGAAGCAGCTGTATGAATATCAAGGAAAACCAGTACTAAACAAAGAAGAGAAAGGCGAAAGGAGTAAAGAGTGGGTCTGTACAAGAGAGGTAAACTTGAAGACAGTATTATAGAAAGAGAAGATGATGCAGATAAAGTTGAGAAGCAAGATATGATACTGTGAGAAGAATGTGACAGAGCACTGGAAGACTTAAGGCAAAACAAAGCCCCAGGAGTACACAGCATTCCGTCAGAACTACTGATAGCCTTGGAAGAGCCAGCCATGACAAAACTCTTCCATCTGGTGTTCAAGATGTATGCGACAGGTGAAATACCCTCAGACTACAAGAAGAACATAATAATTCCAATTCCAAAGAAATCAGGTGCTGACAGGAGTGAGTACTACTGAATTATAAAGTTTAATAAGTCGTGGTTGCAAAATACTAACACAAATTCCTTACAGAAGAATGGAAAAACTGTTAGAAGCAGACTCCTACGAGCTCAATCTGTATTCTGGAGAAGAATACGAAAATGCAAGGCAATACTGACTCTTCAACTTACTTTAGAGGATAGGTTAAGGACAGGGAAATTCATGGTTATGGCATTTGTAGACTTACGGAAAGCTTTTGACAATGTTGACTGGAGTACTCTCTTTGTAATTCTGAAGGTAGCAGGGGTAAAATACAGGGACTGGAAGGCTATTTCCGACTTTTACTAAAACCAGACAGCAGTTACAAGAGCCACGAGGCATGAAAAGGAAGCAGTGGTTGAGAAGGTAATGAAACAGGGTTGTAGCCTATCCATGATGTTTTCCAATTTGTACACTGAGCAGGAAGTACAGGAAACCACAGAACAATCTGGAAAAGGAATTAAAGTACAGGGAGAAGAAATAAAAACTTTGAAGTTGGCCAATAACGTTCTAATTTTTTTAGAGACAGCAACGGACTTTTAAGAGCATTTGAACGGAATGGACAGAGACTACAAAGGAGGATATAAGATGAACACCAATAACATTGAAATATGGGCAATTCAACATAGTCAAATTAAATCAAGCGATGCCGAGGGAATTATACTTTCTTAACAAGAGAAATTTGTTGACATGCAATATAGATGGTATTTGCCTGGAGTGCAGTCTTGTATGGAAGTGAAACGTGGATGGTACACAGTTCAGATGAGAGAATACAAGCTTTTGGAATGTGGTGCTACAGAAGAATGCTGAAGATTAGATGGGTAGATCATGATGTAAGTTGCAGTAGTTGTTCAGAGATGGTGATGCTTACACAGGATACAATAGCTTGGAGAGCTGCATCAAACCAGTCTTCGGACTGAAAACCACAACATAAACAATGCATATGCTGGGTTCCATATAAAGAATATTGCCAAAACCAAGGAGTTATACTTTTTTCTTACAAGTGGCACTTGTCCACTCACTGTATCAAACAAAAACATGTCGCTATTGTTGACACACACAAAGGGGTGAAAGCAATCTTTTATGTCTTTCACACCAAAGAAACTTCAGTTCACCATTTCCTAAATTGAATACATTGCCACTTTTCTCAAATTCAATATTGGTGATATACCAAATTGATGTTTTGCTTCTTCATACAGTGATACTTTCAAACATGTCATTTTTGCAAGTGAGATTCAGTGCTGAGTACTGAAAGAAGTAACGAAGTTATGAGTTTAACACATTGTGAACATTACGGCCATTACAGACAAAGATGGACAAAAGCAAAGCAGGTAATCACTGGATGAAAACATCTGGCATTTCTCTGAACTTAGCAAAGGAAAGAAAAGATACCATGAATAAAAATGGGCACAAAGAGATTTGAACCTCACTTCATTTGAATAGAGATCAACAATCAACCACCATGAAATGAACTAAGTGTACTGAAATGAAATGAATGGATTAATGCAGAGAAAAATCAATAAATGTGCAATGTAATGAACAAGTGGTGACACTTGGTAACTTGTGCCAGACTGGGATTCAAACCCAGATTTCCTGATTAGCACAAACAGTCTGAATGGTTAGCAGTCATATAATTCCAGGTCATTGTATCTTCATTGATTTCATACCCACTGATCCATTACTTTCATTTTAGCGCATTTAATTTATTTCATACATATCCCTGGTGGCAGAACAAGCTACAGTTCTCCACAGACTCCATTCTACCCATGGTGCTGTTTCCCCATATCCAGTACACAAAACTTTCATAGTCAGAGTTGTCACAAGTTGCCCAGAGTGAAATTCCCTGATATGTCCATGATTTCCAGACAAGTTTTACCATTTTTTTTCCTGACAAATTTTGAGATCTCAAAGGTAAGTAAAAACGTAAGTTGACAAAAAATGTAAGGACTTCTGTATTTCTAAATGTGTGAGCAAAAATCTTCAGTACTAAAATCCACATCTTTCCTAATAAACTGTTTGCGGAAAAAGCAAGGCAAATGGTATATATGTTTTGTTAAAATCACTGACAATTTTATTTCAATTAAAAAAAAAAAAAAACACGCATTTGGTGACAAAAATACGCATTTTGTTGGAGTCGCAGGACATATTTGTAATACCTTCACTGATTTCAGAAACAACCTCAGAAAAAAGCAGGCCTCTTGAAAGAAGTGTATAAAGCAGGGAAGAGTTGTGTTAACAAACGCAGTAGATGACCACCAATAAAACGTTGGTTATACTATGTTTGTTATTGTCAGGTATTACCCACTGTGTTATGTCTTATTTTACAGGTTTTGTGTGGTTTTTCTTTCAAGAAATACACGAGAGCACAGTGTACAGACTGACTGTGACTGCTACAATTTTCTTCTTCTTTTCGCCCATACTTTCTAATATATAAACGACTTTCAAAGTGCCAAAATGTAAAGGAATAAATAAAATGTCTATAAAATGCCACACTGTACAATGTACTTGCGGTGAGACAGTCACAATTCCTTAAATCCACCGCCCATGGCCTCTGGCCTGCCGAAGAGCACCAGAGTCATGGTTTCATGGATAAACCACAAAAATCAGCCGCATTATGCCACATGCAAACAGACTTGGTTTTCGGGCAGATCTGTGAGACTAGATCTGACGGGCAAGACCTGTACATTAGTGGGAAACGATGGGCTTCAGATTGGCAAGCCCGATTCATTAGATACCCACAGAAATGGCCTGCTGTTTTGGCCTGTCATGGAAATCTACTCATGTGACCAGCTATTCAAATGTCACAGACACCATGTTGATGAAACGAGATTGGTTAAGAGGGGGAAAAGGGAAAAAAGAGCTAGGAAGTGACAACAGGTCGTAGAAGAAGTAGGAATAGGACTTCTCAGAAAGTGTTGTTGTGAATGTGGAAAACAGATTTCATCTGTTGTTACAGTTGGAAACTGATGAGACACAGGCAGATGTAGGAATAGACAGGACACAATAAACTTTCACAGTGTTTGAGAAGTAAGAAGTCAGAAAAAGTTGTGAAGAAGAAAAAATTTTTGTTGTTAGGTAGAGGTGTTGGCCAACTGTTACAGGATGAACTAGGGTCAGGTTACCACACCACAAGCTTTTTTTTTAACCTAGAGCAAGTCTGGGTCAGGTGATAGAGGATGTAGGTTCAATTTACAAAGATTTCACAAAGGAAGACACCGTGGGCAACAACACAGAGAGGAACCCTAATTATTCAGTTTAGAGTGACCTGGTAAAGGTAGCTTCAGCAATGAGACATACTGGTGTGGGATTTTGTCTGTCATGAGGCATCATGATCGGCCTCATTTAAACTCTCCTTTTAGGCGAGTTAATTTAGAGGCTGAATGGCTGTTTGGATCAGGTATGGGATCCCATATCGGTGTGGTTCTTGTTGACTATCAGTAGGTGAGACTATACTAGGCATGGCCTTCACCTCAACACGAAGGGAAGGGAAAACTGTCTGGGCTAATAGCAAATAACTTAATGGGGGCACAATCACATGTGGTAAAGTACCAATTGTTACACATGACAGAACAGCAGTTTTTTGGGGGTAGGGAGGGCAGAAAGAAAAGATGTTTAAAGGCAGGCTGAAAATGACATTCACATTGATAAAACAGACAGTCATAAAGCAAATTTTAATGTACACAATTCATGCAGACAGCCTCTGGTAAACATATGTCACAGGATTCAAGTTAGCTTCTTACTTCTGTACAGAAAATATGGAGAAAGGAGGAGTTGTCACATTTGTCAGAAACTGTTTTGTTTTCAATAACACTGATATTAATAAATTTTGCTCACAGTTGCACTTAGAAGCTTGTGCAACAGAAGTAGTATTTCATAATAAGTCCTTTATAATTGTAAGTACATAAAGATCACCTTCGGGAAATTTTAACCTTTTCATAAAGAACCTGGAAGCTCTATTGTCCCATCTCACAGTAAAAAACAAGGAAATAGTGTTGCTGGTGATTTTAACAAGGATTTACTGAAAAGCTCTGTCAGTGAAAAATTTTTGCAAGCAGTAACATTGTCATTCAATTTAGTTCCTACTGTGAACTTTGCAACCAGGATATGTAAATGCTCTGAGATTACTATTGATAATATCTTTGTAGAAAAACCTAGGGGAAAAAAGTCATATCACAAAACCAATAGTAAATGGGCTATATGATCATGACATACAGCATCTTTTGTTAAATGTTGGAACTTGTCAGGATAAAACAATCTATTAAATCTGAGTATAGGAGGGTAATAAATCAGCTAAAAATTGAGACATCAGAAAATTGTTCAAAGACATTAACTACAAAGATGTTTACAATACTGCGGAGCGAAATGGAAAATACAAAGCATTCATTAATAAAGTTAGTTCTACTTTTGAAAACTGTTTTCCCCTGAACGTAACAAAACAAATCACACAGACGTCAAAAAATAACACCATGGACTACACAAGGAATAAGGATATCATGTGGGATGAGAAGTGGACTGTATCTACTATCTAGGAACAGCTCTGATGTTAGCTTTCTAATACATTACAAAGAATACTGCAAAGTATTTAAGCAAGTAACCCAGAAATTGAAGCAACTTTATTATGAAACAAAGATAATCACAGCAGGCAACAAAATAAAAAAAAAAAAAAAAACTGTATGGGATATAGTGAAGACTGACACAGGTGGAGCCAAAAGAGAAGAGGGACAGATAGCTCTAAAAATAAATGAGACATTGGTAACAAGTGCATGTAGTGTTGCAAACCTCTTAAACAAGTACTTTATTTCTATTACTGACAGCTTGGGATTATCAGGTTCAGCGAACAGTGCAATGGAGTATCTGAGACCAGTCCTTCAAAAGAACTTCAGTAAAATGGAAACAACACTCACGTCTGCCAAACAAGTAGTATCCATCATAAAATCCTTAAAATCTAAGTATTCTTGCGGCTATGATAACACATCAACAAAGTTAATCAAAGAGTGCTCATGCCAGTTGTCTATCTTAAGTTATTTGTGCACTTAGTCTCTTATCAGCGGAACATTTCCAGACTGGCTAAAAAATGCTGAAGTTAAGCCTTTCTACAAGAAAGGGGATAAAGAGATACCATGAAACTACTGACCAATTTCACTTTTGCCGGCTTTTTCAAAAATATTTGGAAAAGTTGTGTTCAAGTGTCTCCTTAAGCATCTGACTGCAAATAACACATTGTCCACGTCACAGCTTGGATTTCTTAAGGGTTCTGATATAGAGAAAGCCATTTACACTTACAGTGAGAATGTACTTAATTCATTAGATAATAAATTAAAGGCTAAGTTTGTTTTGTTTGCAGATGATACAAACACTGAAATAGTAGCAAGTCAAGTACAGATTTAAAAATAGCTGACAATTAAATTTTCACCGACATTAATAAATGGTTTAAAGCTAATTCACTGCCATTAAAGTTTGAAAAGACCCACAACATGCAGTTCAGAACCGGTAAGAAATTTCTTTCCAGCATTTGTATAGCATATGAAGACATGCAGATCGAAGAGGTAGACAGTTTACAGCATTAAATTTCTGGGATTACAACTCTATAGTGAATTCAGTTGGGAACAGCATACCACAGAATTGCTGAAGTGCCTAAAAAAGACTGTATTTGCAGTGAGAATGATGTCAGGTGTAGGAGGTATAAAAAACTTACATACTTTGCTTACTTTCATTCTATTATTTCATATGGGATCATATTCTGCAGTAACTAAACAAACCGAGCAAAAGTTTTTGCATGCAAAAGCATGTAACAAGAATTGTTTGTGGTGTAAATTCAAGACCATCATGTAGAAACCAGTTCAACGAACTTTGTATTCTAACCACTGTTTATCAGAACATTTATTCCTTAATGAAATTTGTTGCAAGTAATATACTGTATCTCTGTTTCCAACCAATAGTTCAATACGTAGTACTGATACCAGGAATAGGAACAATCTACATGAAGACCTAAAATCACTTGCCTTGGTCCAAAAAGGGATTCAATATTCAGGAATACATGTTTTCAATAAACTGCCAGCAACCATTAAAAACTTGGTTTCAGACAAAGAACAGTTTAAACAGAGTTTGAAAGATTTTTGGATAGGCAACTCCTCCTACTCTATAGATAAATATCTTAACAGGGACTGTTAGACCAGCTTAAGTAAAAATGTCTGTTAGATTTCAGTTTTGACAACACTTAGTCACAGCAGTCAAGGTTGAATATTTTGTGTATGATAACGGTATTAAAAGTGCATAATAATGTTTCATTAATTGTACTAATTCTGTAAGTATTAGCAGTTCCAGTTTACTGTAATGTATTCACCTATTTTGACAATCTCCTGACAAATGATAAGGTAGTAAGTACTATATTCAAATGTTTTATGTTTTTTTTTTTTTGTTATACTTTGCGACATGTTCCACACACACGAGAATCATATCATTTTTTGGGGCTATGGAACAAAAACTTAATCTAATCTAACCCAATCCATGCAACAGATAACTTGCACGAATACTCTGAGAATCAACACCAATGCGGATAGGCAGCAACTCATCGTAAAGATGAAAAAACAAGATTTTTCCAGTTTTTTTTCCTTCAAATTTCCCTGATTTCCTTGACATGTTTGAAATTCCCTCATTTCCAGAACTTGTGGCAACCCTGATAATAGTGTTCCATAGTATGTCAGAAATCAGGGTTCAGTTTTTAACCACTGTGCCACACTCTTGAGCCATGACTACAACTGAAGACTTAATTCAAAGACCATGAATTTCCATTAAGTACTGTTTAATTATCTTATTTGTGACTTTTTGTAAGGTGAATCAATCATTGCATAACACAAATTCATTGGGATAAAAATAGGTCAGGTGTGGAAAGTCTTGCTGGAATGCACATAATTCAAGGAGTAAAAGTAACAAATCACTGAAAAGTAGAGGATTTGAGTCACAGAAAGGCACATAAACAAGAACATGACACACACACACACACACACACACACACACACACACACACACACACACACACACACACACATTTTGGAAGTTTGTATGTTTAAGCAATTTAGAGTAACCATTGCAAATAATTGCCAGTTTTGGTGACATTTCAACACAATTCTACACGATATATTTTTCTGTTAATTTTGTGTCTTCCTAGTAAAGATTACCATTGTTATCTATGATGAAAATATTGGTAATACTGTACATAAACAAATTCAGATATATGCTGTAAGGTGTAATATATAATTAGTTTTACAAGATACACACTTCATAACTGCAGTTTCTGTTTAAAACAAAAAACTACAAATTCTTTTCTGTATGTTATATCGGCATATTTTTAAGAACTCTGCGTAATTAAAGGCCAATTTTTAAATAAATAAAGTATATTGTTTAATGAACAGAATATAAACTGGATGTCAAAATTCCTACTTTACATCTCATATAC
The DNA here is from genome assembly GCF_023864275.1 of Schistocerca cancellata. NCBI lineage: Eukaryota > Metazoa > Arthropoda > Insecta > Orthoptera > Acrididae > Schistocerca > Schistocerca cancellata. Next base: position 640,561,919 of record NC_064629.1, read on the forward strand.
ACATATCACGACAGACTGACAGCCAGATCATATCACATACACCAAGATAGACTGACAATGTTAATATCATGGTTTTTAAATGGAAACATAAGTTATACTGATCAACTTGAATAAAAATAAAGAAGAATACTAGATAGACACCTGTGCAATGCTCAACCTGCCTCTTTTAATTGTGGGCAGACAGAAGTAAAAATAATTTTTATGTAATGATAGCATCAAAATGATGAAAAATAATAACATACGAATAGAAAGTACATGCTGATTCAGGTTTTTTAATAGCAAATACTAGTTCTAATCTGAGACTGAACTGTAGCTTATTCTTGATTCAGATGTCATATATAGAGTTGTTTCAATGCTGAGAATTTAATAGCATTTGTTTTAACGATCCGTCTCCACAACATGATGCAGTTTATCAGTTAACCATGGAATATATTAGTGGTTCCTGTACGTGTGACTATGCTACCTTTATTGAGCATTTTACATTATTACACTTCTTTCATACTTAGTAATACAGTTCTGCACTAAAAGGAGCGAGCCACTGAAATGAAAGGAAGGAGCCACTGAAATGCTGCAACTCAGTCTGAATGAACTTCTTCAATTATGACTTCATCTTCCTCTGCCTCTGGTTCTTCCAACTGTTTCCTTTCTGCTTCTGTATTGGTTACCAGAGAAAAATTTCTTGCATTCTGCATTTTGTGACCTGCACTGTCCATCCTCTGAACACTCTTGTAAGTATGTGGCAATTCATACTCATTCTTCCATTGCTCCATTTGTAGAACACTAAAAATGAATGAAAAATATGTTGTACACAATTGATATAATTTTGCAGCATACAAATAACTCTACATACTGCTACAATTAGGCCACTAATAGAATGTTACCAACAAAATCTATCACAGAAGCTCTCCTGCGAACCTTGCAGAACTAGCACTCCTGAAAGAAAGGATATTGCGGAGACATGGCTTAGCGACAGTCTGGAGGATGTTTCCAGAATGAGATTTTCACTCTGCAGCGGAGTGTGCACTGATATGAAATTTCCTGGCAGGTTAAAACTGTGTGCTGGACCGAGACTCGAACTCGGGACCTTTGCCTTTTGCGGGCAAGTGCTCGCAAAGGTCTGGAGTTCGAGTCTCAGTCCGGCACACAGTTTTAACCGCCCAGGAAATTTCATATCGTTGCACACTCCGCTGCAGAGTGAAAATCTCATTCAGGTATTATAATCTTTGAAGCCACAATGTGGCATCCCAGCAAACCAACATGACTTTTCATCTACTGACACGGAAGCGACTAGCTTTGTCTCCTAGTGCTCAGTGCAGTTGGTCTCCTAAGTTTAGCAAAGCGATTCACATGGCGAGTCACGACATATTAGGCGTCAAGCGAGGCACGTCCACTGTGGCCGTAGCCTAAGAGACATTGCTACAAGAATGCATATAGTAAAGCTCACAGAGAAAATACATTAATGTCATTTAAAGGCAATGGTAATTAGAACTTGTGATGAAGCAAGCTGGGATATTTTTATTTCTCCTCTTGTTCTGCCATCTGCCCACTTAAATTCATTTTTTCAATTTTAACTACTTACCATTAACATACGTGAGTATAATCAGCATTTCCATAAAAGAGAAAGGTTGGCCCTCACTTTTGAAGAATATAACACCAGATCTAATTTTGTGCTTAGTTTTATGTATGTAATTGATTTTCTAATTTATTTTGACTATTCCTAGTTAGTATCTTTCACTGCAGGGTGAAATCAGTAATTGTTTCGTAACTTAAATTATACTGTTGATGTATAAACAAATATAAATTCTGTACTAATTATAAACATTTGGGGGAACAACTTATTGTATTCTTAAAGGATCTATTTGGCTCTATTCGAAAATGTTAGCAAAGCCAGCCCTTAATTAATTCCAAAGAAATTAAAAATTTCATCAAAAGTATTGTTTACATAACTATATATGTTAATTTCATGATTTAAACAAATAATTCGGGTTAATCCTCGCAGTAGGAGAAACTGTTAAAAAGAACCAATTTTCGATGTATTCAGTTAATTTAATGAGTTGAGTTTTAATTGTAATTTCTGTAAATTTAACTTCAAACAATGTGCAAGTCCAGTACCTATTATTGTGAGGATATATAAGGGCACGGATTTTGGTCAAGAGACAGTCAGTCCAGTACCTTTCTATTTTTCAAGAACTGTGAACTTTCTGGTTAGGTTTTTACTGCTCATAGATGTTCAGTAGTAAACTATGGTAGCAGTATGTGGATGTTAGCCTGCAACCTATTAATGAGGCTTATCGAAAGTTAAACAATAGTGCACTGGCCATACAAATGTGTATATGGGGGGTTGTGAAAAATGAAAGTAAGCAACTGAGAAATGCAAATGTGCACCTGTTGGCTACATCATTTACAGTAGACAGTACTGCACTTCCACCCCATATTGTTTCAGCCAGTACATTGACACCGAGGACGATCAACGAAGAAATAAAGAAAACATCGTCACAAACTATAGCAGAAAACACACAAATGATACATCAGCTGCAGGTCTACAAATCATCTTTTAAAAAAAGAAAATGAACCATGGAAAATCCAGGTTGGAATAATGACAATATTATGAAAAGGATAGATTGCTACTCACCATATGATGGAGATGACTTCCAGACAGGCACAGCAAAAAGACAGCTAAACAAGTAAGCTTTCAGCCAAAGCCTCGTCTTAAATTAGACAACATACACACAGATATTCATGCAAACACAACTCACACACATGACCACTTTGACCTTGGCATCCAGAGACAGTGGTGATATGTTTGTGAGTTGCATTTGTGTGAATGTATGTGTGTACATTGTCTAATTCAGAAGAAGACATTTTGGCTGAAAGCTTACGTGTTTAGCAGTCTTTTTGTTGTGCCTGTCTGCAACTCAACAGCTCCACTATACGGTGAATAGCAATCTATCCTTTTCACAATACTGACTTTTAAAAAGAGACTTTCTTTAAAAATACAGCAGCACACAACGAACACTGACTGGACAAACAATTTTTCACACATTTGATAAGATTACTTACAAATGATGGTGATCATGTGTGTAGAATCCATGGCTACATTTTGGCACTGAAAAAAATAAAATAAAATAAAATAAAAACAAAGACATCATGAATGAACATATACTGCTGCAATTCAAATTGCTTTACACTGAACATCCAGAAGTCATTTACTAATATCATAGTGTGCACAAATCACAGAAAGGTGCCAAGCATATAAAAAGTTATGTGATCTATGGCTTCCCCAGTGTATTCCATACCCAAATCGCTGGATGGTGTCCGTCAGATCAATGATGGTCTCAGTGATGCAGAGAGATTAGGATTTTATGCCTACACTGACAAACATGCCTAAGGCTCACGTTATCAACACTGTTGAGCTTCACCACATGAAGTGACCAAGGAATTTGCTTTCACACTCTCAGAGGACATATCAATATTCATCTTACGAGCCGATAAGTTATCACAAAATGATACCTTATGAAACTGGTTCTGAAAGGTGCTCAAAAACAGGTTGCCATCCCATTCTGTTGAAGGGACTGTTTATGTACCTTTCCACACACCTAAGGGGCACACATTCCTAAGCAGTTTGCCATGGTGGGGTGTGCTGGAAGAGCCGCTGGTTGGTTCTAACATATTAACTTTTAGCTAACGACTACAGTAAATTTGAAATTATCTAATACCTCTTAATCGAGGAGGGTCTGGACTGGGAGGACCACGAGTGGCTCACAACCTTTGCTCGGCACCATACAGTGGCATGGGAAGACCGCTTCAATGGTGTGCTTGGCGGAAAAGAGGTGCCAAAATGGTCACGGATAGAATAGTCATAAATCAGCCTGGTAGTCTCGGTGTGCACTGCACTTCACAGCACTATTTGCACTGCACGGCACACAGTATTCCAATTGGGCGACCAGGCATCCAGAATTGGGCTTTGTACTCCTTTAGTCAGTAGCATCACCTCGAGAAGATGCAGCTCTGGAAGGCAGTGTGAAAAAAACGTGGTAGCACTCCTCTTATTGAATGGACCGCGACAGGACGATGGCTATGATGAGTGTGGCATAATAGTTCTGCAGTTCACGCATACCCCAGCAAAATGCGGCAGACGGCAATGCGGGCCACATGACATTGCGCGGGCAAGCTGCTAAGAGCACGACCGGGGATGTTGCCTTGTCGGAGTGAAACAAGAGACTGGTGGAGCAACAGTTCAGTGTGCCTAGCATCCAGAAAGTGTGGCCATCTAAGTTCTCCCTCTGGTGGAACACCACCGAGTGTGCTGGAGGGCTGGTTTCCAGTCTATGAGCCCGTCATCTGCTGCTACCATGGAGGCAAGGAAAGGAGGTGCCACAGTATCATCAACAACATAGTCTTAATTTTTCTGTTTCCATAAATGTGAAATTTTCCTAGTTAAATGTCTGCCCCATAAAATAAAACCACAGTTTATACCCTTCAAGGAGGTCGCACTAACTGTTAATCAAAAAACTTCTCTATCTAATGTGTTCATGTATTATCCACTTTTCCTATCTTTTATGTTAATATCTAAACTGTAACAGGTTTATATTTTAACATGTAGTAATGTCTGTTGCATACAGACGGATGTCATGCACCAGGCCACAGGTAGTCCATAGCTACCAATCCACGAGTACAAAATGTTTTGCCTCAATCAGTATTATTTTCAAGGCAGCCAGAGATGAGCCTTCAATGATTACACATGTAGGATGATGTAGAAAAACAGCCATGGTGGCAGCCATATACAGTTGGCAGCACTGGTGCACAGGGACCTTGAGCTGTAAACAATCTCACCATTCAGAATTATCAATTTGTGGAATGATCAAGAATACGCTTTTGCCATAAAAATGTTTTACAAAAACAATGATACCATGAAAAGTGCATAGAGGGACTCTCGACATTTTTCCAACTTGTGTGTCACAGTCAAGTTCTCTTGAAAATGCAAAAAAAGCTTTGATTAAAAATTGTGAAGAGAAAAAAGAAACTAATAGGATGACCAAGAAGTGCTTGCACTGCACACAACATCAAAGTTGTATGTGATTCAGTCTTACAGAGCCCACAATATTCAGTTTGTAAGCAAGTAGCTACAAGCGGAATGCCCCAAGATAGCATTTGCCGAATCCATTTTGATTTAAAATTGCATCCGTACAAACTGGAGATCATGAAACAACTGACCAAAAATGATTCACTGTTGTGATTAGCATTCTGTCAGAAATTATGACAAACATAAATTTTGGACAAGCTGCGGAGCTCCTCCTACATCTCCATCTACATCTAAATCTACATCCATACACCATAAGCCACCATAATAAGTATGGTGGGTGGCAGGCACCTTGTAGTGTTACTGGTCACTTCTTTTCTTTTTCCACTAGCAAAGAGAGTGAGAGAAAAACGGTTATCTATATGCCTCTGTATGAGCCCTAATTTTTCTGATCTTTGTTGTCCTTATGTAAAAGTATGTTGGTGGCAGTAGACTAATTCTGCAGTCAGTTTCAAATGCCGGGTCTCTAAATTTTCTCAATAGTTTTCCATGAAAAGAACAACATCTTCCCTCAAGGGATTCCCACTTGAGTTCATGAAACATCTTTCTGATACTCACATGTTGATTGAACGTACCAAGGCAGTCTGCCTTTGAATTGTTTCGATGACATCTTTTAATCCAACCTCGTGGGGATCCCAAACAATCGAGCAGTGCTCTAGAATGAGGCAAAGTAGTGTCCTATACACAATCTTGTTTACATATTGACCACACTCTCCTAAAATTCTCCCAATAAACTGAAGTCGACCATTCACCTTTCCCACTCAGTACAATGTTATACCTGGATATTTAATTGACATGACTGTGTCATGCAGTACACTGCTAACGTTGTATTCAAACATTACATCACTGTTTTTCCTACAACCTATTCCATAAGCTAAAACCTTCGTTCACAGTCTGCAATGGGGCAGTGCATCAAATGCTTTCTGGAAATCTAGGAATATGGAATCTGCCTGTTGCCCTTTGTCCACAGTTCATAGGTCATCATGTAAGGAGATGGTAAGCTGAGTTTTACATGAGCAATGCATTCTAAAACTGTGCTGGTTATTGGACAGAACCTTTTCCCTCTCAAGGAAATTTACTATATTTTATCTTATAATATGTTCAAGAATTCTGCAGCAAACTGATGGTCAAGCTATTGGACTGTAATTGTGAAGGTCTGTTCTTTTACCCTTCTTACATACAGGGGTCACCTGTGCTTTTTTCCAGTCACTTGCAATAAATGCAAGATAAGTAAGGAAGCTTCTCGATTCTTACGCAAAATGTACATTGGCAGCAGTACAATAATTCTGGATGTCAGATGAGGGCCATTTTCATTTCACAGGTTACGTGAATAAGCAGAACTACAGTTAGTGGGCAGACAGCAACCCTAATGAAGTTCATGAATGCTCTTTACAAGTCAGTAAGGTAACAGTATGGAGAGTAGTTTCATCACACGAAGTCATCAGATCTTACTTTTTCGAAAATAATGGGTGGATCACAGTGACGGTCACTTTGGTTTGGTAAGATCAGATGTTGCAACTTTTTGATGAACCTACAGTGAAAAATATTCCACAACTTCACATAACTTGATTTCAACGAGACGGTGTAACATCGCACACTCCAAGGTATTGAATTGCAGCTGTGTGGGAATGGTCCGGTAACCATGTCATTTCAAGATTTGTTGGCATTATCTGGCCCACAAGATTATTAAAATTGTCTATTTGTGATTTTTTCTTCTGGGGCTACCTTAAGAATCGGGTCTATGTGACTCAGCCAAGAACACTGGATGAATTGAAACAAAGAATTCAAGATGAAATTGTTTCGATGTCATCTTTTAATCCAACCTCGTGGGGATCCCAAACAATCGAGCAGTGCTCTAGAATGAGGCAAAGTAGTGTCCTATACACAAATTCAAATTCATGGTATCCCAGCTGCAATATTTCAGCACTCAATGAGGAACTCAAGAGCTGATTGGAAGAATGTATACACACAGGAAGATGCCATCTACAGAACATAATTCTCAAACACTGACAATTTTCATTACTGTCTCTTAGAAGACAAGTTTTAGTGGTTCAATTACTACCAATTTTTAGATGAATTTTTTCTATTTTTATTGGGTGTCTCAAAATCCCCATTTTTCTCTGTCACCCAACATAGTAACACAATTACTATGTTAACTGTTAATCAGTTTGCTCATCTGGTCAGTTAGCACCCAGATATAAGTCTGTACAGTTCTGTGTAAGTCAGCATATTTGATTGCAATCTCTTGCTAGGTAATTATTGATTACTGAGAGATGTAAGTTTCCTGATCTACGAAATGAAACATGAAAACTAAAGAACAGCTAGTCTGATGCTCATGCTATTGCAGATGATGATGATGATGATGCTGATGATGATGGCGATACTGACAACGACAACAGACTATATAAATCTGGAAATCCACTCCCATGATGATGTATGGCACTCATTTAACAAATACTTCAAATTTTTTTCAATTTGTGAATGACTGTTCACAGGTCTGTCAGCTTACAAGGTGACAACCGAATTTTGCAACCAAAGATTAATACTAGAACCACAGCAGGGTCACTTGTGACCCACTTCTTAATTCTTTTGTTTGTCACTCTTTTGCATTATTGCCTTCAGTGCTGAAATTCTGTGACTTTTTATGAAAAAAGGTAATTACCGGTTATACTTAATTTTAAATTTGTGGGAAAACCTTAAAAAAGGAATATGAAGATTCACCTAGAAACGCGGATGGGTCAGTTCTGACCCCTCTGCTGCAGCCTCTATAATAATTGCAGTTTTCATGTAGCTTCATGCTTAATGGTACATTGTGTTTGGTTAACAATCACAATACTCCATTCTATCTCATTGCCCGATGACAAAATTCTGAGACACATTGTAATGGGTTCAGATGATTAGACTATGAACACTGAAGAACTGAAAGCTTTTATAGCTGTATTGTATGTCCATGGTGCCACAGAAGTGAAGAGCTTTGAACTAGACACATTGTGGTCAATGAAGTTGGGAATTAATTTTGTGAAGTCAACAATGGCTTTTGACAGATCCAGAGAGATTATGCGTTATCTCAGATTTGACATTAGATCCATAATATCAGAACAACTGAAGAAGATAAGTTTGCTGTGGTATCAGAAATATGCTAAGACTTCATTGTGAACACACAATGTAGCTACTTACCGAATCCATATATAACAATCGACAAACGTCTGTTTCCTTCAAAGTTCCACTGCAGATTCACACAGTTCGTGGCCTCAAAACCAGACAAATATGGGCAAAAGCATTGCACAGAAGTAGATAAAGACTCCAAATATATTGTGAATGCTTTCCCTTATCTAGGAAAGGATGACACTAGGTCGAGTGATGAGCATCTTGGCGATAATGTTCTGAAAAAGTTGATGCAACCTTAACTCAATAAAGGGAGAACTGTCCCATGTGACGATTTTTTCACCTACTTGGCTCTCTCTCGGCAAATGCTACAAGTCTAGTAAGCATCATAAATCGATCTTGCAGGAAAATTCCAGTCTGTATCAAGAAGGCAAAAGAAGTGTTATACAGCACAGTATTGTTGAAGAAGAATGCTACCACACTGACAGTTTACCAGGGAAAGAGCAACAAAAATGTCCTGATTCTCAGCACTATGCATCCTTACATTAAAATTGAAGATGGTTTGAAAAAGAAGCCAGATACAGTTATGTTTTGTAACAGCTCTAAATATGGAGGGGACATGGTCGACCAAACAACTCACAAATACTCCATCAAAGCACCCTCGAGACCTAGGCCTGTTCACACATTTTACAACTTGCTGAATTTGGCTGGGATAAATGCCTGGGTATTGTACAATGCTTTAAATGAGAAAAAGTTGAAGCACAGTGATTTCATACTGCAGCAGGCGGAGGAGCTTGCTGAGAAGTATGCAGCAACCAGGAAGACTAGTACCTCTGTCACAGCCAAAGATGTTCTTGAAAGGCAAGAAAAGCGAACAAATTGCATTGTAAAGTCTAACTGTGAAGGAAACAAATCATTTGTAAAGTGTCCTACATGTAAGAAAACTCTCTGCAACAAATGTACATAAAAATAATAATGTTTGTGCTCATTATGTGATGGTAGCCAGTAAAGGCAACCAACAAATGTAGACTTTTTAAAATAATAAATGATAAATTGTGGAAAGCTATTTTATTTTTGTCGAGCCATTATAAAATTTCCAGCACTTCAAAGAATAGGTACAGCAGTAGTAACAACAAATTGCTGACACAAGATAATCAAAGGGAAAGATACACAGTCGCTAATGGTCCAGCTGCAATCCTAGGTACGTGCAAGTATCAGCTGTGTGAAATGAGCCTTGCACAGTTATTAATGATACGGATACAGAAATGCATACAATGAGACAGTATTTACACATTAAAGTATTGAATTTTTAGGTTATGCAGAAATAATATTTTACAGATCATGACAGGATTTCATTTTTGATATTGCTGTCACATTCTGACAAGCACTGTTGGAAAATTCAGTTAATATTTATTAAAACTTTCTTGAATTGACAAACCAAATATTCTTTTTCTGAGCTTATTATCCTTCCACACTAAAATACTGAAACGGAATAGACATTATTCTACTTCAAGTACCAGGCTTCCTTGCAATGTCAAAGGCTTAGTTAAACACATTTTCCATGCCAAGATCTTAGAAAAATATGCAACAGATCCATGTTAACAATGTTATGACAGTGGTGTAATTATATCTGTTTCTAGGTCAAATATGAATATATTTGTTATGTGTGCATGTAAGTACATAAGTTTCCACAGTGTGTCAATCAAATTATGTGATTTTTACACTACTTATGACGTGTCACATGACGTGGACTAGCAAAATAGATATCTGTAGTAACTTGTACTTGTTTTTAATACTGAAGTAAGTATCATGATAGGATTTGTCTTGGATGCTCAATATCTTAGTATTGAGCGTTCTTAGTACAATAGGTTGAGACGAGTACAGCTAAAAATTAAGGGAAATTGTTTCCAGAATGGATTTTCACTCTGCACCACAGTGTGTTATATTTCAAACTCCTTGGCAGATTAAAGCTGTGTGCCAGATAGAGATTTAAACCTGTGGCCTTTGTCTTTCGCAGGTAAGTGCTCCAGCTACCAAGCTATCCAAGCAAGACTCAACCTGCTATCACAGGTTTACTTCCACCAGTACATTATCTCCTACTTTCCAACCTTCACAGAAGTTGCCCTGCATACCATGCAGGACTGCACTACTGGAAGGATGGATCTTGTGGAGACACGACTTCACCAGAGCCTAGGCGATTGATTCCAGAATGAATTTTCAATCTGAACCAGAGTGTGCATCAATTTGAAAGTTTCGGGCATTCTCCTGATCTGCTCCAAGATTTAGGTTTTCTAATGGCAATTCTTTGTGTGGGTATGTGTGCATGTCATTCCTGTCTTCAAGAAGGGTTGCGCGACACATGGACAATTTATAGACTGTTACTGTGAAGAAATTTCCAAAAATTCTCCAAAATAATCTTAAAACTCTTTAAAAATTTGAAAATGAATGAAAATTCTTCAAGGACACATTAGCTGTATACAGAGTCCTTTATTAGGCAACACAACTGGTTCCACACTATTATAGGAGCATCTTCAGATAATAATTGCTTTTCACTTCATAAGGCTAGAGAGAATTTACAATGTGCCAATGTTCAAGTTGTAAACCAATTAACTGCATGATCATCAAATGGCTGAACGTGAAACTTATACACTGTCTGATGAATGTCAAGAGTGTCAAAACTCATGCTCCAACAAGTACCAGAGCAGTGTTATAACAGACTCATTGTCTAATAAGCTGACTCCTCATTAAATTTAGTCCTATTAAAACAGGAGTGCAGTAAGCACATACAAGATCTCTGCCAGGTAGATAAAGCCATAGATAATATAGATCAATAATAAAACTGGGCTAAGACTGTGGTAACTGAGCTATGAAAGTTTAACGTGGTCATCAGGTGACAGGTTCTTGTAGCAGGCTATTGAGAGTCCATCTTGTACTGTATCCATTACAATGGGCAGCTGTGACAGTCACATGGTAGAATAGATCATTGAGAAGTACTAACACAAACTCATGAATTGGTTTACAACTTGAACGTTGGGATGTCATACACTCTCTCTAGCCTTATGATGTGAAAAGCGATTATCAACTGAAGATGCACCTACAAACTGTGAAACCGGTTGTGCTGCACAATGAAGAAACCTGTATATACCTAAAGTGGCCTTGAAGAATTTTCATTCATTTTCAAAAAAATTTTAAAGAATTTTTGGAAATTTCTTTACAGTTAAAAACATAAAATCTAATCTAAGGTTGCCTAACTACAAAATAGTCTGGCATAATTACAGGCTTATATTGTTGACATCATGTGTTATGCTCAGGCACTGTGGCATTTTGGAGAACAAAAATCACCTCTATAAAAATCAGCATGGAGTCAGCAAATGGAGATCCTGCAAAACTCAGACTGCTCTATTCATCGATCAAAACCATGGCACAGTAGACATCAGCGCTCAGGTTGATGCCCTGTTCCTTGACTTCAGGAAGGCATTTAATACAGTTATGAAAGAAGAAGAAGAAGAAGTAGGAAAGATTCAAGCTTACCAAGTCTGCTCCAGATTTGCGACTGGATTCAAGACTTACTTGTAGACAGAATTCAACATGTTGCTCTTAAAGGAACAAAATCAACAGATGTAAGGGTAACTTTGCAAGTACCCCAACAAAGTTTGATGGTACCATTGCTGTTCACAACATATGTAAATCATAGAGTACAATGCGTCAGAAGCTCTTTAAGGCTGATGATAATGATGATGTCATGTGACTAGGGCCACCGTTCACCGGGTGCAAATCTTTCGATTTGATACCACTTCAGCGACTTGCGCATCGATGGGGATGAAATGATGATGATGATTAGGACAACACAACACCCAGTCCCTGAGTGGAGAAAATCTCCGACGCAGCCGTGAATCAAACCCGGGCCCTTAGGATTGACATTCTGTCGCACTGACCACTTTTTAAGGCTGTTCGCAGATAATGCAGTTGCCTGTGAGAAGATAGCAATGCCAAAAAACAGTAATGATTTGCAGGACCTACAGAGGTTTGATAAATGGTGCAGGGACTGGCAGTTGATCCTGAATGTAAATAAATGTACGATATTGCACATATACAGGAAAAGAAATCCACTTCTACACAACTACATTATTGATGAGAAATTGCTGGAAACAGTAATTACTGTAAAATATCTAGGACCTTAAGTGGAATGAATACATAAAACCAATAATAAAAGCAAATGCCACACAGATTCGTAGGAAGAATCTTAAGGAAATTTAATTCATCGACTACAGAAGTGGATTACAAGGCACTTGTTTGTCTAATTCTTGGGCATTGTTCACCAATCTGGGACCTTTGCCAGGTAATACTGCTAGAAGAGATAAGAAGATGTGGTGTCACCGCCAGACACCACACTTGCTAGGTTGTAGCCTTTAAATCGGCCGCGGTCCGTTAGTATACGTCGGACCCACGTATCGTCACCATCAGTGATTGCAGACCAAGTGCCACCACATGGCAGGTCTAGTCTAGAGAGATTCCCTAGCACTCGCCCCAGTGGTACAGCCGACTTTGCTAGCGATGGGTCACTGTCTACATACGCTCTCATTTGCAGAGACGACAGTTTAGCATAGCCTTCAGCTACGTCATTTGCTACAACCTAGCAAGGCGCCATATTCAGTTACTATGAATGTATTCTGGACAGATAATATTGTGAATTGTGTACCGTCAAGAGCGACATTCATCATTAATGGATTAAAGTTAAGTATCAAACTAATTATGCCCGCTTTCTGAATCCTAATTCCTTGTCATGTTCCAGACCTTGCGTCAGTATAGTCCTTCCCTCCTCACGCCAGCCTGCACGAGCTAAAACGCGTGTATTTCGGCCTCCACTAGTAACACGGTGTTGGCTCTTCTGCCACAACAGAAGATGCAGCAGATAGCAACACATTTCATCACGGGATCATTTAGTCAGTGCAAGAATATTACAGAGAGTCTCAACAAACTTCAGTAGCAAACACTACAAGAGAGGTGTTGGCCATCACGGAGAGCTTTATTACTGAAACTTCGAGATGGCACTTTCTGGGAAGAGTCGGACAACATATTACTTTCCCCACATATACCTCACGAAATGATCATCTGAAAACTGTATCACGAACAAAGAATGAGTACATCTTAAAAATAAGGTGCCTTGGCTGTTGGTGAAACATTTGCCACCTTCTAGGTGTTTCAATCATTATGATAAAACTCACAGAATACCACAGAAATCTTTCAATTGAAATTTGCATTTGTAAAATGTGACATATCACTCAAATATGACAGGAGTTCATACAGTACGGAATGAGGAAACTGACTGAGTGCTCATTGCCTAGCTGGGCAGCTGCCTACTGTGCATCCCTGGCCCAAAGGCCATCAATGCTGTCATGGACTATAGTGGACTTAATGTGGACAGAGTTGTGGATGGAGTCATCAGAGAGATGGAGGTCAACACCCAGGAAGGTGGTGCATTGGGTTGGGGAGGATGAGGTGAAGTGGATGGGAGAACAGGTGTTGAGGTTGTGAAGGAAACCAGACTACAGGTTAGGAGTTTTGGGAGAACAGGAAGGTCTCCTCTAGATAGCCCATAAACAGGTTGGCAATGAGGGTGCCACGTGAGTGTCCATTGCGGTGTTGCAGACTCATTTCTAAACCTTCCTTTCAAAGGAGAAGTAGTTATTGGGTATATACGGAATGAGGTGGTAGTTTTGGAATCTACAGGACGTCAGGAGAGGTAGTGTTTGATAGCGGCAAGGCCATGGGCACTAGGGATGTTAGTGTAGAGCGCATCAACAGTGACATGTAGGGATCCAGGAGGTAAAAGGGTGAGAATGATGGAAAGTCGGTGAAGGAAGTGGTTAGTATTTTTGATGTGGAAGGCTAGGTTTCAGGCAATTGGTTAGATGTGTTGGTCAATAGTAGCGAAATTACTTCAGTGGGAACACAAGAGCCAGCTACAATGGCATGTCCATGATTGTCGGGTTTGTGTATTTTGGGGAGCATGTAGAAGGTGGGTGCGCAGGTAAAAATCATCATTATGTTACTATCTAATAACATTTTTTACCCCCGCCCCCCCACCCACACACACACACATATTCACATTCTCTTTAACTGTAAACTTACCTTTCATAGAACAATACTGAAAAAATGTCATCATGTACGGGATAATTTCAGTACACAGTATCACCTCAGACAGATTTGCAAACAAGAGTTGAGTTTTCCGTATATTCCAAAGCCTGAAAAAAGTACAAATGATCACAAAAAATATTAAGAGAAACTTTATTTCTATGCGAAAATCAATGGACTTTTTACTACATATGGTAATAACTTTCCGAGAAATAACTTAAGAAACCAAGCTTATAGTTCAACATTCAATTAATCACAAGGCCACTCTAGACCCCCAGTTTCCGAGAAAATCCATGTTAAAGTTTTAAGTGTACATCTTATATCAATAATGTTAATTATGTTCCCAACAAGCGAGTGCAGTTCATGTGCTAAGGCTCATGACTACCACATTGTCAGTAAGGATTCAAACCCTTTACTTATTTATTTATTTATATCAATTTCATCATACAGAGTATCATTTAATGGTACGTCATTAAAATTTATTAAAAATTGGTCATTTTCACTGTAGTAATTTCATTAATAAATCAATAATTACAGCACACTTTCTTCAAATGTGTGTTCCATTTGTGATTCCTAGTAAAACTCCATATATTTAGAAAGCTCCAAAAATATCTCAATGATGGACAATGTATTAGCAACCATGGAAGGATTCCAGATACAGACGAAAGTACTCACCCCTAATTTTGATCTTTCTTACGTAATTAATACTGATAATATCAGTTGCTAGTAGAAATTCACATACAATAGATACCTTGTGGAACATGAAGTGAACACTGATTTGAACAAAATTAATGATCCCTTCACAGTATAATATAACTGCACCAGGAAATATATTTCCTTACATTTTCTTATGTATGCAAGAACCATCAGGAAAATTTATTCAGATTGTTCAAAAATGAGTTGACTAGTTGACTCAAAAATTTACTAAAACAGTCAGGGAAGTTCATGAAAGAGCTTTCCATGAAGAGTTTTTAACATCCGTCATTCTTCCGTACATGTGACGTGAGAAATTTCCTTACATCATTGACATGTGGAGAGGGCAGAGTGATCAGACAGTTTGTGATCAAATTTTTATGGATGAATTGTATGTATGCACCTGTACCATAAATATTATCCCACCCAAATGTACTCCACTTTGGCAACACTGTGGTGTTTATTTTTACAGACAGATTAAAATTTTCACAAAAAAAGGGAAAAAAGAAAGAAATTCAAAATGCTCCTGACTTACTAAAGCGTCATAGAATACAAATATGTTCTTAAATTCTGCATCAATTTAGTGCACCTGCTTTCATAGGAATGGTCAGATAGGCATGGTTTGCATCACAGCTGATCGGAGAGGTACTATTTTTGAGTTTAAACAAACTGTGTCTTCTAGTATTGCTTCTGAAAAATCCATGGGCCTGCAAGTTGCTTCTGTGACAAATACCAACCAGAATTCTGTTCTAGCACAGCAAGCGATGAAAGCGATAGTGAGTAAGACAACTCTGTACTCTATTCTATAACAAACAGAACATACATTTTACGAATGTCAGCTGCAATTACTGATTTATTAACGAAACTA
Organism: Schistocerca cancellata; assembly: GCF_023864275.1. NCBI lineage: Eukaryota > Metazoa > Arthropoda > Insecta > Orthoptera > Acrididae > Schistocerca > Schistocerca cancellata. Next base: position 640,577,800 of record NC_064629.1, read on the forward strand.
TTATGGTGAAAATGACTATTTTTTAATAACTTTGGATGAAAAATACCATTTAATGACAATCTGCTGAATGAAATAAAATGAATAAAAAATGAATGAATAAATAAATAAATAAAGTACACAGGCAGGATTTGAAGCCACGTCACCAGCATGGTGGTCATAAACTTTAACTGCTGCACTATGATCACTTGCTTGAAACATTACTGAAGTTACAGATACAGGAGGTACATTTAAAACTTCAGCATCAATTTCCTGAGTAACTAGAGCCATCACACAAAAAGCTGTTAGCCAGGTACCCAGGACATGTCTCTCTAGGACATACCTAAGACTCATCAAAATTCGTGATTAAAAACTCTGATGGTCTCCTTGTCAGACTATATAAAGTATGTCACAGTCACCATATTGCCCGGTTGCAAACAGAATCATTGTAACAGATAAACACAATGAGAGAAAAAATTTGTTTGCAAAACTAATGTAGTTTCCTCTTTCAGCACATTGATGGTAGGCAATGGAAACCTTGTAACTCCATTTGTCTGTGAAGATTCATATTCCAGTAACCAGTAATTCTATAATCAGAGAGATTTGAAAGTGCATGGATTTCTCTAATTTGTCAATAACTAGGTTTCTACTATACAGTTACAAATGTAGTAACTTTCTGTATCACTTTATATTTTTTTTAGTAAACTGTTTTTACTTTGCCTGCAAAATTTAACAAAATAGAGCTATGAGGTTTTCGTCACCTACCATCTATATGCACTTTCATTCATTTACAGTGACAGCCAAAACTGTGACATACATTTGCAGTGATACAAATCTAGAAAGAAAACCAGGCTAATATATTATAGGCAACATGTCTATAAATAATATGTATCCAGTAAACCATTTTAAGATACCAAATCTCTTTAGTGATGTAATTAGATAAAATCCTTTAAACCTATGTGAAACGATAAACCACTGATACATTTTTAGGACAAATTGCGACTTTCATTTGCCACTTTGCATATTACAACATGCACAAGATAGACTCTCCACTGCAAGTAAGAAAGGGGTAGTTGAAGCTAGTCATGAAAGAATGACACTTGTTACTGCACAATTATAATACATGACTGATAGATGTTGCTTTCAATGAATAGAGTTTACATATTAGGATGATGAATAAGTGTTCGACTTTAGGCAATGTGTACCAAAAAATTAAGGCCACATTCAAATGACCACTTGACAACTCATAGCAATTCCAGTAGATGGACTGTATATTCTACACATTGGAATATACTTTTTCTAATGATTCTACAGTGAGAAAATAGTTGATTAAACCCAATATTGCACCATAAAAGGCATGTCTAACTAGTGGCTTCAAATGTAGTCAGACATAATGGGGAGAACATTTTACTGTAGGATTAAGACTTTACATTTGTAGTACCTACATTTGTAGTACCATTTGCAGAAACAGAGATAATAAAAAAAACACTTTTCTGCTGAACACCTATCACTCTCGAGCAAATAAATTTACGGAAGAATAATGGACAGGTAGTTCATGTAGACTGGGACTAAACACAGTAATTGATGTTCCATTTCACCATCTGTTATGTTTATCTGCATACTGTCCAACAAGATACTACATGATCTACATATTTCTCATCACGCATACATGAAGCAGAGATGGGTACAACATTGCTCAAGGTTGGTATGGTGGAGAAACTCTTACTCTTATTACAGTAATATGATTTTCCCTCCACTATGAGATGAAAGGTCAGTGGCTCTAAATGTATTTTATACAAATCCTTACAGTAACTCTGGGGTTCCATATAATATCAGAACACATGCTGTACCCCAGCTTGCTGATAATACTAAGTACAGAACTGAAGTGATTACCAGCAACACATCTAAAAAGACTAACAATTCAGAAAGCAGTTACAGTCTCATACAAGCTCAACAATCCAAACTGTTTATATGAATTCACACAACAGTCCATTTGTGACGTCAGCAGACCATTGCCTAAGATTGCGAGGTTATGTCAACGTATGCTGTGGAGCTTATAGTGGGGAAGAATTGGTGCTGTTTGCCGTACTTAGCATTGAAACCCACAAATTACCTAATATCAATCCTCATCCTTTCCTGTTAAAATTGTTTCCTTGCCTCTGAATTTTTATAGACTCCCCGTACATCTTAGGGTAGTAAGCACCAAATGTTGCTAACACCATGGTGTCAGAGAAAAGAATTTGGTGGTTCCCTGGTCCCACTGCACGATATGCTACTGCTGATTTATCCATCTTGCCCAGGCAACAGTTGCTTTCGTGTTCCTTAGGGTGGGTGTTAATGTTCTTTTTGTGGCTCCTATGTACATTTGACCAAAAGTGCATGGGATTTTAAATACTACACTGTGGCACAAGGCAGCTGTAGGTCCACTGCAGCGTCCAAATATTCACGCACCTTAAACCAACAGGAAGGGTGCAAGAATATTTGAACACTGTAAAGGACCTACGTCTGCCACTTGCCACAGCAGCGGTATATAAAATCCCTTGCACTTGCAGTCAAGTGTACATAGGAACCACAAAAAGAACATTAACACCCACCTTAAGGAACACGAAAGCAACTGTTGCCTGGGCAAGATGGATAAATCAGCAGTAGCATATCATGCACTGGGACCAAGGAACCACCAAATTCATTTCTCTGACACTATGGTGTTAGCAACATTTAATCTTTACAACACTAAGACGTAGACAGTGGTCATAGAAATTCTAATGCACAGAAACAATTTTACCAGAAAAGAAGAAGGATTGAAATCGGACAAATTGTGGACCTTAGTGCTAAACGAAACAAGTAGTACCAGATCCTCCCCACTATAAGCTCTATTACATTGGCACAACTCCGCACTCTTAGGCAGGGATCTGATGATGTTGCGAATGGCAGTTGTGTGGATATATATGTAAACAGTTCAGTTTGCTGAGCTTGATAGTGACTAATTTTTCTTAAGCTTTTAAAGCCTCTGTTGATGTCTAGAGCACTGGAAGATGAATGTTAGGTGGAGAATTGTGCCTCGGACCATGACCTAAATCCCTTAAAACAAATATCAGCAATAATGCAAATACTGGCCGTGAAAGCCTGCATTCTATGAAAAATCCGAAGACCACAACAAGCTTCAAACAACCAATAACATTTTTATAAACCAAGTTGGTGTAACAACATGGCACAAGCATTGTTTTTTGAGAGAGCAATGTTATAAACCCAGTGCTGGTCACTGAAATTGCTACACCTGAAGGGTGGCATGCAACAAATGTCAAAATGGCATGAACTGTCCTACATGCTTCGATATCAAAAGGTCATAATTTGACAGCAGAAGGATCATAAAGATTGTGGTTTATTGTTATATCATAAAGCTGCTTGCACTAGTCAGAATCTCAGGACCGTCCTGCAAATATGGAATCAATGGGTTCAGGACCACCACACTCAGTGACATGCATTTTCTCAGTGAATGTGTGTTACTAGTACCTGGGAGAACCACACATTGTGCACTCAGACATGCAGGATCATACCATCACATCAGAAAATGGGCTCGTTTGTAACAAGATGAGAGTGTGAGATCAAATCTGGAGCACAACGGATTGTCAGCATGGCAACCATCATTGCGACTTCCCTTGATCTGGCAGAATATGGGTGCGCCAACTTCGGGGCACCCAAAGATGATATTGAACACAGGAGTGGCACCAAACCTTTCCACACAAGGCCCAGTTTTCTGTGTAGCATCATGACGGACAATCCATGTACAGAGGCTTCGAGAAGAACTAACATTGCCAGACTGCACTGATCATTGTGATACAGGCCAGCACCTGGTATTATGGTATGGAGCGTTACTGGGTACACAAAACTACGACTTCTGGTTAGTATACCCAGTAATTTGTAATGCAGCCATTACATTTCTGACAGGGTGTATATGTGGACATGAAAAAAAAACCCAGATTTTTCTGGGATTTCCCAGTTATAAGTACACTTTTTTTTGAGTGAAAGTACATTATTTTCTGGGTGATAATTCACTACACCCCAGGTGAAAGTGCATTTTTTTCTGTGTTAGGTGACAATATACATTTGTTTGGAGCTCTAAAATTTATCAATCCTTTGATCCTTAAAAGGTTTTCTACACTGGCATAGAACTGCCAGCCAAAAATTTTTTGGAAAGACCTTTCATGTGTGGCAATGTGTTCACTGCATATTTTGGTATTATGAAAGTATAAACATGAAATCCACCAAATAAAGCATGGTAGTTTGTGAACACAGAATGCCAAATTATCTTCAGTGCGATGCCCATGCTACAATGTGGAAACAGAGTCTGTAGTAGCGCTCTGAGTGGCCTGGCAGTGGACTTCAAATTCAGAAGAATATGGTGCGACAACATGTATTCTTGCTTTGTGAAATATGACTACTATGATATTTTCAGCAATAAAAGCTAAGCTTTCACATATAATACTGGTTATCAAATTCTCTCCGGCATTTGCCTTGATTGATTCTAGAAAACCACAGAAAACTTACACCTGGACGGCCATATGGTGGTTGGAGACAGCTCTTTTAGCACAAGAGTTCAGTGTGAGACATGGCAGTGATATGGTACTTCACTGACCACTCTCATTTCCAAATGACAATGTTACGTAAGCTAGTATGTAGAATAGGAGAATAATTTATGGCAGAACATATCTGTAATGTGTGCTTTGTTCAATTTAAAACTGATTGGTTCTAGCAGCATTTAAATCTGTAATTTGGATCACAACTTATGTGACTTTTAATTCAGTTGTGCATCAGAATACTGAGTGGTGCAAGACAGCCTTGTTTGAGAATTGTCAAGCTGGTGGGTGCAGTCAAATGAAACAATGAAGAATGGTGTCAGTTGAAAGAACAAACTCATAATTCAATTGACAGAACTACAAACTGGTTTCACTGGAAGAGAAAGAATGAATAACTCAGTAAATATGCGAAACTACAATGGACTGTGTCGACTGTTTCCACTCTAAATAAAATGAATGAGTAATAATACGGGACAGGAAAAATAATTTTATTTTATATCCAATTTTGGTGTAACTCTTTGCCAGTTCCAGTGGCGCCTTCTAGGTTTCCTTCTACCAACAAATCACAGAACAGGGCACATGATGACATGCAAAGGTGTTTCTGGTAGGAAACCATACCAGTATTAGTTTTACTATTTTCTGAATAAAGTTTGAGGTGACAGCCTGATCTGCTGCATAGCCTAAGGACTAGCTTATGTTGTAAGGTGATGGGTTGATTGCAAGTTCGCAAAACCAATGAATGCAATTCCATAAGAAATGATCAGATGTACTATTCACGCAGCACGATTTACATTCTTCTGTCTGCTATACGTAAATACTGTGATGTTTACAACCAAAACTAAAGTGCCGTATTGGCAGTTTTCTTATTTATACTTGCATACTATGACAGCATAGAGCATAACTGATGCACAGGATTAAAGATCTCTACAAAACACATCGTATTTCGTACTGTTTGTTGTGCAAAAGTTTTGGGAAATGTGACGTCAATGATTAAAATGGTTACTGGAATGGGGTGAGGCAGAAGTGGGATATTTTTGTTTCACATCAACACCGCACTTCATTACATGGGAAATTAACTGTCATTTTATGATTATACATAAACCTTTGCCTTGGGGAAAAAACGAAGTCAAAAACAAATTTCAATATTCAATAACTGTCAGTTACAAAATTTAACAGTCATCTACCCATTTATAAATTTCTTTTATACAGAAAAATGCCAAATTTTTTAATATTTCACAAAACTGCTGATTTCATGTTATTTCACTAAAAAATGCCAATTTCATGTTACAATTTTTGTAAAATTTTCCTGTTGCTAATAATAATGTGAGTGATACTTAAAACTAGAACTGACTGAATCCATTGTTTTCATTTGGTTATTTCCATCATTACTATCATCACTGAGTGGGGAGGGGGACTGAACCATTTCTAAAATCAAAGAGGTGACTGACCAGCAGTTTCAAGGTCTTATCTGTGCAGTCACTGGGAGAAATCAACAACTGGTGGAGACACAGTCTTACTCTAGTCTGTGTAAGCAGGTTCAAACTAACTTCTTCAAAAAAGGGTAAACTGACATAACAGTAACAATCTAGCAACATTCTTCTAGTTTCCTTGACATGCCATGCAAGGTGTTGCAATATGCTGTAGTGGCTTTTCTCACGAGCAGTTGTGTCATAAGCCTTAGTAAGGAGGTGGGTGATGCAGATCCTACAACCTTGAAATCAACGTGACCAGTTTCTACTCCAGTAAAATTAGAGGAATATTTTCAGGAACACTTGCTATAGCTTATTTTCTGAAAACTCATGATGTGTTGACTTTGTAACATGAAAAACTGGAAGATAATCTACATTTCAGAACAAAATTCAGTCATTAGTTATACAATTAGCAACTTCCTTTCCCTTGTGCAACTTGTTGCGAATCTCAATCAGTGACAAGTACAAATTAAATGTATTAGGACTTATTCAGCATGAGAGGCAGCTAGGCGTACACTTCGGTACAGAAGCATTGCAACAGTATCTGTCGATGATACCGGCCAGCGCCAACGAAGCGGTGCCATGAGACAAATAGCATTACATGACTATCTGGATGCTGTAGCCGAATGCATAACAGGGATCACAGTAGCTTTCTCACATCACATGACAATGGAAATATATGAAGTACGTGGTCAGCCTCCAGGGAGGAGGTATAGAACATTCTAGAAGCTTTCCGTGATGCACGAAGGTAGTATAAATAAGGGGTCAGGAGGACCCTATAGTCAGTCAAGATCTGCTGAGTATAACGACGCAAGCTCTGTGTCGTTCTACGGCAGAAGTGGGAACTTAGTACGATTTGCTAGCCTTGGTTCTGCATCAACCAGGGAGACAGATACCAGAGTAAGAGATTCAACTGACAGAAAGTAGTGCAAGATAGTGCCAGCAGTGATTCTCAATTATCAAACTATAAGGGCTCTTATGAATTCTACCCTGCAGCAATAATCACTCCTCACCGAGTTCCGTATCCTGCACCTTAGCATTAGCTTGCTCCTTCTAGCTGTTGGAGTTGCAGAAGCTGCCTGCACCTACTTCTACTCTTCGAGAAGATCTATCGAGGTAAGACTCCTGAATCCAATTCGTGTCAATCTCACTCCCTCTCGAGACACAACACGGGCAGAAGATAATTTGGTGCCAAGTGTGGGGTTTAACTAGGTGCTCATCTAAAGGGACATAGAAACTCAGGGTACAGGAATAGGCGCTAGGGAAAGGAGTAACAAAGAGTGAGAGGCTTGGGACGGAGAGCGGTTACAGACGTGGGCCAGCAGGTCCACAGTTTCAGACGTGACAGCAGCAGCAGCCACGGGCAGAGGCCCACCGTTACCGAGGCAACAAGCGGCAGCAACCGTGGGCAGAGGCCCACCGTTCCCGAGGTATCAGCGACAGCGACCGTGGGCAGAGGCCCACCGTTCCCGAGGCAACATCGACTACAACTGTGGGTGAGAGGCCCACCATTCCAGACAGCAACAGTCGACACGAGAAGGAGGCTTGCAAACCACCAGCATGGCATCAGCACAGCCACAGGTTCACTACAACACAGCATGCAGCATAATAAAATAAGAGGTTAGTGAAAATGACTGCACCCGCCGAAACAACCATCAACAGTGATGGGGATCTATTATACTTGAGCTATAGTGAAGCAACTAAGTTAGCACCATGGAAGTTTGACGGAGACCGAGAACAACTCCCAGAATTTTTAGATAATTGTGGTAATGCCTACGAACTGGTAGAACCTAATTCTAAGAGACTATTCGTTAAGTACATTATAGGACAAATAAGCTTATTGTAAGGGACCATACTGAAACCTGGCAAGAAGTGAAAGAGATCCTCACCGAAAACCGTGCTAACAAACACACGCTACACTATTTTGCATGCAAAACATTTAATAGCCACCAAAGTAAAGATGAGAGTGTGGTTCAATGGGGAGCCTGGGTAGACTCCATGCAATTCTATTTCAGCAAGGCCACGTGATGAGTAATTACGGCTGCAGAAATTCCAGGCAGTTGTGCCTCAATCAGGAAATTGGGTGGAGCAGTCTTTATACAAGGTTCATGTCATGATGGGATAAAAACGATAGTACGGGCTCAGAGAGAGAAAATAATGCTGTCTGAAGCAGTAAATTTGGCATCAACTGAGGAAAGCGCAATTCAATCCAAGAAGGCAAAATACCGGCATACAGGGTGTACGAATCAGACAGGGAAG